>NC_056464.1:23215458-23571374 GCF_008729295.1 Plectropomus leopardus | reverse complement strand
ACATCTTTCTAAAGCAGACTTTTTCAGCCACAAATCATGCTGGCCTGCAAGATCAGAACATTAATAAAAAGGTATATTATAAAAGCAATAAAAACAGACATGATTAAAAAAAAACACAATGTGCTGTAAAAACAGCCCACAAATCCTAAGGTAAACATCTTAAAAATTAATGTTTACAAGGTTGAAGCCATTTACTGTATCTCACTGGAGAAAACATGGTGGTGGTCTGATGCCTGTCATAGCCACCTGACGGTTCAGTACAAAGGGTCCGTCACTGAGCGTTCAAGTCTATCATCTCTATGACGCAGATGTGTTTCCATGATTCTCTGCACTTATGAGAAGCAAATGTCTCATCCAGTATAGAAACTCAAACTACAGACGTTTTTAGAGCTCACTTAAGCTCACAGAAAAGGAGCTGTTAGATGAGAATTAAAGGCACATTTAAAGGGACAGTTCACCCAAAAAATCATTTGGAGACATTGCTGTTGATTTTTTAATTTTTTTTGTGCTTTGAGCTCCACAAGCCGAGTGCCATTTAGTTATATTGGAGAGAAGGCAGACATCTCTATGACTGATATCCCCAAAACTCAGCAACTAAAACCAAAACAAATCTAAATTGATAAAATATGTATTTTTGATTATGGGGGAGACTATCCCTTTAAAGGAAATTAAATGGTGTTAAAAATTCAGGATATGAATGCTTTGAATGAAGGCCTAAAAGTTATAGCATCACAAAAGTGTGTGTGTGCATGTGTGTATTGAGCAGTGCTGACATCAGCTTTAATTCATTAATATCTCCACAAAGCAGCTGGATTGAGGTCATTCTGGACCTTCCATCGTCATTATGAAGGTGATTTGGCACAGAGGGCAGTAGACATACAGTATAGATAATGGCAGCACAGTACAGCACATAATACATCACAGACAGGATTTAATTTAATATGACTGTCCTGCTTGAATATTTTTGTATTTAGAATATTTTTACTTCTAGTCTTCTACATTTTCCTGCATCTTTGTTGTTCATATTCCACCTGCACTTCAACCTACTCTATATGTACAAATTTGTCAGCAGCATTCAATTTGAAAAAAAAAACAACCTTAACTCAACTTCACTAACACGCTTATTCAGAGCTTTAAATGATGTCTTTTCACCAAATAGTTTGGATGTTGAGCTTTAAAAAGCCGTAACACATTAACTGACAAACTTACCTTGTAGATATTTCTCCGTAGCTCTTTTCAGACATAAAATACACAACAATGCTGCTGCATCTATCGGTTACAGGTATCCTTCATCCCCAAATGACTATTTGTATATCAATAAATCACCCTGTATTAAGTTGAATTCATGAAAAAATAAAATAAAATTCTTGCATGCCTCTTTTTCACAAAGAGTCTAAAAAGGAGAACATTCCACATGAAATAAAGGAAAATGTGGCCACAGCAAAACAATATCAGTTTGCAAACTCTCACACAGCTAGTGTAAAATAATTCAAGTCTTTTTTATCCAGTTATATGCTTAATACTTAACAAACATACATTTGGACAAAACCTTATGATTTAAAACTGAACTGAAAGTGAAACGGATCTCTTATCTCTCCTCAAAACCAGACTCTATTGACAAAAACAGTAATTTTACTTCACTGAACATGGGAGCTGCTGGTCTACCGCTGCCTTGATCAGGTAGTTTGTTTGTGCTGTTGTGTGACTTTGGGGAATCCGAGTTAACCCTTTCACAGTCACACAGTAACACAAACAAGTTGATCAAAGTAGTTCCAGCAGCTCCTGTAGTCAACAATGTAAAATTATTGTTTTTGTCAATAGAGTCAATTGAGACTGATTATACCGTTTTAAGCTGTTAAAATTGGACCTCTGTTACATCAACTCATTAAAAAATATTTTCCCATATTTGGATTCTTTGTTCATTGTGGAAGCATGACAAAAAACTGTTCTTAATAGATTTAATAAAACACGGAGTAAAGTATTGATATACAAATAATCAGGAATAAATCATTCCTTTGCATGATTGTATTTTCTCATTCAGACATTAATGTTCCTTATGGCTTCATCCATATAACAAAGTCACTTGAAGTCAGATTGCAGTTAATGTATTTTTGACATCTGACATCTGTATCACCTGCGTTCCACTGTAAACCCAAACACACCAAATTAGTTTCACATTGAGCTGTGGTATTAAACCTGTTACCAACTGCTACTGCTGTTACCAACAGGAACCTGCACTGTCATCAAATCAACCGGGACTGAAATCTTTAAAACCAACGACTGAGCTGCTTTGAAAAAAACTGCAAAGCATCAGTACAAAGAAAACAGTGGCAGTGATGTCAGAAGTTTCCACTGAACAGACAAAACCAGCCGCGAGCCAAATTTCTGTTCTATCTGTAATTAAAAAGCTGCACATTCTCTAATATTAAGAAAACCCCTCCACTATCCAAACACACAGAGTTCAGTCATCGTGAGTTCTGTGAGATCGGTTCATTAAGAGTTGAACAAGTCAACAGAAAGTTAATTCCCTGTTCATGAAGGCAATGCAAGGTAAGCAGTCTCTTATCTATTCATTTTGTTCAAATCCGAAAAACCCTATTTGAATTTCCAAGCTGAAATCAGTCACTTGTGTTTAATGTTTTTGTCTGAGTGCCAAGAGAATCAGTGTCTTAACGCAGACTCCTTCAAAGAGAGAATACATTAAAACTAATGGACTTGAAGCTCATCCTTTTGGTGTTCGACCAGAACACCAGACAGCTTTCAAATCTTCCCCCTTATCACCTCCACCTCCTCTCATCACATCATCAATACATTTCAGAGGAGACGGTTAAACATTAGTCTACATTTACTTTTATCTCATTTATTTTAAGAGCAGAGAATGTAACAAGCAGAATGAAGATTACAGTTCAGCTGTCATCTGACAACAGAAACTGTCAACCCAAGGCTGAAACAGAAAGTCAAAGATTTCCAGTTAAAAGTTTTGTTCTGATGCTGAACACCGTCGCCTCTTTATTCAGTGGCTGACAAAAGATTTGAATAATACCGCAAATGAAAACCGTATCTTTTTGAAGGCGAGACATTCTTTTACCTTCAATTCATTATGAATGTCTTTAGAAATGTCCCCATAACCCATTACAGATATGCCTTTCATAACAACAGTGGTAATCTTCTTCAGGGACCAAACAGATCATCTTGACAACCAATTACCTCCCTTCTTTAACTCCTGACTGCAACAAAGACGAGGACAAAGAGGTGCAAAGTTTCACGGTTGGCCTTGCAAGTGCAATAGACAATTTAAAGTGCACGTTGCCAAAATAAGAAGACTCCACCCACTGAGGCTGCCGCTGTCAATCAGCAGGAAGAAGAAAGAGAAGGAGGAGAAGACGACACAGATGAAGAACAAGGAGGTTAAAAAGAGGAGAAGTCAATGCATCATTTCATGTCATATTATTGGGTACATCAACCCTGCCGAGAGGCTAAATAGCTGGCACACTATCAAGATGGGGATGACTGATTCGTTTCACAGATGCGTCCACTGATCGCCTGTGGTCAGAACTTATTTTACACAAAAAACTAGAAAAAGTACAAGTGACTGTTTGTGCCTCATTTAAAGAAATCCCCTCAAAGCATTCTCAAGATATCATTTAACAAATGAGCAATTTGTCAAAGATAATCGATGTATTGCGCCTTGTTTCACATATATTAAATGACTATATTGCGAACATGAAGTGTCAATGTCACATACTATTTGTAAATTACCCACATGCCCTCGCTTCAGTGTTTCAGTTGCCCCTTTCTCCTATGGCTCTCTTCCTCTCACAGACATGCACACAAACAGCAGGGCTTCTGCAGGGCTACAGACCGTGAATATTGAGTCGCATTTTGGAGCACCTCTGCGACTTGCAGAAACTATTACTATATGAACTGGAGAGCTGTCG
This sequence comes from Plectropomus leopardus, assembly GCF_008729295.1. NCBI lineage: Eukaryota > Metazoa > Chordata > Actinopteri > Perciformes > Serranidae > Plectropomus > Plectropomus leopardus. Next base: position 23,567,436 of record NC_056464.1, on the reverse strand, counting down.
GTTTGTTTCTATCTCACAGAAAATGAACCCTCATATTTAAATGTGCAGCAGTAACAGTTAAACTGTCTGTTAAACTAACAGCTAACATCTAACTGTTGACTGCAAGCTTCGTCCACAGCAAAGACACATTCAGCCCTGAACCAAGTCCTTCCTTCACAATAAAAGCACAATGGGTACTGATTTGATTTATTTAATTCTTCCAGTACTTTATTCAACTTCATTATAACAGTATTTAACTAAACTTTATTATAACAGCATTCAACAGCATTTATGGCAGGAGCTACTTTATTTAACTTTATTTTACCTGTGATTCCTTTAATAATTTTGCATTTTAGTAGTCTACTTACAATATTTTAAAATATCAAGATATATATGTTGTGTATTGCAATACAGCCAAAAATATTGCTATGTTATTTTAAAGCCACATTGCCCAGCCCTATTCACAAAAATGAGACCGATGAGGTCACAGTGACATTTGACTTTTGACCTATGACTATCAAAACTGGACATTTTTGTGTAAATTTAAAGAAATTCTCTCAAGGTGTTACTGAGATATTGCGTTCACAGAAATGCAACACACAAACAGACAGATAGGATGGACAGATGGACAGATGGATGAATGGACTGACAGCCTGACAGACAACCCATAAAAATAATGCCTTCTGCCATGGCTATCGTTGGTGCAGAGACATAATTAAGATATGGGTATGAATAGCAATTTTGCAAGTGCTGAAAATATGCTTTATAAATTATCATTAACAAATGCAAATATTCTATTGTTCATCAGATGTCCTCCATTCAAGCGTCATCTATCCATAAACTTCTGTCAGGCTGAGCGCACCCAAAGAGGCTAAAACAGATCCAAAGAGCATCTGAGGAGACGCCATCCCCTTATTTCCAGCACCGTCTGCTGTTACACCTCCAACACCAGAGACACAGAAGACGAAGGCGGCTGAGCACGGGACCACAAAGGCGTGAATGTGTTTTTGTTGTGTTGTTGTTCTGCTGGTGATTCCCGCTATACTTTCACAGTCTGATCTCCTCCCCACAGTTCATCATCTGCTGTTTTATGACGAGACGAGCTAATGCTGTTATCAGTCTCTGTCTGGCATCAACAGACGCAAAGACAAAGACACATAACCCGGCAGCAGGAGGCAAACACATCTGGGAAAGACGACGTCTACATTAAAAACAGAATAGCGCAGAGATGATTAGTCAAACAACAGGATATTAAAATTTGCCACAATTTTCTCTAGTGGGTTTCCTACTTTTTTTTGTTTGTTTTATATGATAGTTGGTCGGATAAAAGTGATTCAAGGACATCACTTTAGACTCTGGACTATAATTCATCACTGATCTTAAAAATAATTGCAAATTGCAGAATTCAATATGAAGAGAAAGTGCAAACATAGATTAAAGAGGACCTATTATGCTTTTCTTAATTTTCTGCAACATATATACGTATGTGGGTGTAGAGCTGTCGTCACTTTGATGTCTTCAGTTTGGTGCAAAATGCAGCCACGCTTCTTTTAACCTGAAAAAGGAAACAAGACCACATAGCGCTGCTACTGGCCTCCATCCACTGGCTTTCTGTACATTTTAGGATTGGTTTGAAGATTTTATTGCCTGCTTTTAGGTTTTAGGTAAATGCTCAAGCACCACATTATCTCGCTGAATTTAAGTCTCTTCATACCCCTGTTAGAGCACTGAGGTCCAATGATCCAGTGCTCCTGGATGTTACTAGAAGTAGACATAAAAATAGTGGTGATGGAGTGTTTGCAGTAGCTGCCCCTAAGCTCTGGAACAGCTTACCCATCTACATTAAAACTGCTCAGAACAACTTTGAAGTCACTGCTGAAAAAACCCTCCTCTTCTGGTGGGCATATGATTGATGTGAGCCTCATACCTTGATCTACTTCACGCTCTTTGTGCTGCAATCTGTTCTCAGTTGTGTTTCTTGTTTTCCGTTGTTCTCTCATTATATTAGTTCAGCGCTTTGGTCAACTGCAGTCGTTTTAAATGTGCTCTACAAATTAAGTTTGAATTGTATTGAATATATAGTTTTTATGTATTTTGGATATTCAGATTAAATGTGGCAAAAGTTTAAAATAATGAGGTGAATGTTTGTAAAAGTAATCCCTGTGAGCAAACACCTCAGGCTTCAGACCGTCCTGAACACCCTGTTTTCAACGTTTTCTCTACTTTCAAGACAAGCTGATGTCAGCTAGTGACATATTTCTTTATCTCAGTCATTCGCTGCACGCATGCGACTGCAAGTGTTTAAATTACACTGCTACATGTAGCTACATGCTAACATCGGGAAAAAGTGTAATCTTGGTTGCTTATGTTATTTTACCCCGGCCTGGTTAGGGATAGTAATCCTGCTGGAACATGTCTCGTCATGAGGATTTTGGCTCATACGATTTTAGTGGCGATTTTTCGAAGTTCAAAGCTATACACTATGCTCCATTAGAGTCAGTACCCAGCTGCAACATGGATTTATAGAGACCTGGATACAGCATTCAAGGCAGGACCCCATTCATTCCTATGGAAGCTGCTCAGTGGCGTATGAAGCCAAAAAACACTCTATTTCCAGGGTATGAAAGTACCTGAATCTTCTGCATGATGGGGCTCACAGAACATAAGCACTAGAGACTAACAGCTGCCAAGTACGCTCCAGCAGGTAATTTTGTCGCCGAACAGCTAACTTCCAGTTAAGAGCTCCACTAACTTGAATTGGGATGAAATTATTTTATCTTGCAGCTCCTCTAGACTTTCTAAATGTTATTGGACCAAATGGATTAAATTCTGCTAGTGAAGAGAGTCATTTCATGGGGATATTGATGTTCATAAAATTAATCCACTGATTTACAGACATCTCCTTTACAATGTAAGTCAATAGGAAAAGTCTTTTGGGCCCCATGGCATCCTGTGACGAACCCTGACAATATAATTCCACTTTTCACCACTACTTAAAATTGGCTTTAAAGCCTGACATCCTCGTCACAAGTGATGTAGTAGCATCAATGAGACTTAAAACAAGACTGCACATTTATTTGCGAGAAAACAAACAAAGCAATAAGACAGGTTTACACAGTTATATAGACGTGTCACACCTATGCCTTCACTGCGTACACTACATACTACAGCACTATTCTGGGGGCTGCAAGTGCACAGATTGTGAGATGCAGAAGCGGAAACACAGCAATAATGAGTTTTTCGACCATTATATGTCGAGTTTTGAAGGATTTGGCATTCACCTAACTGAAACTTCTCCAATGTGTCTGGCGTGTAGGAGAACTATGTGGAAAATGGCCCAATCTAGAGCCAGAGTTTGGCTCGTCTGTTCTGCTGCTGTAGAAACACGTCCACCGCTGTATATAGATATATACTGCTCATACTGAGGTATTGTAAAAAACAATGATTCTTAGTTTCATGTGATTATACACTAAGGAAAATAAAGTTAGGAATATTATATCAATTTCAGTGAATATATATCCCCCTTAATCCCACACACCAAACCTTTAAAGCATGTAAACATATTCTAGTAGAATTCCAAAATACAAGTATGAACCAGACAATTAGCATAAAAAGTAATGTTTAATAAATTTGCTGAGTTAATTGACTGCAATTTCAAAAATCTAATTGAGTTTTTTTATTGAGAAAACAGACAAAAAATAAAATAATAGCTTCAGCAGTGAAAAGAAACCACTGAGCTGGGCACTAACAACTATTTTCATTACGGATTAGCGTGCTGATTATTTTCTTGATCAAGCCATTAAAAAAGTTAATTAACCAGGATGATGTACTCAAATGTCTTGTTTTGTTCTACTAACAGTGCAAAACTCTAAATACAGAAAAGTTACTCAAACAATTTATTGTGTATCAAATTAGCCGAATTAATGACTTTTTATCGACTGAATAACTTACTCATTGCTTCATAGTTTCAGTTTTATCTGCATACAGAAAAATAACAATATGCGTCTTTTAGCACATGCACGCACGCACGCACTCGCTCTCTCTCTCTCTCTCTCTCTCTCTCTCTCTCTCTCACTGCATTTGCTTCACCAATAATGTCAGTGACAGCGTATGACATTTAGCAGTGAGGAGGCGTGTGCTGTGTCAGGACGCTCCGCAGGGAGACACAGTGGCGGCAGTGTCACACACAATGGGCCAGTGTGTGTGATAGAGTGTGTGTGTGTGTGTGTGTGTATCTACATTTTATCTACGTGTGAGTGTATTCATGTGAGCTGTACAAACCCCTCTATGTCATGAGAAAGTGTGCGTACACTGTGTTCATAAGCCTGTCTGCTTGTGAAACTGTGGCCTCAGCAGAAGGACAGAAAACTGCTCAACCCCCCATCACCATCCCGTCCCCCCGCGGCCCCCAGGGTCCCTGAGACTCCGCGTTACAGTCCAGCGCTTATGTCTCCAGGTCCCGCTAATTCATTTAATCACCTACTAATACCAAAGGAAGGCCAAGCTGATTAAAAAAGCCCACCAAGACCATTCAGCCAGACAGTAGCAGGAGTTAAAGCTGCTGTACAACCGACGCACGCCATCATTCACGGCTCAGATACAAGCACTTCACATCCTGAAACCTTGTATCACTCCAAAGTCCTTTCAGGGTCGATGAGCATTGGAGACAATTCACTATTAATTAGTGTAAAAAATTTGAAATTCATTACAGTTTTTTCAAGGCCCTGATGTAAAGGATTGAGTGTTTTTTTGCACAAAGCTTCTCTTTCAATCTGCGTTAACTTTTTACACTTCTGGAGGAGCACAATGGGATTATTTTGTTAAGACATTTGCAATGAAAGAGCTCGATCCAATTTCATGTTTCATATGAGCGATGCAGCCTCTCGGAATGAAATGACTTTTTTCTCATTTCATGATTTAGCTGAACCATAAAAAGGCTTCGGTAAAATGACAGCCTGTTCTGATTTCATAATTGAGCCTTACCAAAGAGTTAAGGTCATCAGAGACAAAAACCAAATCCATAATATCAGACTGTGCAGTCATTTTCAGCACACGGTGTCTGTCACTGGTGAAAACGACGGCCTCAGCTGACACATTAGACTCGAAGAGAAATCAATGCAGAGCCCACTCTTTGCATACCAGACAAGGCTTCAACAATGTGTGGCATTTATCACATGCAAATAGGTGTATAAAGCACGTAGCACACAGAAACATCTTAATGTTCAATGTGTTCAATTCAGGCTGATCAGGACTCCGTCATTTTCCAAGCAAGTGGATTTTAATATTAATCAGATCTGTAAGATTATTTGTTGTGTGCTTCAACCTATGGAACTAAGATAACAAAAGCTGCCTTTTTTTTAAAAGGACATCTGGTTTATTACAAATTGGTCTTACCTTTCTAATTTAGGCCATTATTCGTTATTAAAAATCTAGAAACAATGATGAGGTAAGACGGCTGTTCAGATGATCAGGCTGTAAACCAGCCAACAGGTTTAGTCATATTATCTAAAACTTCCCTAACCAGGAACAATATTTCAATTGAGAATGAATTAAAACCATATAGCATTCGAGCAGAGCAGCTTAAATAGACAGCTAAAGAAAATTGGGGAAAATTTTAAACATTCAACTTTTGCCTTATCAAACAGAGAACTTGACAAGACCTACAAAGGCAGAAAATAGACAATTTAAGAGTCACTTCTTGTATGAAAAAAAATTGTAACAGTATCACCTGTTATGTAACCAAATCTTTAATAGGGATGTCAATGGTTAACAGCTAGTCTGTCAGCCATAGAGACTTCATATTAGTCCATGGGTTCATTTCGCTCTTCAGTTTAGTACTAAGAAGTACTAAGAAGTTGTACTATACTGGTGACCAATATGTCATTGTGTGGTCACTTTATTATCTTCACAATTCATCACGTCCTCTCTGTGAAATAAGAGTAAATAAAAGCTTTGTCACCACTGAGGGGAAATGGTTTTCAGCTTAAAAAAATGAACTGGACATGTCGTCGCGACACGCAGTTACAGCACTGGTGAGGTGCATGTCAGGTTATGGCAGAAGTAAAAATCCTTTTTTACAATTAGAATTTCCAAAAGAGACAATCCAACATCAACATCCATTTCAAGCAGCTTAACCAGGTAAGAAACAAGTCTTTTTCATTCTCTCAACAACTATTTCAGGCACATTTACGTGTGTCCAACTGAGTGCAACATCATAAATACCATCTAGGAAAGATTGAGAGCTGTGCCCCGTTTCTAAAAGGTCACCATGTCTCACCTTCAACTGCGGCCATTCATGGCAGCTTATAACACTTTAGTCTTCCAACATGGTCGGATGATATGTTGTACAAACTAGCATATCACTAGTCGCTCATTGCAAAGGAAAACTGCATAGCTGTTGCATTATTTGTTTTCTCCTCTGTTAGTATGTTTAAAACTTGAATCATCATCTCACTAATCATATTTCCTGCTCAACTGGACTTGAGGTGGTGTCGCTGTGATCCCAGATCTAAACAGTTAACCTGGTGAGGACATTGTTATCATCACCTCATTGTTATCAAGGGATAATGCTGACAAAAACCCCAAGTTGCAAAAAAACAACAACATTATCTTTCAATAATCAGACAGAAACAGCAGCTCCTTAACTTATTTCACTGCAGACCCAAAGTTCAGAGCTGCAGTTTCACCTAAAGGTCCTCATTATGATACACTAGCAATTAATTTGGTCCCCGAGCCATGTTGAGGAAACACTGCACAAAAGGCTAATGACACGGCACACGGCCATTAAAACAGGAAGCAGTTGGCTTTGACTGCTGCACTGAGATTTGACATCTGACCTTCCTGACAACCGCAGCCATTAACCGCAACACGACCCCCCCGGCCATGTCAAGCTAAAGTCACTGAAGTCAAACTTACAGAACGCAGGTCTGAGTTTGGAGAGGACACACACACACACACACACACAACTTTACACCTTCAACACAGTGGCAGTGGTAGTTGATGCACACACGCTCTGCATGGAGCTGCAGTTCCCCTCAGTCTTTTTATTTTTTATTCTGTACAGTGTTGCACATCGTTTGTGACATCTCATTTTTCTTTTAAATTATGCACTCAGATTTCAGTATTTGAAATTTCTGCATCCTCTAATGTCTCCAATGAAAAACACTACCTAATGTATGCACCTTTGTATCCTAATTATGTTTTCTATATAATCTTTTATTCAGGCATTATGTTGCTTTGGCCCTGCAGTTTAAAACAATTTCTGTCACAGATGTGTAAATAATCATCTCAGAAAAGGGGACATTAAAATGCCAACTCCATTATTTTTGCATCCCACTCAAACTGCATTTTACACAATAGGGTGCATATTTAGTTGGAATTGGATTGTTTGTTTTTTTTTCTCAGAGATGTGTTTTCTATTTCATTTTTGCCATTAAGTTTGTCTCTGATGGTATGAACCAATTTGTGTTTGTGTTTTATGTTGCGGACGTGCGTCTCAGCTCCCTCAGTAATGGCAGCAGCAGTTTCCTTTTTCAAAAAAAAAAAAAAAAAAGAGAATAAAAAACCCTTCTTATTCAGTGGCAGCAGAGAGCAGAGGAGTGGAAAGAAAAATCAGAGTAGCAGCTGCTGCTGCATGTAAACAGATAAACAGAAAACAGGGCAGGCTTCAGTGAGCCGTAGAGCTCCTCGAACACACACAGCCACACACACACTCACATACACACACGCACATTTGGTCAAGGACTCAGATCTTAAAGGAAGATGCCTTAATGCATGTTTTGTGACAAATGAGGCAACAGGTGACCTCCTGGTTATAGCAGCTACAAAGAAGCAGAAACTAGAACATCATAAATGACTGACACTTTGCTCTGGTGCCTTTGGTAAATGTATCGGGTATCTACAGACACACTTAATTACAGCACATGTCATATCAGCAGGCCTGTGTGTAATTTAAAAATGTATGATATTGCTAGTGATTAAATACCAACATAAGAATGGCTTTTTTTGATAGTTTACTTTAAAAAGTAAAGACTTGTTTATCTACCAAAAAGCCAAAGTTCTCAAATGACTAATGAACAATTAGACATTTTGGGAACTCTTTTCTCTTTTCTCTTCCTTGCTAAAAGTTAGAGGAGTAGACTGATACCAGCCGCATGCCTGTACAGTAAATATGGAGCTAAAGCCAGCAGCTGGTTACCTTAGCTTAGCACAAAGACTGGAAAGGAAGCAAACCGGTGGCCTGACTCTGTCAAAAGGTTAAAAAAAAAAATCAACGTCCAGCTGAAGCTCTAAAGCACGCTCATTAAGATAACATCTTGTTTGTGTAACACGTACAAGTGTCCAAATAAAATAGCCTAAAACTGGTAATCGAGCTTGATGGTTCATTCTTGATCTTGGAAACAATAGCTGACTGCACAATGTTAGCTCAAGGAGCACAAGGCCTTCTTAATCGCTTGTTCTGGATCCAGAAAGGCAGAATGGGCAAAATGACGTTTTAAAATGATGACACTAGGTCTCAGTATTAAAACCTTGATGATATCGTAGTATCAAAACATGTCCAGTTATATAATACCATAATTTAATCAGTTTTACACCAGGTGCCTGATGCCGGACCACCACAACTCCCCGCCAGGTCAGCAAACTTTGTGTTGCTGTTGTTTCTGGAGCCGCCCTCCCCCTCTTGAAAGGTCAGTAAAACGTCTGCCTGGTTGACTGCCATTAAACCTGCTAGTAACTGTTAAGTAACATTTGCAATGTGATGATAACAGTTCACTCTTTCACTGTGTGTATGCAACCTGGCAAACTATCACAACAGTCCAACACAGAGCTCACAGTCCCGCAGCAAAAGCTACAGCCTGTAGAGTAGTACAGTTTGAAACTATGGCTACACTATACACCACCCCATTCATATTATAGGTATCGGTATCACTTTAAGGGTACTGCTATCATTTTTTTTTTAAAGGCCTAGATGAAACTGTGGGTACATTGTGCAGTTTTCAATACTCCATAGCATAACTTTATACTTAAACATCCTTATATCTTCATCAGGAAAAAGTGATAAAGATCTAGCACAGAAACGCATCAAGGAATGATTTTGTAAGTTAGATAGTGTGCGAGAGTTTTTTGCGGTCTGCTATTGAAAACAGACGCCTGACATTTTCTTTAGTTCTAATACTCCATAAAAGTTTGATTCCCAGCCCTAAATATTCGGATCATTCCAATTAACTGGTAAACAAACTCAGCAGAGAGTCTGTGCTCATATTTACTAACAGGATGCAGCAAATAATAGAAAAGAATATATGTAGCAAAAAAAAGGATAGAGAATGGAGCCAAAAAAGTGTTTTTCTAACAATTTACTTTCCAGGGGACTGCTCTGATCAGTGTCCCGTGAGATAACTTGTCTTATGTCAGAAAAGCATGTTGTTGTTGCTGCAGTGCACAACAGCATTTCCATCTATACAGTCAGTAATCCTGCTCCTCTCTCTGTCTCTATGTCTCTCTCGCTCTCTGTTTTTCCTCCCATCTTACTTTCTTAGTATATCACGTTTTCACTCCTCCATCTCTCTCTCTCTCTCCCTCAGCGTCCTCTAAGAGGACGTTTTTATTCTGTCTGGATTACTTGTCCTAGTTGGCGCTGGGCGTGCTGGTGGGGAGAGAATTTATTTCCTCCGGTGGAGCCTTGATTTAAAGCACTCAGGTCAACTAGATTCTGGGTCATTGTCTCCCCTGTCGTAATGAACCAGGGCAGAGGTAGACAGCAGACTGCATGTTGACAAAAGCAAGGTGTTGGGGTGCTACAGGACGCCACAACTGCCCAGCTGCATTTAAAAATGAGCCAAGAAGCATTATGTTTGTGTGCCCAAATGTAATTCAATATTCCACAGTTGAATAAGCTCAACTCGGCTCATAAGTGCCCAAACTACATCAGTTTATGCGCACATAAGCCGTTTACTCGATGCTTGTGAATACTCAGACAGCAATCTTGCAGGAAATCTGTGTTTCTCTGCCAGGACTGATCCTTCAGGGCCAATTGACCAACATGTAAGTGACTAACATATTAATCACTGCAGCACAACCCCGCTGGCCCGACAGTCATGCAAAGTCCACAAAATAATTCCTGTTAACCTAATTCGTGGTTGTACTTCGTCCTGCCTGACACAGCCGGGGTCAACACTGCACCAGAGCCAACAGTCCTACCATTGTACTGTCCTCTATACAGTATTTAGCCAAACTGGACAAAACCAGAAACCAGAACTCACCTCAAATCTACTGAAAGGGAAAGTGTAAGAAGTGGGGTCAATAAAGTCCACGGACAAATCCTGGGATGACGTGATCTCATCTGTTGTCATCATATCTTGACGCTTGGGCAGCGTTACTAAAATGATGGGCTGCCTTCTGTGTTGTATGCTGATGTAGAAGAAGTGCAGCAAGAGGGGATCAGCAGTTAGGTTTGGGAAGCAAAACTACTGCGATATGACTAGGCAAGATCCTTAAAAACACCCAGCTTTGAGTGCACAAACGCAGTGATAGGAAGTGGTAGGCCATTTGGTTAAGACCCAGGAAACACTGTATGCATGAGCAGCACCAGACAGCTACCTCACTAAGGTGCTGCAGCTTGCAGTCAACACACAGAGAGCGCTGATGCTGTGGCACTGCTGCAGAGCTGCCTGCTGCTGTAACTACCATATTTTACTCCACTAATTTAGTGGAATTTACTCCACTAATTTAGTGGAATTGCAAGCCACCGCATTGCACTGCACATGGCCATGTAAATATTTCACAATAAGAACACTTGTGTTAACAACTGAAGGGATTCTGTTTACAGATATACTGTAGAAGGTTTTTATTTTGAAACTGAAAAAGGAAAGGTTGAGTAACCGATATACTGTATTTCTTCCTGTCTATGACAGATTAAGACATTGAAACAGTAGTTAAAAAAAAAACAAAAAAACAAGAGGCGATGGACACGCTCTGCTCACACAACTGGTGTGGTCCCACAGCAAATCTGCTACTTAGGAAAAGACAGTGGATGTCACTAAATACTCAGCTTTACGCAGCACAAACATGGCAGTAAGAGGGGGTGGGCGGTTAGGTTTAGGCAACAAAAATACTTGATTATAATTAGGAAATGATTGACGTTTATAAAAGCACAAGGATTTGAGTGGCACAATTGCAGCTGGAAAAGCAGTGACGTGTTCGCTCTGAGTGGCACAAATACGCCAGTAAGAAGTGGATAGCAATTAGGTTTAGGCAACAAAATGACATGGTTATAGTTGGAAAAAGATAGCGGGTATTGCTAAAAACATTCAGCCTTGAGGAGCACAAAAGCGTGCTGAAAGGAAGCTGTGTGTCACTACAAAACATCCAACTTTGAGTGGCACAAATGCCCCAGATGACGTTGCTGTTTGTTGGTCTTGAATACCAGCCTCCTGGGTCCAAGTCTGGAGTTTGGTGGACCCATCCGTTTACCCTCTCAACAAACCTCCCTGAGAGGACTTTTCCAGCTCTTTTTACTATGTCTGTTGCTCTCTCTGAGCGTCTAATAATATGCAGATGCATTTACACTGGCAGAAAGCCTGGTGTATCTCATACACACACTGCCCAAGTAGTGTATTTTGAAGCCCTTGGAGTGAGACTGGGCCGCCTAAGAGGAAGGAGAGATCCTGGCCAAGATTGTACTTCCAATTTAGGACCTTTATATAGGTACTTGTGAGTGAGCCAAACATGTCTGTTTTTCTTTTCTTTTTTTAAACTGCAAGGATAAAGTCACTCTGTCATTTTTCAGAATATTGTCATTTTCTCACATATTACAGGCAGTATACTATTACCAACTAGCAGCAGTTTGTTACTGTGTCCTTACACTCTCTTTCCTGGCTGATTCTAATCATATTACTTAATTATTTAGAGGATCTTCTGTGACACAAGAACAAACAAAATCTGTTAACTTGTTTGACGTCATTACACTTCTGCACTATGCTTGTTGCAGCATGTTTCTAGACAAAAGTCTAACTTGTCCACAGCAGAACACAGAACAAATGATGCTAAATATACCTTATCCCAATATCTCAAATAGCCTGAACTAGCCAAAACACCTTGGAACAACACTTTCATTTAGTCCCGTAATGCTTCTAAAAAGCTTGACAGCCACTGTCTGAGGACACATGTCACTGATCATTACTTAGGCAGGCTCCAGTACTGCACCTAAATGACAACTCCACTTAACGGACCCCATGGTCACATGGCAGCTGAGTCACATACAGGAATAAAAAAGTGCTGAAGTTGGGTGAATTCAAAAGAGAATTCAGTGAGTGAATTGTAATAACATGGAAATATGTAGAAATGTTAATAAAACAGAAATTAAAATGTGAAACAACATCTACATGGAAAAACATCCTAAAATGCAAACCTGGTCAGAGTCAAGTATTGAAAATGCTGAGATACACCAACAATCTCCTACGACATCGATGGTGTGAATAAAAATGAAGCTGTATGATGCTGAAGAAGAAAACAACAACAAAAAAAAACATCTGTATTCTCTCTGTAGGTTTTTGTGCATTCATATTGGATTCAGAGGATGCATTTTTCCTTCCCCAATTCTTGTTTCAAACTGATTCATATTCAACTCACAATAGTCCATCTGCCCAAGATGGAAATGATGAGAGAAAGGGCAGATGTAAATAAAAATCAGGTGCCCAAATAGCCACACATGAAAGGTACAACGAAGCTCATGGCATGTTAACACAGATCAGCAACAAAACTGTACACATTTTTTGACAGATGTTTTGACAACTGGCATCCAAAACTGAAATAATCAAGGCCTGCAATGGCACTTTTTTTCCTTTCTTTTCTTTTTTATTTTTAACCCACCATTTTGCCTGTGGTAAGAAAAAATTTCATTTTGTTTATACATTGCACGCTTGAGTCTCTTAGAATTTCAGGGCCAAAAGACTTGACAAAGGGATTTAGATTTGCATGCTTCTTCTTTGTTTAGTATAGATATATAACTAATTAATTATAAGTTATAAATAAACAAAAAATTAAACTAAATAGTCATTTTACCACAAGAAAACAATTTTTAGCAGACACAAATCTATGCCAACTGCCACATACATACAGAAACATTTTCCATTCCCGCACAAACCCGCCACAGTGTGAGCAGCAGGTCAGAGCGAGGCTGGAGCCTCAGATTACCCAGCAGACAGTGTGTAAACTGAGGGATTTAGAGCACTCTTACCGTACACCTCGTAAGCTTCTTGTTTATCTCTGCCAGTGTAGACTGAGGTTTCTTGTAGAAGCCTTTTAAAGACAATTCTACCTGTATTCTGTATTTTATCACACAATGTACCAAAAGGAGATACGGCTCAAACAGGACGTGAGGTCAGAATAACTTTTATGAGTAAACAAGACAGCGAGTAAGATGGACTCTCTCAAACCCAAGACGACAGATAATCGTCATCCCGATTAACATTTCTAGAGACAATCCTGTCGAGTGTTGTGACACGTTTGTGGTTCTCAGCCTCTTTCTCCTCTTACCCCTTCACCTACAAGGGTAGTATTTTCAGGTTTGCCTTTAGAGGAAACATTTTTATCTTGCATTTGTCTGCATTCATTCTTTCCAAAGCTACTCTCACAAACTACTGGACCAATCAGCCTGATATTTTTCATGTACATTTACAGGAATGTACCCGGCTCTGAGTTATGCCAGTAGAATTAGATTTCGCTGTTTGATACGAACATTCGACAATTACTTTTTTTCACCGTATAAAGATTAAAAGTTTGAATAAACTCAGGGGATATTCAGTGTGACAGCAGCATTGTCTTCATATAGTAAACAAGCTAACTGTGCTCACGACTGATTGGAAATGTGCATTTTTTGCCAACAGAGACTGTATTGTATTAAGTTTCTGTGAGCTGTATATGCATTGGTTGGTAGAAGTAGAGAGATGTTTTCTCTCTTCTCTCCTGTTCACAATAGCCTGTACCAAAGAAAAGCGTGAAAGTCAAGAGCACTCACTCCGCAGCTAAATTTGGGGGCCAAAACATCCCCACAAGTACACTGCACAGCAAACAGACAAATGAAAAAATAAACAACCACTCGACTTGAAGCAATTTAGTCGACTGAGGGGTCTTAGACCGCCGATTCGACTTTCAGGGGGCAGCCCTAAACATTTATGACTGTATGCTCAGGGACCTTTCGAGGTTATGGTGATTCACATTTTTTTTTTTTTTTAAATCTGCTTTATAGACCATTTTATACTGTCATTAGGTGCTCACTCCTCTCAGCCTGCTGGTAGGGAGCTCAAGTCATCAACAAAATCACATAGTAAAAGGCATTTCCATCAACCGGCTGGGCTAAGAAATGTCAAGCTTTACAGAGTCTGTTGCAGGCCATATTTTGGACTTTGTTGTGGCTCACCTTGAACTAAGGATCTGCAGATTAATTTCATACCCGATATGTTACGATCCACCAAAGTTAGGCATGATGCGAGATGAATAAATACTAATTTTTGTTATATTTGCTGCCACCTTGACTGTCAGGGAGCTCAGAGGGTCAACTGAGTGAGATTCAGTTCTTCTTGTTCCACTAACGTCATGCACACACACACACACATACACACACACACTGGACACACGGCCTGACCTGCACGCCCTGTTCCCTGACCTCAGACATACCTAGCAGTGATCTGCACTCGACTCAGTGCACTTCTCTAGTTTTAAGATGCTGTAGTAAGACATTTTAAGATTAGCTTAAATCTTCTTCCACCGCTGTAGAAAGAGGCAAAGCACAGTTCCTCCCCTTGTATTTCTAAGATGTGATTGTGGGGGAAAAAAGCCAACGTAAAGACACTAAAAGATTCCCTGAGTGTTATCTTGCAAGTTTCTATATCATAGAAGACTAAGGTAAATAGGAAATATACAGATTTGAGAGGCTGGGACCAGAGAATGGAGTGTGTTAATATGATTAATCAATTATCAAAATAGTAGACAATTTCTGCCAATCCACATATCAATTAATCAACTCATCATTACAGCTCCAAATGCACTTTCTTCCTCATATATATGCAAACAACAAAATGAAAAAACTTTTCTTTTTTATTTCTTCAATCGACCGCAGCTTTCACCCATGCTCTCTGAGGCCAGAGAACAAGTCAACAGTAGGAAGTAAAGGCCACCTTTTATAAACTACATGGAGAATCTCCTATCCCACATGACTCCCATCCCATTTTTGATTTTTGATTACGATAGATTTTGTTATGGTTAATGCTATCCACTCTCTCATATTGTTTTTCCTTTTATTGTATTGTTATTCTTAATTCCATTAGTTACATTCTTTTGTGAATCGTAACATGCAAATTTATTTTACTGTCTGTTAATTTATTTTTGAGTTATTCATGATGTAAATCTGTGTTTTTGTACTGTGATGTTTGTATATTTTGAAAAAAAAAAACAAAATAAAATATTTTAAAAACAACAGAAAGCACCATGGAGGGAGGCCTGTGAAAACTCCAAAGTGGTTATTTCTTTTTATATATTTCTTAAGTATTCAGTCTCTCCTTCAAACTCAGTGCAGAATAATTTGGATTGATGTTTGAGCGCTGCTTGGGTGGAGACTGACGGTAATTCGTGTTGGCATGTTATAGGGCCTCACCGGTTAAGGGGCGAAATTAGCATGTTCACCTGGGTGTTGTGTCAATGCCGATCAGGAACAGAGCCGATAAATATCCGTGACTTCTTCTTTGACCCGACTTTGAATGCAAATTATAACCTAAAAAATCCTATTACATTAAAAAGCCAGATGTTAGCAGGTGTTAGCCATTTTTTGTGCTCAAAAACTTCACAGGATACCTTTAACAACTTGCATTACCATCCAAAGAGCAACATACCATCTGTTACATCATCTAAGCAGCACAGACCTTAGCACATGACAGACTTTTTCCATACACACTAGAGGACCTAAGTGCGAACCTCTGAACTATTATGAACCTCTTTCCCAGAAAATTTCACCAGAAATGTTGCAGGTTCCCTGTGCGTAAGCAGCTTAAGGCTTTTCATCTAGACTCAGTCATCAGTATTCCTGTCTTACAGTCCATTAGGCTAACTTTAAAGGAGTATTATTCACCTCTTCTCACTCGCAGGCACTTTGTGGTGAAGACTCATGCCCTGCTATGAGCAACGAATACTTGCATTCTTGTTCCTCTGTTTTGTTGTTATGCGAGTCTGTAGTCTCCATTTGCTTGTCATCTCTGTTATTGTGTGATGGCTCCTTTCATTGCTGGAGATGCTTTTGTAAAAATGGGCAGCTTTTATTTCACCTGCCCACCGCAAGCCTATTGCTTTGCGTTACATCAGCAGAACAACATGCAGGTCTGAAAAGGCGGCGAGACAACCAGGTTTACAGCTTTCAAAAAAAAAGAGATCCAGACCCTCCAGTCAGGGTTCCCAACCTTCCCTGACAACACGAAACACTGATCCTCTTGCTGCAAGTCAATTTTGAATCAGACAAATGTTGTTTGCTACAGACTTTCTTGTGTGGATGGTTTACAAACGGCCTAAAGTTCAATGCAGGGAAAAGCTGGCCTGCGTTCTCTGCACAACAGCAGCAGCTCATGTTTAGGGCCTGCTGTCCTGTCCCGTGCCTGGGTGGGGTTATTCGTCCATCTGCTCCACACTGACACAAGCGATTCATGTTTATTTTAGACCAATCTGTCTGTTTATTTATAAAAGGGTCTGACCACAGCACGCCCAGGCCTCCAGGTTCTTTCTACCCCCCCTGCTGAAGTCATCCGGTTCACTCTATCTCACGCAAATTCAGGACTATCCTCTGATTTTATGTTTCCTTTCTGAATTGTTCCTCCTACTCTTTTCTACCTCTTTAGTCTTCACTCTCCCCATCTGGAGTGCTGTCCCACTGTTGAGTCATTTCACTGCCTAATGATGGTTTGAGTCCCCGGCTAAGACCCAGCCAGAGTAAACAAGGTTTAGACTCAGCCAGCCTGCAGTAAGTGTCACTTCTAATCCACTACTAAACCAAGATGGGTGCGCAGTGAGTCTGCACTGTCCCAGTAACTGCGGGCATGGCCAGAGCAAGAGCTTTACATGCTGATTTCCCATCTAACTACACTACAGGACAAAGGTCTGTCTGTATTTGTTAGTCTCAGAGAAGCCAAAGCAGACAAAAACAAGTCAGTTGATCTGCACAATCTGTTCTTTCTGTCAGCGTTCACATTAACAAGTGGCATTCATGCAACAAATGCATCAATATTAGATCAAAAAACTATTTTCTTCAGGTTTGTGAACTCCTGATCAAATGCAGTGGTAACTTTCTGGAAAAGTTAAACCTGATAAATTAACATCTTTTTTTCCATCTCATGCAGGGACTTAAACACTGTCAGAAATCAGTTCTTGATAAATTGTGGTGAGTGTGCAAGCAGACTGCAATCTGTACTCCGAGTAGAAACAATGCTGTACATAAGACATGATAACATTACTCATTATAGCACTTTGCAAAGAAATGCTTCAGTGACCACAGAATAACATGCAGGTCCATCTTGATGCCACACAGTAATATCTTCCGAGCAGCGTAGTGGAGGTGTCTTTTTTTAAACTTTATTTTGGGCTCTCTTCAGTAGTTTTTAAATCGCTCCACTGACCCGTACACTGTTGTCAATGTGCCAAGAATAATTCAAACATACCACAGATTGGAACGACAGTAAATAAGTGTAAAGGTAGGATTAAAGGGAAGTGGGACAATCATACTCAAGTCCTATTAGATAAAAAACAAAACTAGTATGAAGACATCATCACTTTTATATTACTTTTACAAACTATCTCCAATTTTTTGTGCTGTTTGTGTGTATTTGAAGTAAATAATGGAAACATCATAAAGGTAAAAATATGAATTGTTTCCCAAATCATTATTAGGATCCAGATTGTTGCTGGTTTTCTCTTTTAACAGGGGGTAATTTTAATGTTAATCTAAATATGAACTTGCATTTATACAAAGTCACTTATAACTAGGGGCGTAAAGATCCATTGATCTGTGCTGATGTATCAATTCAGTGATCAATGATCCAATATAACTGATGCAAAGTAATAAACACTGATCCATACTATCATCTTGAAGATACATCCTTAGTTTAAAATTTCCATGGCACATCTGTGTCACCATCACACAGCGCCAGGCAGATAATGGCAAGCAGCCAAAAACAAGACGATGAGGATTATCTCCTCTCACGGGACTACATCAGCAGTTTGGAAATATTTGGGATTTCAGAGAAGAGACAGATCAACACACAAAACACACACCTTATGTAAACAATGCCATTACATGAAAAAAATACTCAAGAAACAACAAACCTGCTGGGCATCCCACTCTGCTAACTTCTCCCTACAACTCCTCCCATCAGGCTGAATGCAGCAACATTAGCTGCTCTGTTTCAACAATGTGAGGCTGAAAAGTGTAATAATGCTGCATCATGATGAAACTAGTAACTTACTCCCTACTTATAACCATTGGATATATATTTAAGTTAATGCAGTGATTCATGATTAAAATGTTAAGAAATCTTTTCAAAACACTTAGTAGAGTCAACTCAAAAAATGATTGTTTCTTCAGTTTCTTTTAGGACATTGATATGATTTTCAAGACATCCTGCTGACAAACAAACAGGACTGAAAAACATAACTACTTCAGCAGAGGTAATTAGATAGCTGCACCGAAACCCAGCGGGAATTTTGACCCACAGCAGGAGAAAAATGACCATCATGCCGCTGTACCAGAGCTGCTGCAACAGATGACCACATATATCTGACCTCCCTCTTTAAATTAATGCTGCAACTTGTGCCGATAAATTCAGACACCAGCATCATGTCTAGACACTAATACAATTAAAACATGTGGTTTCTTCTGAGGATTCCTAAAAGTAAGCTTTCGGACAAACTTGTGCTCACTCATCACTATTTAAACAGATACAGCTGTTCACACTTTGAAGGAATCCTGCACTTAAGAAATCAGAGC
The DNA here is from genome assembly GCF_008729295.1 of Plectropomus leopardus. NCBI lineage: Eukaryota > Metazoa > Chordata > Actinopteri > Perciformes > Serranidae > Plectropomus > Plectropomus leopardus. The sequence continues at coordinate 23,548,439 of NC_056464.1, read as the reverse complement.
TGAAGGAGCATCAGTTCTCACTAGTTTATAAAACCTTAAAACCTTAATGGGAAAAACATTAGTGGTTAACGGCGCATGGTGTGTGTGTGTGTGTGTGTGTGTGTGCGCGCGTGTGTGCGTGTGTGTGTGAGCAGGAATGTGTGTTTGTATTGAGGTTTTTGGGCACAGAGAGAACCATCGTCAAAAAAGGGCAAAAAATGACACTTCTATGCGCGCACACACACAGAAACACACACACACACACACACAGACACACACACACACATGGCTGACAGAGAAAAAGCACCATCAAGGACACAAACCACAAATTATTGACACACACACACAGACACACACACACACACAGCCCTCAACTGCTGCCTTGGCACTACCAGGCACAACCGGGCACCAGAGTGTGCAGTCAATTTTAGACCAATGAGTGCAGAGCACAGACAGAGATGGAAGACAGAGCGAACCAGACATTAAAGGGCCCATCTCAAACAGCAGAGGCAGAATTCATAAAAACAGTCTTCAAAAAGCACACTCACGCTTGCTCACACAGACACGCACACACACGCAGGGACTATTTCAACAACACTTTCAATGTTGGCTGAATTTTGCCTTTGAAGTTCAACAGCTGTGTTCGTCTAATCTAAGAGGCATTTTGCTCATCAGGAGCAGAATGAAAGCACGAATCCTTATAGAAAGTGAATATTTTTAGATGCTACAGACTATATGAGGACCAGCTGGAAAACAGGAGGACAAACCATTTCATGCTTTCTGTACATTTGAAGATAATTTGGATAGTGCACTGGAAAGTCAAGTAATTTCATTCACATATGAGTAAACCATGTCCTGAATTTAAACTAGACCAGAGAGGCTTGTCTGTGTGCTTTCTACAACAATGTGAGGAAAAAACCTTCACAATGCCCCAAACGCCTTCCTGAACACAGAGTGCAGGCCACAAACTCTATGAGCTCACTTCCTGTTCACAACAGTCGACCGCCTGCAATTGGTAGGTCTGCTTCAGTCTGCATGCAACGTTTGGCTTTAACACAGAAACATGCAGAGAACTACAGATACAGCACAGGGTCAGAAAAAGGATGTTAAAACACTGACTCATAAAGCACATTCTTCATGCATGAAAGCACATGAAGACATGCGTCTTACTTTTGTTTTAACTGCAACACATTGTGCTTCATGTGTGTCAGGATGCAGAAACACCAATTTATACGAGAAGAAAATCAGATTGCTCCAACATGAAAACTCTACATTCACTAAGAATATTCTTGTTTTAGGCTTGTTGTCATTTCATTTTTGAGATAATGTTATAAAGTTTTTAAGCACTGTCACACTAAAAAATGGCACTGTAAGATGAATTCACTCATTCATTCATTCATTCAGCCTGATGGGAGGAGTTGGAGTGAGTTATGGAGAGGGTGTGGCGGGTTATGTATAATGATGGTTGTTGAACTTCTAACAGACTTCATTTAGAGGTTTGATCACAGCTGCAACTAGCAGATATTTTCATCATTTGGTATGGGCTATGCACTTTAAAATCTTTAAAAAATACATAATTGGAGCACCTTGGTAGCTAAGTGGTTACAGTGCATGCTATGTAACTGCAACACCCCAGGTTCGATTCTAACCTAGGTACATGTTGCATGTCTTGCTCTCTCTGTTTCTCTCCTGCTCATTTTCTACACTGTCTTCTGTCACATAAAGGCGAAAATGACCTAAAAAATCTGCTGGTGAAATACGCAACTGGCTGCTAAATTTGCTTCAATTATGAGCAAAAAAAACTAAACAAAACTAAACAATTGTAGTCTATTGAGTGGCGGGTAGATTTTGTAATTTACCAGCCATAGTGGCAGATGGAGAAAACAGTTAATTTTCCAACACATACCATTTTTGCATGAAAATATCTTAAACGATAATCAATAAATCTAAATAGTTGCAGATTATTTTTCTGATAATCCATTCTGTCAATTAAGTTGAATAGTTCTATTGAATAATTGTTGAGGCTCTCTATTCGCTTTCACTTCGATTGTTGATAATCTCAGAAAGTTTGATTTAGATACACGCAGCATTTTTCCAGGCCCAGACTGGACCTTTTAGGGGCGACTGCACACAACGGTGTACATATCGATCCATGTACAGTTAAGGCAATGAGTCTGTGTTTCAGCTGGAAGTCAAAGAAATCATATTTATGTTTATCATCTGTTTGTTCAACAGTCGTTTGATGAATTGCCTTAAAACACATTCGGTGAGGATTTGAATTGCTATTTTTATTCTCAATTCTGGTGATTTTCATTTGGCACTGATTTAAACCTCTTTGGGTGGGCACTGAAAATCCATTTTGCGGAAAAAAAAAACTTGTAAACATGTCGGGTGGTGTTTTTGCAATTTTTCAGCAGCACAAATTTGCACATTAAAATGCAAAGCTGAACTGAATGCAAAAGACAATTGACTTGTCCAGCGTTGTAGCTAAAGTCTGTGAGTCCGTGACTGTGTGACTGTCGCCACTTGCTGTTCCAAATAAAAGGCCCTCGTTTCAAAATAAAAGTCATCTAGTGTTTCATACACAGTCAAAGGCATGTACCAGGCTTTTTCCAGTTTCAAAATATCATGATTAGATTAAAGATCAACTGTCAGCATTCCTCTATATTTCTACAGATTTCTATATATTTTAGATAAGTTGTAAATAACACTGGTATGGCCGAGCTCTAAGAAACAGTCTGTGACGCTTCACTCCTTAAAAATCGCTAACTGTGGTGATATGCGGTTTCAGATGGACAGTAACCATCTGCAAATGAAGAGCCACACTAACAAAAGAACAAACACACAGACACAGCGCTGATCGATTGGGACGGCAGGATGCTAAAGCTGTTCTCTACAAAACAATGATGTTTGTGGTTTTATCCTCTCAGCGAGTGGTCACACGAGGGGTTCAGATGCCCCAGCATGCATCAGCAGCAGGAGATCCACTATAATGTCCTCTGATCACTTAAGTATTTACAAAAGCCACAAAACACAATCTGAGTAACACTAGTATAAAATGCAGGCCCGCTACTTTTAATCTGGTGTCCTTTTGCCTCGAAGTAGAACCAGATACAAGGACTGTTGTATAACTCTGCCGCACATTTTCACAACCCACAACTCTGACAGAACAAACAGACGGATACATGAGAGACACAGAGAGAAATGAGAGAAAAGATGCTAAGGTTTTCTCCTGCTTTAACTTCATCTGTGAAGCCGAATGTAAAAACAAATATTCAGTCTGAAGCCAAACCTACATATTCACATCAACATCCAGGGAGGGACAAACTCTTTAAGGGGCCTTAAGTCGCCTGATAGCAGGCCTGAGATTTGCCTGTCTCACTCTTAAGACCACAGATTAGCAGACAGGGCCTGGTTGGTAGCTGTAATCACGACGCTGATCTCGCATAATCGCTTTCCGATAGTTATCAAGCACACTGGTTTCAGGCGCGACCCAGAGAAGATGTCTTAAGCAGCAGGAGGTCAAGGAACAGATTTCCAATTCAAACATGACTTCCTGTGAGCAGTGGAAAAAAAGGAAAAATATATTTTATGTAAGTAAAAACGTCATTAAACAACTTGTGTGTTGGTCGTGTGTCTGTGTTTGCTGGCTTTGATGTCAGTCACAGACGGCGCCCCCGCTCCACTCCGAGTGGTGTTTAAGGATAAAGTGAAGTCGAGGTCTTTCAGTGTGCCTCCTGGGCCGCTTCTGTTTCAATATTTTATGAGCAACAGCCAAATCACCGTGTCGGAATAATTAAACATCAGTTAGGGTACAAAACTACAGAGAATATATTATGGAGGCAGCTCATCAGTGGAGAGGAAGCACTGAAAGAGAGCAGTGGGGCTCCTCGGAGATCAGAGACGGCTCACTCAGACACTCAGAGGAATCTCATTTTGCCATTACACTATATACAGCCTAATGATTTATTATCTGAAATACCACAGGAACTGTTGGCTGTACTGTGAAGAAGTACATTGCTAATGTATCTAAGTGTGTGTTGAGGGTGCACAGGGTCCCAACCATACCGGCAAGATATTTTGTGATATGTTTTCCAACGTATGAAACGCACTAGGGATGACAGTATTACCGGTTTCACAATAAACTGCTGTAAAATTGTTGACAATTAGTTTTACTGCTTTGATTTTAAATTGTCATTAGCACCGTGTTTGATCACCGCACTTTGAAAAACTCACAGTAAATACTGTCCAGCATCAACCAAGAGACTCCCGTACCCTTTTCCCACCCAAATGAGTATGTATATGCAGGGTTTTTAAACGCTGGAAAACCAGCAAACGATAGACGAGAAACTCCTTTCCTAATCGCAGTAGACCACAGCTGTGTGCATGGACTTTCTTGCTTTTGGTTTTGTTTTCTGGTGTCTGAAGTCATGTACAGGCTGGAAAACACGTTATTAAACAGTAAAAAAAAGTAAAACAAAAAAAAGTAGAAAGAAGCATGGAGGACAGTAAAATGTTACAGTAGTTACTTCTTTTTTTAATCTGTTACTTATTCAGTTTCTCTTTCGATTGGGTGCAGACTCATTTGGAACAATGTGCGAGCACTGCTTCGACAAAAACAGACCGCACCGGAAAAGAGGCAAAAGTTAGCGCGTCCACGCGGGTGTCATGTTTCCATCACTGCCATTTGGAGCCGATCAGAGCTGGAGCTGAATAATACCCGTGACTATTGCAGAGTCATTTGCCCCGGGAGACAATGGCAATTGTAACCTTCCCCAGTAAGTACAAAAGCCAGATGTTAGTGGGTGTTAATGGGTTTTTTGTCCACTGGGAAAGGAGCTGCAGATGCAGGCGCAGCATACAACGTGGGTTTGTTTTGCTTTTCCCTTGTTTACAGAGTGGGCGGGGAAAAGGACAAACCCAGTGATGCTATTTGTTTGCTTGTCCTCATCTACAGTGACAAAAACAGCATTTCAAAGACAGGCTTTTTTTATAATAGTGCATGTTTGATATGGTTTTCCTGCGTTTACATTAGGTATTGGCTATTTTAATGTTAATGCAAACAAAAAGTGGCGAGTGCTGCAAATTTATTTGTATATTTTTCAATATAAAACTAGGTGAAATAATTTCAGTGTGTGTATGAGGGATGGGCATTTAAGTAACTTTCATATTGGAGTACTTGGTTAATTTATTACAGATCTCCAGTACTTGCAAAAAAAAATCTTACATGAATCCAGGAACGTAAAATGGCCAACAATGGTATAAGCACGATTTGAAATTTACTATATTGAACAACCAGGCTTCAATTAGCAGATTAAACCATAAATTCTAAATTAACATATGAAAAAATCAGTCAATCTGATTGTTTTATATTGTGCTATATTGTTTACTTCGTTTATGTCAATTGATAATGCTTTGCGTCCATCAGACCCCATGGCTGAGGGGGCGTCTACACAATGTACGGTACCAAAACAAACACTTTGGAGTTGGAAAGTGATACGTAATGTGCGGATTCAGCACCGACACTGACCAGTCCAATGACTTTCTGTCACTGGGACATGGTTTTGGACGCAGCCCCACTATAAATTGCAAGTACTATTAATATATGAACTAGAGAGCTGCTAGTTTTCAGTTTACAGAAAATAAATCATCACATTTTATGACACTGCAGTAACAGTCTAACTTAATGAGTGATAGTGGCAGTGGCGGTAGTGTGAGCAGGTGAGGCTTTGTGTTTTGCTATTTGCTGAGCTCTGATCGTGAATATTTAGTGACATTTTGCCACCATGTAGCACCAGACTTGGAAAAATTTGCAATATACGAACTGGAGTGTTGTTGGTTTGTTTCCAGCTCACAGTGAATGAATCCTCATGCCGCCGTTACACTTTAACTTTCTGCTAACGTCCAACTGTTGACCGAAAGCTTGAAATCCACAACAAAAACATCAACACTTGCATACCAAGATGAGCTGAGTCCTTCAGAATACAAGCAACATGCGTTCTGCTTTGATTTATTTAGTTATAAAAATACTTTATTTAACTTTATGAAAGTATTTTATTTAACTTTATTATGACAGCAGTTTGTGTAACTTTACTTTATGGCAGTAGCTACTTTATCTGTGACTGTAGTTCATTTAATAATTTTGTATTTTAGAAGTCTACAGTAGTTTAGAGGAGATTTTTAAAATATTGAGATATATATCGTGTATTGCAATATAGCCTAAAAATACCATGATATTATTTTAACGCCATATCATCAAGTCTTTGTTGAGACAATGTGCAAAAGATGTAATCTTTTGAACGAAAAATAACAGATGATAGCTGACTGCATGAGCTGATCAGGCTGATCAAGAAACACAAATAGCAAAAGCAGATGAATTAGTGTGCAGACGTCTAACCCAAAGCTTTCTTGATTGTCAGTTTCTCGTGTTCTTCCTCCCCGAAAGAGGTCAACCGCCTCCTTGCCAAAACAGTCTCTGCTCAGTTTTGTTTATGAAATTTCTCTTGGCTTTCCTACCACACATGGTGCCTTCACTACGCTTCGCCTCTGCACACTGTGCCCTGCAGCTCCATCTTACAACGCGCACAACTTTCTGCTGATCATGTGCAGAAAGCCAGATGACACAATGCCAACACTGAACAGCAGAATAACCGGTTCAAGTCCGGCCAACCTTTACTGCATCTCTTTCTCCTGTCATTCCTTTATTGACTGTAATAAAATGTAGAAAATGCCAAAAAAAATGTTCTTAAAAAATCTATGTAGAGAGCATCTTCTATGCAGTGTCACAATTTCACTTGAGAGCGTCACATGTCAGAGCTGAAACAGAGCTGCACACAGTAGTCCAGCCCCGGGCCGTGTGCTACATTACAAGATTCAATGTAATCAAACATTACAATCTGTGTGCATGTTTATGATGCAAACCTGCAGGTCATTTTCTGTTACTTACATGCACAGATACACACTGTAGGTACAGTAAGTGTGCATGCATGAAGAGCGATTTTACCATCCCTCTAAGAGCCCATTTCTAACATGAGCTGACAGCTGGTGCAGATGCAGAGAGGAGCAGCAGGAGAAAGCGCACAGGACGTCTCCACGCATCAAACATTTAAAAGGCCAACACAGCCAGGCAGAGATACCACCCACCTTAACACAGTGAACATCTCGCACAAAGTGACACTAACAAAGTGGAGACATTTCCAGTCTTTTGTGTGAACACGAGGCGGTGACAGCTCGTGAATGGCTCAGTTCTGATGTCATCGTGGTGCGAAAGGGTCGCATAGATGTTTAATGTGGACTAGTCCGTACTGTAATGCAGATGTCATCGACTGTCAGAAAATAAAACAATAATTTTGATCATTTGCAAGTGAGGGGTTTCCACTGTTTTTGTTTTGTATGAATAGAAACTGAAGATCTTATGGACATTTGATCTAGGGCTGCAAAATGTATCAAAATATTATCAAAATCCCAATAAGGCCAAGCACAAAACCCAAATTGCAGAAGAGCATTTTTAGGGTAAAATTTTATTAATAATAAAATGTATTAATATTTTTTTTAGATCTGGCTACAATAATTATCAAAATAATTGTAATGGGATTTTTCCCTTATTTTTTCCCTTGTTTTTATACACCAAAGTGATAACTGGGAAAATAATTAGTAGATTTTTTGCTTTGATTGTTACTTCTAATTTCAAATGTGAGGAATTTCTGTTTTTATATCATAGTAAAATGAACATCTTTGGGTTTTGACCTGTTGGTCAGTGAGCCGACTGACAGTTATAAAACTTGACTTGAGTCGTTATCAATCAAAAATGTCAAATTGTTGGTTCTCGTGTTTAATGTGTGACGTTTTGCTGCTTTTCTCTGTATATATATTACTGTAAATTGAATTTGTTTGAGTTTGTACAGCTAGTTGGACAAAATAAGCAAATGTTTATTATTTTCTAATATTTTATGGAACAATGGATTAAACAAGAAATCATAGGTAGATTTATTACTAATCAAATTTAGTGTTAGTTACAGTCCTTTAAGCAAATTGCTTGTCCCAGATTCTCTAATTTTGGTTTTTGGGGGGTTTTTTTGGGGTTTTTTTTTGCTTTTATATCTGAACATTTGTGGACTGTTGTTGAATTAGTCAATTGACAGAAAGTTTAAATAATTGATTTAAGTCATCTATCAATCAAAAATGTCAAACATGACGGGTCTAGCCTCTTATGTGCGATGATTTTCTGGTTTTCTCTGTTTTTACTTCTCTGTAAATTTAATTTGGGGCAGTTGGTTGGACAAAATAAGCAGATAGTGAGTATTTTTGGTTATTTTATAAAGCAACAGATTATATAAGACAACAATCGACATGTTTATTAATAATATTGTTAGTTGCAACAGCTTCTTTGTTAAGGTTTTATGTTTTTTATATCATTGTACGTGGATATCGTTGTGGACTGTTCTAATAATACGAAGAGTTATCAGATATCGATTTAAGCCATTGATCAATCAAAAATATCAAACATACCGGTTGTTGCCTCTCGTGTGTGACGATTTGCTGCTTTTCTCTGTTTATAAATCATTGTAAATTGTTTGAATTTGGGGCAGCTTGACCAAATAAGCAACTGTGACCGCGGTTGATCAAATAAACAACACATCAATCGAGAAGGAAAATAAATGTTAGCAGTCCCTAACAAATCTATTTCTGCAGTTCGGCCAAATGAAGGTGTGCACACATTTTTCAATTCAAAAGTTTGGACGCTGAAACCTCAGTTTCCAAAACCTGAGCATTTGCAGCCTCGGTGAGCTGCACTCAACTTCTGCAGAGGGACTCATGAAGTCACGGCACTTTTACTAAGTGAACCTCGGCAGCTTTTAACGGACTCAAACTGTCCAAAACACCACAGTATCTGCTGCAGCGTCGGTTGTATTAAGGGCCATGTGTAACATTACAGCGGCGTAACAGCAACAACATCCCGGGGAGGATGTTGAAGCCGCTGTGCTAATCTCAAACCGTGCGGCTGAATGCACGAGCAGCGGAAACGCCGCTTTTCGCCGGTTTAATTACACGTTACTGAGGCGTTTGGTGACCCTCGAAAGGCGGTAAAGTGAGCTAGCTAAAACTGCTCCAAGAGGAGCAGGAGTCGGACATGCCTCTCCTCCTCCTCCTGCCTGCTGCTTCCTCCTCCACTGAGAAAAATCCCCTCTTCTTCCCCCTCGTTTAGTTTCGGCTCAACCCTCCAAAAAAAACTAGCAACTAAATGAGTGCACTCACCTCACTCCGGGTCGAGGTTTTCACATGGAGGCGACAGGAAAGCGGAGAAGCGGAGGAGATATCCTGGAGGTTTAAAGTTGTCCCGTTAGTGGAGACACAGCAGGCTGAGGAGAAAAGCTCAGTGTGTGTGACTCTGTGAGAGTGTGTGTGTGTGTGTGCGTGTGTGTGTGTCTGCAGAGTCCCTCTCTCTCTCCCCATGTCACTCCTGGAGGCGGGACCGAGCGGGAGGAGGAGACTGAGGAGCGCTCCGTGTGGCAGGGGTGCTCAAACAGGGGTGCCCGAGACCTCCAGGGGCCCCTAAAACCACCATTTCAATATGGATGCGTTTTATTTTCATTAGATGCACTCATTCAGAACCCAGTTATGTTCCAAACACACAAAAAAAAAACATTACAACAGATTTCTACTCTAAATCCACTTATAAATAATTAGCTAAAATAAACTGAATTGAACACTTGATGTGTTTTTTTTCCCCTCTCTATTCCAATGGATGAAAAATTGTAATGCAGAAATTGCTTAAAAGTAAAAATGACAATAAAAGGTCTTGGTGGTGTCCATTAGAGGCACACATTCTTGGAATAAGTTACCGGCACATATTAGGAACTATGACAACTACTCAGCCTTCAAAAAAACCCCTAAACATTACTTGAAAACAAACCAGTCATGGACCCATACATAAACGGCATTCTCCTCTGATGCCCAAGGCCGGGGGCTTTTTTTGAGCTCATCATATGTTTGTTTGTTTGTTTTTTACTGCTTTGATACTGCGTTGATTTTTAATGATACCTCATCACTGCATCTATCGGCCTCCAAATCCCATATTTTATTTGCACCTCTTACAAAAAAACAAAAAACAAAACAAAAATGCTTGCTCTAAGATCAAATCCTCTTCATTCACTCACCCATACACAAATTTTATTGTGAAAGAAAACATGGAGCGAGACATGGAGCGAGAGAAAGAACTGTTCAGGCAAGGGCCGCTGCAGCAGCAGATGTTAACAGCTGTGGGCTTGAATATGATCATAACATGTCTGGCAGAAGGTAAGTGCACAAGACTTTAATGTTGTGGGCTTTAAATCTATATAATATGTTTGTAAATCTATGTAATATGTTGTTTTTGTTTGTTTGTTTTTTGTCCTCATACTTTGCGTTTATGTTGCTTTTGCTCCAATTATTGAGATAACACTTTTTTTGAAAATAGTACTATTATGTACATAAAAGTAGGTAAAAAATATGTGTGCATGAAATCAACAACGACCATCAACTTTTCTATGCACAAGTCAAGTGTTTCTGTAAATTGTAAACTAGTAAAAAAATTTGATTTATTTCCATAAAATGTTTAGGACACTGACAGAATGGAATACAGTATATATCTGCAGTCAGTGGTTAATCTTTCAAAAACTCTTGTTTTGCTGTTTTCAACTTAAGTTTACAAGATAATCAGAACTCTCACCCTGATAAAACTATATTTTTCCACAGATTTTCTATTTAATGTATTATTTAGCAGTATTTTTCTTGTCCTAATGCTCAGGAGGTGTCAAAAATACACTGAAGCTGAAAATAAAATCAGTGCTTTGTCTGCACCGCCTCTCTGGTGAGACTCTCTGAGTCTCTCAGATTTCTCTCCCACTCGTCGGGATTTCCTCCTTTTCTTTCTGTATCTTTTGTCCCTGCATGCCTACTTGTCTCTCCTTTCCTTTCTCATTTTCTCTTCTTCTTGTCTCCACTCCCATGTCTCCCGTCTTTCCGTGGTCATACCTCGAGCAATCACCGAGCCATCACATCAAGTGTCATTGTCTTGATTCTAGCGCAGAGATCGGCCTCTTGTTACAAGATAGCAGTGCTCTTCCTGAAATGCAGGGAAATGCAGAGGCTAAAAGTGACATTGCAAGTGATAAATTTCAGATGAAATGACTGAGATTTGATGTTCTTCAAAGGACAAATTCAGATGGTTCAGATTTAAATGTTTTATTTGTCTCATGCTCATGCAATATGTAAAGAGGAACATAGCAATAGCAAAGTTTTTATGCTGTGTTTAAGAAATCTACTGCTCAGTTAATAACTATGCATAAAATAAGAATCTAAAGGTTCGGTGTGTAGTAATGGGGGGGGGGGGGTGGGCTGTTTACATCTTAAAAGGCAGCAAGTCCTCGTTTCTGGAGATCACTGTTTCTACAGCAGCCCAGAATGGACAAACCAAACACTGGCTCCTGATAGGGCCATTCACACCATGTTTTGTTGTCAGCCATCATATTAAAAAGCCCATCTGCAATCAGAAGCACCGGTAAAACTGCCTTATTCAGCATTTCTAGAGGTTTATCACAGTGTCTGTTTGTTTTGAAGAGCATGAGACTTTTGCAGATAATTCAGCTTTTGGTGTAACCTCTTGAATGTCTGGTTCTTGAGTTATCGTGGAGAAAAAGTGTTAGACCAAACAGCAAACAATGTCGGAAAAACATGATTTCTACATGAAACTGCAGATAATTTGGCTCATTGGAAAAATCACATGATTTGGATCGAAAAATGGTGAGAAGACAATAGCATGAGGTGAACAAGCAGCCCATCTCCAAGATGCCAAATAGCATTGGAGATGCAATGATTTGTAACACAAAACTGCTTTATTCAGTGTTTTTAGCCGTTTTAATCACCTGGTCTGTTTGTTTTGGAGAGGAAGAGACATCTGTGGATAATTTCGCTCCTGGAAAAAAACTCCTGAATGATGAAAACTGAGGTAATTCTAGCCAGAGGAAGTTTTAGCTGGCTTCAGTCTGTATTTCACTGCTAGATGCCACCATAGACCCTCACATCTTACACACTTGACCTTTAAAAAAAGATAAATACAAATGGATCACAGATGTAAGACAAAGTATAAAATGTGGTCCATGCTGCCAATACAAAGGATTCACAGAGTATTCATTTTTAAAGAAGCACAATGCCACAGGAGCCACTCCCTGACCGGTTCATGATGCTTTCCAGTAGGAGGAAAGCTCCAGGGAGACTGAATATATTAAGCTGTCTGAGGTTGTAAAAGAGCCGCCTCACTTTCTTTCTTTTTTAATTATTTATCTTTCAATTATTCAATTACTTTTATTGTCCAGTAAAGAAAAAGCTCGTCCACCCTGTAGGCCCCCTAGGGATTCCTCAGTGATGGAAGAATTTTATTTCCTAGCCACGTTGATCATCAAAGTGTTCGCTTCAAGGCACTTTAGATCCAATCATGAAGACATCAGAAAGCTTTTGAAACATGACAGGTAAAGAAATCAATCATCAGTACTCGTGGGAAAGATAATCATATATTTGATGTAGCCCTATAGTATCTGCTGCAATGTGATGACATCCAAACTTGGAAAATAGGTAAGTATTAACATATTGACAAAGACACGTGGATACAATGTCAGAAATAAAAGTTTTAATATGGAAACACACTGATCTGAGAATCTGGGTCAGTTGTTATGGTTGATGGAGTAAAGTATTTGTTCATACACTCCCCTTTCTCCTCTTAACCCTAATCTTCCTGGTCCCATGGCAGCAGGAAATGGCGGGCAGGCTTAAGACTTCACCCTTTACATATTTTATGGATTTGCACTTGCCCCAGTTTTACCATGGAGCAAAAAGGGCTGGTTGTTTTGTTGGGAGTGGCACCATTAAACAAAGCCTGTAAGTAAGACTTGAGAATGAGGATTACGTCCTCGCAGCGTCCCTCAAATTGACACACAAGTTTGCTCTGGAGCCTTTTAGAGGAAGAGTTCAACATTTTGGGGGAATTTCTTGCCAAGAATTTAATGATAAAATTAATGATGCTCTCCATCTATTAGGCCCTAATAAAGCATGTTGAGCTCTAGAGGTGCTGGTGGGTGGATTCTGCTGCTTGGACAGATCCAGGCTAGTTGTTATGTTCACCAGACACAAGCATGGAAGGGGTCATTCGTTGAGTCGTGTATGTGCATGTCTGTCTGTTTGCAGCTAATCTCACAAATTACAGGACCAATCAGCCACATATTTTGTATACACAGTCATGACTGATCCAGAACCTGTCGGCTAAAAACAAGAAACCTTATCATCAGTTGCAGGTCACATTTTAGCATTCATTGTGTCATTGTGGCTCCAAAACTGACACTGACAATCATCGGCAGATTTATTCCATATTAGATTTGTTATGATGCACTAAACAAGATGAATAAGTCAACTTTTTTGTTATTCTCATTGCTATCTTGACTGTAAGGGAGCCAGGAGGGAAGATTTCACTGAGACAATTTCTCGGTGTGGTTATGACGGACAACACGGTGGGAACATTTCAGAAGTGGTACATTTTGTCTGCCTGTTACTTTGATTTGCTATTTTTTTCCTTGATATTTATGCCTCTACCATAAGTAAAGCTTTGTAGAGGAAAGGTTTCCTTTTGGTCTGCTTTAACTTTGTTAGTTGTTGTTATTAACTATCTTGTTGTGCTTTAGCCTAACAAAGATGGTCAAATTGATCATATGGATCAAAGATTTGAAGCTGTCTTCTAGTTATTAAAATATTTTTCATCCTCCCTCATTATTAAATCATTATCTATTTTTCACATACAGCGGCCGAGAGAAGAACTCCATCAAAGATTGACAAGGAGCATATTGTGATTAGCCTATGGGATGCGTCTGAAAGGTGATGCAGGACATCTGCTGGAATAAAATTGTGTAGAAAGGCAGCGATCAGCTTGGGCGGCTGCCTGGCAGAGATCTGCACTCTACTGAGCGCACTTTTATAGTTTCTATTTGTTTCTAGTGTTTATGTTGACTTTGGCCAAACATCTTCTGGCTCCAGTTTTACATTCAGTGAACAGACATGAGAGTATCGGTCTTCTCATCCAAATCTTGACAAGAAAGCAACTTTTCCTTTAACTTTGTCCATGACAGGCCTGAAGATGCTGTGAAATGATTAATCTAATCATAAAGCACTGAATTTGACAGTGAGAAGTCAGACGCTTTCGATCATCTGTTTTTAAAATGCTTTTTTATAAATAAGCAGGCAGAAAAAGAGACACACTGTTGGTGACTGATGAGAGCAAGAATAGAGCCAGAAAATATATGACGCTGCTGCAGCTCTCTTCTTGAAGAAGCGTTTCAGGAAAGACAATCTTTCTTTGTGTGATGCTATTAAAAACTGTATTATGAATCTGCTCTGGCAATACACAGCATGTCTTTCTGCCCTGCATTGATCCACCCCTCTCCCTTATCTTTCTCTTCTCTCTGTGGTGAAGACTGGATCGGTGCCAAGTCACTGCCGTGAGCAATGAGTCCAAGTTGTCAAGTCCCCCCCATTAAGATATTAGCACATCAACGCAGATGCAGAATGCTCGTATTATCAACCACTTTAAAGTTTTTTGCAGTCAATTGTATATCAGTCAGACAGTTATTTGTCTCAATGTAATTTAAGTATTAATGCATCACCCGTTTTTTTGTGTGCTGCAGCTTATGTTATTGACTGGTGGCGTCCTGTGGTTAACAGCATTGACTGAACAGACAGAGCTGTCAATACCATAATAGGCCTAACTCTGAGGATACTTGAGCATTGGAGTGGATGTAATGTTTCTCAAGTTTCTATGTTTTTCTGTTTGGAGTGCAAATGAGCTCAGAAAATAGATGTATGCTTATTTATGCATAGAAAGCAGCGTGTAGAATGTAATGCTACCTACTATACCGACACACGTCCACTTTACTACATTTTGCAGGGAAATATTGTTTTTCTTACATTCATTTGAGAGCTACAGTCACTATCTAGATTTGTGTTTGACATACAAAGCATGATCAGTTTGTAGAATGATGATGCATTGTAATAGATGTAACTACTTAAAAAAATATAAAGTAATGAAATGGAAGCTGTGGTATTCTTCAACCTGGACCCTATTAGTAACTAATTGTGGAGACAACAGCTTTTCAAATTGGTCCACTTTGCCAGAAGACAAAAGTGGAAACAGATCAAGTGAACTGTAAAGAAATACTGGACCAATTTCAAAAATGGTTGTTCCCATCAGTCACTCAGGGCCCTGACACACCAAGCAAATGGTTCGTTGTTGGTCAATACTGATAAGCGTCTATCAGTTTTTGCATTGGAACCAGTCTGCCCTGGTCTTTTCGGACAATTCAGCATGTTGAATCTGCTTGAGACTGTCAGTGAATTACTCTGATTTGCTGTTCAGCTCAGCGGACAAGAAGAGAAACGGAAGTGAGGAACGCAAAAAAACGGCAAAAGTCAAGAGTGTGTGATATGGAAATAACTCATTATATTGGGTAAATTTGTTTTTGTTTTGCCATTGAGCTCTTCAGCCGAAACAGTTTGTAACTGTTTGTGTTACTGTTCGCTAGTGGACGGTAAATATCTTTTGCTCTTTCAACATCAGGTTTTGCTGTTGGTGTGCAAACAGGCTAAATAGTGTTGTGAGTCCGTCCTGTCAGCCTTCTGGTTTCCTCTTTTGAATGACGAGGACAGATTATCACCTCCTGCTGCTATGGAGAGTAATATCCTCTCATGCAGGCACAGACTGTGTGTGTGTGCTAGTTGGCTGTTGGCTGTAATCTTATGGTGTGTTCAAGTGGCCGAGACACAAGCAATGTGAGGCGACTCAACTGTTGGCATTCGTCACTACTAGTTCTTTGATATTGGTTTGGTTTGTCGTGGCCTTTAGACACAAAAGAGAACGAAAGTAAGATTTGGAGTCCCACAGGCTCAATTAAACCAGCTGAGGAACTAATTAGTTCCTCTGTCTGTCAACCTATTAAATCAGAGTATAGCCTCTAAGTAACCTGGGTCCAACACTGAATGTGATAGTTAATGAGTAATATGTTGTACTGCATACACTTCATATTATTTGTTGTGATTTGTAGCATTTATTGTATGATTTTGTTGTTTTGCTAATTGTTGGGGTTTTTTTGTATTTATGTGAAACTGTTGACATCTTGGGATGAAATTTTAGATTTTTTTATGACAATAAAGCAAAAGCAAAAGTCACAACATATTCTTATTAGTAATATTAGTGGTAATCCATTAGCAGAAACCCTCCATCAATATAATACAATCTTCTGCATAAAGTGCACTATGACTTGATAACTCGAGAAAAAAAATACTAGAGATACTTGCATTCTTTTACTTAAGTAAGATTTTGAATGCCTGACTTTTTACTTGCAAGTATAACTGTATTGTTTAAGTATTTAGGTAAATGTTCTGAATATTTCTCCCACCACTGGTAGGAGGCAACCTTCAACAGACAGATCCAGGTCCAAAAGTGACATTTGGGTGGATTATTTCTCTGAATAATGAAACAGTTTGGGCTTTTGTATCTTTTCAGACAGATGCCTACACAGTTGTCACAACTTTCTTTCTGTCTGTCTATTATCATCCTTCTTGTCTGTGCATGCATCATTCTGCACAGTGAAGGTCAAACATTGGAGTAAAGTAACAGCGAAACAAAACACATCTGAAGTGAAGAGGTGCTTTCATGTATGCATACATAGACCCTGAAAGACATGCACCCGCAGAGCACACGAGCACATATGCGTCACAGAGATGCAAATGTAACAGTTGCAAATGACACATGTTGTCTCTTAGTTCATTCAAGTAGCAAATAAGAACACTTTACAGGCATGGAGAATTGAAATAGTGTCTGCTGCTGAATTGCCTCTGAGGGCTCCGGAGGGGGGTGTATCTCCTGGGGACAGCAGCATTTTTCAATAACAGACAGACTCAAGAGATTTGAATGAACTGTGAAAGCAACAACCTGAGTGTGGAGGGAGATAAATGAAAGAGGGAATAATTGTTTGCAACTGATCTCCTGTTTCTGGTTCTCTCACAGTCTATCTGCAATGCCCCGTAATAGAAAATATGTTTTTATTACTGGTCAAAATGGCTTTGCATAATGCAGAGAATTTCTATATGTATGACAATAAATCTCCACATCCACTTTATTCACACTACTCTAGCGCTTTTGGCCTTGGCACTAAAGTGGAAATATTTCACTTCACACATTTTCCTTCTGGCATTCCAGAAGAGAAATTACATCAGTCAGTGACCTACAAACCTGAACACCCACTAATGGCATTTTTTTGCAGTCTCAAAAATCCAAATGTGGCAGATTTCTTTTTTTTTTCTTTTTGCAAAACTTCTGCTGTGCAAGCGATTCTTCTGCGAGCTGAAAGGATGGCGTATGGCCCAAGGAAAGAGAATCCACAAATAAGTGTGTTTCCTAGGAGCACTCACTTTATTTGCATATTGCTGATGTCTCGGGTGAAGGGAGGAACCGTGAATTTAGCTGCTGGAATAAATCCATATAGGCACATCAAAAATTGTGCTTTTGGACAGACTGATTTTTTTCTCGTATTGTATTTGAAAATTTCAAGCAAATTGATTTGTTGTCATCCACAAATGTATTATGATCATTTTTTCTGTCAACACACAGTGACTCTGTAATGTTTAATATATTTGTTATAGTTTTGTTAGATAGTGAAATGTCTGAACTGCAGGCGGTGCAGTACTCAGATTCTTTACTTAAGTAAAAATAGCATTACAACACTGTAAGAATGCTGTAATAAAAGTAAAGGCATAGGGCATAGATTTTGTTCCAAAAATTGGAGGAACATATGTGAAACAGGGAGTTTGGGGGTCCTTTGCTAAAAACAATTTGACCATCAAACACTTAATTTCCTTCATGCGGGTGCCTTTTTACACAAATATGTGCCCTTTCTGCATCAATTTATGGTGTAAATATCTTTCATTGTCAAGAGTTGATTGATTTCTCAACTCATCTTTTTTGTGAAAAAGTATTTGACATATTTGACTCTTTGGAGCTCAAATGATTATTAAACCATTTAAGAGGTTTAGAGGGAACATGTCTTAATGTCTTACAGCTTATAAAAATCATGACAAAAAGCTTCAATTGCACACTTCTGTTTTGATGCCTTTAGCCAAAAAAGGGTGGAGAACCACTGGTTTAATCTTTTGCAATCCATTGTATTTTAAATCTTTAAATAAGTCTTTTTTTCCTGTATAAAATGGTAATGTGAAATGTCATAAATTTAGTGAGGGAAAGTGTGATTTTTCCCACTCAAATGTAGTGGAGTAGAGGTATAAAGCTGCATAATATTAAAATACTTAAAGGGACAGTTTACCCCAGAATAAAAATAAATTTTATTTTTCCTCTTACCTGTAGTGCTAATTACTGCTCACAACAAGGTCTGTGAATTATCTTGAGTCACCGGGTCATGATTCCTGGAAAGAGACACTGCTTTTGAGTTTTTCAAATGTATTTTTCTGCACTTTAAATACCACAAGTCAAGTGCCATCTAATTCCATTATATTGGAGAGAATGCAGACATCTCTATGACTGACATATCAGACACTTGGCAACTCACACTCAAACAATCTAAATGCTACAGATAGGAGGAAAAATATGATAATATAAGTAAAGTACAAGAACATCAAAATAGTACTTCAGTAAACATCATTTCTGTCACTGGCTGCAGGATTTTCAATCTGTGTCAGTCTGATTCTGCCACTCACACGGAGTATTGAGCTCCTCTCCATCCTGTCATAGCAGCCGATGATCACCACTCACACGTCACGCTGAGACAAACAATAATGCAGCTCTAAAGTAAGACCTGAAGGCCTGAGTGTTCTTTTGGAGGATTTGACAGTAAACCAGATTAAACTGTGACTCCTCTTTGGCAACATGGTGTCATTCTCTTTAATCTGAACTGGCAACAATAAAAAATAATTCCTCCTCCGGCCTCTTTCTCTTCTTGGCATTGTACCGCTGTCGCATTGCATATCTGTGTGAGAGACTGCGAATGCCTAAAATATAAATCTATGTATAGATAATGACCAAGAACTCTTTACACTTCTGGCAGTTTCTGTACAAAAGTTGCTGTTTCTATTTTGATGTGCACAAAAATGACACAGCAGGTTTCCAAATCTTAAAACACCCACCAACAATAACAGCAGAGGGGTAATTCACTCTGCTGGAGGCATGCTGCGGTCTGACTCTGCAGCAAAGCTTCTGTGGGAGCTCCACCGAGGTTTAAGACGGAGAGCAGATACTGACAGTGCAGTTTTAGTGAAGCTTTGAAAACTTTCTTTTAACTCTGATAAACCACTGAAATGTGAATGAAGTATACTTGACCGTAGTTCATCGGACCATATACCATTGCTAAAAAGTAAGGATAAGTGAGAAGAAAGTGAAAAAATCCATGTGTAATCCCCACCCATATACCAACCAATTCTTTGAATTCCCTCAAGCAAGACAGTCACTCCCAGATTCTCTATAAAACCTCCATCTGTTGCAACACTCATCACTCCCTTCACAGCTTCTCCTGCAAGTCAAAGCTGCACCTTAAACATATGCTCGTAGTCAAGTGTCTTACGATCAAAAATCAGCCAATTTACAAATAAGTCTGGTCTTTTTTAATCACTGCCGGAAACTCTAGAGTGTGAACAGCTGCACTTAAACCCCCAAAATCAAATATTTTTTCCCTTACCTGTAGTGTTATTCATCAGTCTGCATTTACTCATGGACAAAAGGCTCGCTTTGTGACAGTGGAAGATGTAAACATTAATAGCGTCCTCCTTGGCTGAGCTGTAGGGTTAGCTGGCTCAGTGGTGCTTAGTGATCATGATTTCTGAGGAAAAAAAAACAAAAAAAACATTGTTGCAGAGTTTTTCAAATGAATTATTATTATTATTATTGTTGTTGTTGTTGTTGTTGTTGTTGTTTTGGCGCTTTGAGCACCACAAGCAAAGTGCCATCATTTAAGATAGAGTGGGTACAAAGGCCAACTGTTGCATTGCCTCACATCAACTGTGTCTCAGCTGAAAAGTTGCACACGAACACATCATAAAGATGCATGTATGTTCTGCACTTGTGTAAAAGGAAATGACTCTACATAGCAGCAGATGGCAGTAGTCTGTATTCATCTTTCAAAAAGGGAAACTAGGAGACTGACAGGACAGAACCAAGATGCTAGTCAGCTAGTTAGCACATGAACAACACAACACAATTGCTAAATACTGAAGGTTATTTACTGTGTGCTAGGGAACAATAACACATTTCGGCTGTAGTTTGCAATGGCTGAAAAAATCGTATATAATAAGTTTATTTTGATCCCTTGACTTAAGTCATTTGTTTGCTTCTCTTCTTGTTCACTGAGCTGAACTGTCAATCAGAGTGATTTCACTCACCTTTGTGCTCCAATACTGATTCAACATGATGAATAAGCTGAAAAACAGCCGACAAAGGCCGACTAGTTTTAATAGTGTAGAACATACAGCAAAAACTAAAGTGACAGATGCTCACCAATGACCAGGTATTGACCAAATGGCTAACAGCTGCAGGGGAGTGGCCACCCCTGAAGTCTGATTGGTAACCCCAGGTGCCACTCCATCATGATTGGCTATTTGCCTCAGTTTGAACTGTTTGTGGAACAGACTGAATTTTAATTTCCAGGTGCAATTCAGTCTTAAACCTGAGAAGCAGCAAAATGCCAAAGTAGTGTCAAGAAGCGTGACTAATTTTACATACAAATAAACTGATAGATCTGATAAAAAAGATTATTAACTCAGGCTTATTTATTTTGATTTTTGGCTCTTCGATTTTGTTGGCACTTAATACTTGCTATTGTGCTACTTAAGTTTGGAGGAACTATTGCTTTGATAGTATGGCAGCTTTATTTTACATTTCTGTGGTGTCGCTTGATTGTGTTTTAATTGGTGAGTGTATTTATCTTTTAAACTAGACTAGAAAAAGGAAAGTAAGAAACTGCAATGTTGGTAATTAAAGAAGGTATGGGTAGTGAAGACAAAAATGGAAAATTAAAACTATGCCGACGCATTTGCCCACAGCAGCACTTGTGCTTCTTGCCACCCCTGCATAAATCACTGCCCCACTTGGGCCACACCAGTGAAAAAAAGGCTGGACTCCTATTGGACTGGACTAATATTCAAGAAAAAGCAGAAATCTCTACTGCCAATACTGCTAAAAAATCAGCAACTCAAATCAAAACAATCCTGATTGATAAAGTGCTACAGGAAAGAGTAAAAATATGTAGCCTAGATTTGATTTGGAGCTGAACTGACCCTTTGAATCTCTCTTGGATCAATGGAGAGAAATCGTTTTTTGATATAAACGTGCTGAAAATCAACACATTTATTTAAATTACACAGAGTAGTAGATTACACAGTTATTGCAGAAACATGTTATTGCAAAAAAAAAAACCCATCAAGGAATGGGTCCCCTGTTTGTCAATTATAATAACAGAAGGATGATAACAAAAGGTATAACCCTTCCCCACCTTATTCCCCTCTGCAGCTTTGCATGCAGAAAGGTAAGTGCGCCCTCTAGTGGTTATTCTGGAAAATCACAAAAAAACCCATTGGAAACTGGTAATAAAGCTGCAGATAATGTTAAACCGTAATAATATCACTTTTGTCGCCAGTATCATGCAGTTTGTCATGACTTGCACTCCACACTACCGTCTGTGTGCTCTTTTTGTCCTGCAGGACATTTATTTTGTTGTTCTAGGGACTACAAAATGTTTATACTGACTCCTTTTGTAGTTCTCACATTATAACACAGGGAGGTGCTGGTGTGGTATTATACTTCGGTGGAACTGCAGCTCTGCTTTTGGCTGCATTGTGCCGACTTAATACTTAATATAAACTGAACATTAATCACAAAGAACATTTATGTAGATAGACAAACTGAACATTTTAAACTGACACACACAGTATGCTTAAGTACTGTCACTTAATATACCATGTTTGTGCTCTTGTTGTTCTTCCAGAGTTACCAGTTTGCTTTTTTAATATTCTTAGTTATTACACAATTTGCCAAAGACAGTCAAGTTTTAAAATGCATCATCTTCATCTCAGGCACGGGCAGATTAGGAGACTATGGGCTTCTGGGCACAGATATGCACAAGGTCCCACCACCGCAGACTTGGTTGTTTTATGTCCTTTTGTAGATGTTTTGTGTCTCTTTTAGGTAATTTTATGTCTTTTTTTTTTTGTAGTTTTTTTGTAGCTTTGTAGTTATTCTTTGTCCCCTTTATGTCTCTTTACAGTTCCTTTGCATCTCTTTGTGGTCTTTTGTGTCTCATTTGGTTGTTTTCTGTCTTTTGTTGTAATTTTGTGTCTATTTTAGGGTTTTTTGTGTCTATGTGGTTGTTTTGTGTCTCTTTTGGACATTCTATGCCTCTGCAGTTATTTAGCTGTTTCCCTCAAATTTTGTGATTTTGATATGATAACCAAATATTTGACAGGAGGTGAGTTTGAGCCCAGAATTCATCCTGAGTTCAGAGAAATGGGTCATCACTCTAACCCCAGTTTTATTTTTATGACATAATTATGCAATCACTCATTATCTTTGTCCCTCTCTTTCTTTTTTTCACCCTTTTTCGTCATCTAATTCCTCAAACAAACGTCATCACCGCTCGTGCTTGCTGAGCTCACATCCCACCATGAATACTTTGTTGCCCGGTCCAAATCAGGGTTAATCCTAAAGCAGGATATTACCATGAATGAAAAGAGAAGTGGTTAAATATAGCAAGAGACTTTAGCCCTGCTTGAATAACGTTCATTGTTTGCAAATTTATGTAATCACCCTGCTCATGTTAAAACTCCTCTTTGTGAACCAACAGCAGGATACCAGTTTAAGTAAATAAAAGCAGCTGTGGAAGGCTGTAACAAGAATACTGAATCTCGATGCATTAAATGACAAAAACATGCACATCAACATTAATCTGAACTGTCAATTCAAAGAGGTAGTGATGAATTATATTCGGTAACAAATTATTTATTTTTATTCTTTGTTAATTATTTTTTGATCATTTTGTGACATTTTCCTGTCCTGTTTCTGCAGCCAGATGTTATTCAGAAAACACACAATTTGCCTTTATGTTACTTTGAAAATGAATACGGGTAATATCACCTTGTGACACAGAGCAAGCTCAATAAAATGACTACATATACTTGTGATAAAATGCAGCACACTATTAAGTCATTCTTTTCACAGAAGGGAACATTTTCTTCACAACATAATCCACCCGACCACACAAGCAGGGCAGGTTTCACGTGCTGGTGTGACGTGAGACAGAGTGTGCAAGACAGCAGATGTCTGGCTCTTTTCCCAGATCTACTACAGCAAAGCAGCTGAGGGCCTTAAAGAACTTTGCAATCCCACTTAATGCACACATGTCAGTGTGTAAGCCAATGTTAAAAACAAAAAACATTTTTGTTGTCAAGTGTCAACATTTTTTTTCTGATCAGTGCATTTAAGTTTCACTCTGGGGTAAACAAGCAGGCAGAGTTCATGTTTGAGAAAAGGCTCAGTGGAGCTCAGTGTTAAAGGAGGCTAACCTGATTATTAGCATGGATAAGGTTCCTCTCTGCAGGTAGTGTTACAATCAATCATTGTCAAACTTGTTATGAGGTCATGCATGCACGCTCACATGCACAGACACTCCCATGTGCAGGTGGAAATATGCATACAGGTGCCAAAGACATTCAAACTCACACATCTGCAAACTCATATAAAAGCGTTCTGACATGCAAATGAGCTCACACACTCAAGTTTTACAATAGGCTCACATGTTTTGCACTTTTTTTCTAACTCACATATAATTACTGTACACAAAAAACTGTGCATCTCATTACTTGGTAATTTTAAAGATTTTCAGGTTGAATTGAAGGATTGAAGTTCCAGTGTGTAGGATTTAGGGGGATATACAGGCAGAAATGGAATATAGCATAATAAATGTTTTCTTTAGTGTATAATTTTTTTGTTACCTTAGAATGAGCCAGTTATATCCACACAGGGAGCAGGTCCTTGTCCATGGAGATCACCATGTTGCACCACCATGTTTCAACAGTAGCCCAGAACAGACAAATGAAAGACTGGTTTCGATACAAACATTTGCATTTTTGAATCAGCCCGTGTGGTTAGCAGCCCCTTTGCAATGAGAGTCAGAAATACACTGTTTTTTGTTTATACTGGTTTAAATCACAAAGTTTGTTTGATTTTGAATAGAAGAGATCATTTAGCTCCCAGTTAAAACCTCAAGAACTTAGGGTTATTAGGTTATCAGAGAAAAAAGGTGAGCACACATTCAAAGGTTGCTTGGCAAGCAGCCCGTCTGTGATGAACCAAACAGCACAGGAGAAACGCTGTTACATGAAGCTCCTTTATTCAGTGTTTTTTACTGGTTTTAATCACGTGGTCTGCTTGTTTTGGAGAGGAAGAGATCTCTGTGGATAATTTGGCTCCTGGTTAAAAAAAAAAGCTCAACAATGAACACTGTGGGAATTCTAACTGGGAGAAGTTTCAGATGGGTTTAATAAACACCAGAGTCCCAAATGAAAGTCAGTAGTTTGTGGGATCCATCCACCTCCTGCCTACACACATTTAGGATCCTGATATTTTGTGGTCACTGGCAGGATGACAACTTGACGGCATCCTTTCATGTTTTATGCGCACATTATCAGTTCTGTCCAGCCGCCTTCTCAAGTGACACTACCCGTGCGTGTATCATAAGGACACGCCTGGTGCTGTCCGGCCATCTGCTGGTGTGTTGTGGTGACCCACATCATGGAGACATTTTAGAGACATTCACTAGAGACTGCTGCTTTTAAGAAGCAGAGTTCAGAGTGGACCGAGGGGGACTCTGGGAAATGGAGTTTCAGGGCTTTGTTGTTTGGGCGGCTTAGCCTTCCTGCTAGTTAACTGTGAGCTCGCCGTGAGCATGTGTTGTCGCTGTTTTGAAGTGAGACTAAACTGACTCGACTTAGTATCCTCATCTCATCATTCCAGCACTCCCAAAGTATAATAACAACACCACCGGTTCTGTGGTGTCCACATTCCCAGCGGACGCTGTCCAACCACTTTCAGTTGGATGCAGAAGGTGGACGTATTTGATGAGTTCAGAAAGAGAGCAGGCTGGCAATCCTCACTGCTAGTTGCCACTAAATCCCCCTAAATCTTACACACTGCTCCTTTAAATAATCATGGTTGGTTCAGACGAGTTCTGAATGTCTGAGGCTAAAATATCTTTAAATAAGAGAATCTGCAGTTGTGTTAGCAGCTCTGCGAGGCTTTGCTTAGACACAATGGTGCTTTGAGCAAAATGTTGGCAAGCTAATATGCTCACATTGACAATGCTAACATGCTGATGTTTAGCAGGTTCAATATTAGCATGCTAATACTTGGAAATTGGCACTAAGTGCAGCTAATGCTGATGGGAATGTCATACATTTTGCAGATGCTAATTCATAAACCAAAGCACTGGACAACCTTAAATTTTGACCTGATGGTGCTAGATGAAGATAAGATATCCTAAAGAAAATTGCTATACAGCAGTTGCAATTCAAAGTGGGAAAAGTGCAAATGTGAAGAGTATTAAAATAGAGAGTGCAAATTTAAAAGGTCTAAGACAACAGTAAGACACAAGTAAGGTGCAAATCCCCCCAAAATATACAATATAGCTATACAATGCCAAAATCAGGTTAATAGTATAGATGATAGAAATATGCACAGATTAACGACGAGGATCAGTCCACAGGGTTGCGTATGAATATTGATATGACACACAGAGGATCATTTAATACAGTTCATTTCCAGGGGGATGAACATAAATGCCTAAAGCAATTTTCATGGCAATTTATCCAAAAGTTATTGAGATATTTCACTCAGAACCACAAAATTGTACTATATGATGGCGGTGGATGAAAATTCAGGGGATCACTGAAGTCAGTAGGATCCATTTCGTTTTATTTCAGGAAAAGCTGACTTTTTGGATGAACATGATTTTCTTAGAAAAGCATAGAAGATAAATGAATGCATGAATTGTCTCTGCACTGCTCTTTTAACAGTCAGGTTGTGTTGTATTATTGCCTCCATTAATGCCTTTCAGCAGGGGATGCAGTCATCTGCAGGCATATTCTCTGTCTCCATGGAAACGCAGAGCAGCCCGTAGGAGGAGTGGGCCAATGGGAGGGGGAACAAGCTGATGTCCAGGAGGCGTATAGCCCAGCCGAGTCTCATGTGGCTCCCTGAGATGAAACAATGGCAGGAAGAGAGTGGGATGCTTTACGGGCCCTTTGTGCTCTCTATCGCTGTGTCTGTGTGTGTTTTTCACCTCACATTCTCTCTCTCTCTGTCTCGCCCACACACACTTACACAAACACACATATTCACACAACCCTGGACTGAACCGGACAGTCTGCAAGAAAGCTGAGAGGACAATGAAAACAAAAACAGGATGCCAGAGAGAATTTATCTGTCCAGGAGGGATGATCTTTCCACCTCAAAGCTGCAACTAGACACACTGCAGGGGTGGAGCGAATGAGTCGGGCCGCGTTTACAGAATGTTTGGAATGGGATATCTACAAATAAATAACTCCCACTGCAGCACTGTGTCGACAGCAAGAGTGATTGATTTCAACGAGTGATGTGAGAGCCGTGAGAAGGCAGAGGTGAAAATGGTGTGTGTTATATATACACGCTGATTATAAGCACACCTGATGTTCACATATTAAACACCACAGAGATTCAATTTCCATTAGTCTGAAGTGTGTTTATTAAATTAACTAAACTACTAGTCATTCTTTAAATGTAGTTTAAAACATAGTTTAAAAAATGAAATTAAAATTTGCTCTTTATTCTGGCTCCTGCTACATCCCCTGGAGTCGAAGTGCTATGTTTGTTGACATTTTTATAAATGGCTATTTTAAGTGAATTTTTGTTGGATGGTGTGTTGAAATATTGTGAACAGTCTCAAAGAGTTTTTCCTCCTAATTTTATTATATGTCTGCAGAAAATGCTGTTTATCTATGTTATTAGTCTTGCAGTTTTTTGCTCATAAAACCAGGTGTTGAACAAATTAAAATTTGATAATATGGTTTAGAAAAGATGGTACTGTCGATGAAAAGTTAAAAAACATGAAAGTAGTAAACATTCATCCTGAGGGAAACATGAATGTTTATAAAAATGTCATGGAAACCCACACAAACATACAAAAACTGGTTCCAATCCATCTGAACGTTAAGATATTTCACAAGTAAAATTTTGGCCTGCTGGTGGCACTAGAGGAAAAGTCCGTCAATCATCAAAGCCATTAGGATTTATCCTCTGGGGACCATGAATATCTGTACTGAATTTCATCTCAATCCATCCAGCAGGTGTTTAGATATTTTACTCTGTACCAAAGTGGTGGACCACTAACCGACTGACATGCTATCCCTGCAGCTCTGCTGCCAGCTTGGCTAAAAATAACCAAAAGAGTTGTATTTCTACACAGCTGTGACTGTATTCAAGGACGCCATAGTCTAAGCTTGAGTCACATGGGGCTTTGAATGGGCATGTGTCATTTTAAATAGTTGATACATTGTTGATTGTGTGCATGAATATTCTTTATTGACCTTGGAAAAGGCAATCAATTCTCAGTCACTTACTGGAAATGATCTGACCATTAGCTGCATCCTGAGGACTTTCCAGTATGTCGACCTTGTGCAAAGAATATGTGTTGTTATTGACTCACTCAGAATCAAGTGTTATTTATATTCCAAATTTGTGGTATTTGCTCTGAAGGCCGCATTCTCACCATCAAGTGGACACCAGAGCAGTCTTATCGAGTCTTATTTATCCTATAAAAAAATCACATACGCTCAAGACATCTACATCTTGAATATATTAACTATCAAAGAAATTGTAGCCCCATATGTTTGGTTTTCTAATATCCATCCCATTCACAAAGAATGTAGCTTCACATTTTTGCTTGATGCTCAAAATAACAATAACCAGTTGTACAATTAAACAGGGAATAGCATTTATTACCATTTGATGTTGTTTTTATGTGTATCGTGTATGTGTTTGTAGGTTTTAGACCGAATAAACTACTTAGAAACTAAGAATTTTAGTGTTATTATACTGTAAGCAAGCTTAGAAAAGTTCTGTCTAAACAGTATTGTGTGTGGGTTTTTAAAAAAAAAGTTTTTTAGAATAAGAGTCAGTTCAGTTTGCATGATGCTAGCACTAGCTTTTAAATATTAAAATATTTACTTTTATTTAGGTCACATGTAAAAATGGAACAAATGCAAACAGCAGCAACAGTATTTTTCATTTTATACTGGCTATATACCTTACATAAGAGATAAATCAGATAAAACGAATACAAAAAAATCATAAAAAGATGATAAATGGGCTAAATGAACAGATAAACTACAAAAAAATGACCCATTTAAAAATGAGAGATGCCAGGCTTTTAAAAGGGATATTGTTGGTTGCAAATGGGGGTAGAGTTTAATTGAGGATGCTCTTAATCCAAATTACTTTGAAATGTATTTAAAGTTTCGGTAATGACGTCAAAAGATCATATAACCATGCATGCAGTATTTTTTAAGCATTTTCCTCCTGCAGACTATTACAGTGGCCGTTTTTTAAGCTATACCTTGCCTGTTTATGTGAAAAAGAAAAACCAAAGAGAAATATTTTGCAGAAACCAGTTGGTCATACGGCAGTTATTACTGAGACCCGGCGTGGTGACGTCAGCCGCAAGGTGTGAGGGATAACGTGGATGGTCATCGGAAGAGGAGAGCAGCCTCTCTCCTCCTCTCACAGGGCTCCTCTGCCGTCCCGCCATCTGTTTGTTGTCACCGCTCACAGCAAGTCTCATCACTGTTGTACTACAAGGAAAAATCCTCTTTTCACGCTCAGGCGAGCCTTCGCATCCGGCGATGTCGACGGTGTTTCCCCAGGTAAGAAACCTGTCTGTTAGCGTGTATCTCTTTGTTTTCAGGTAACTAGCTAACCTTTTAAAATTTGAAAAAAAAAAATCACTGATGTTGTCGGGTAAAAAGCTATGTTTATTATAAATGGAGTGTAAATTGTTGACTTAACATTAGTTATGTGTGTTTTGTCGTTTGGCTTTGCGTTTGTGGTCTCCGATGAGGAAGCCTTTGTGGTTGCTAGGGTACCCAGAGCTGTTGCTATGGGCGTTTTTGTTCTTCGTGCATGAGTTAAGGTGCACGTGGATATATAGATAGATAGGTAGATAGATAAAAGACTCAATATAGTTTACCTCACACAAAAAACTTTGAAATAGACTACATGTCAGTGAATTTTTAAGAATAAATAAGCTGATTTGTTACCTTTCCTGCCTTTCCAGTGTGTGTGCCATTAGTTGACATTAGATATTACTCCCACAGTGAACCTAATTTTATTTTTCAAAAATAATGCATAGCCTACTTGTTTGTATTACTGTCTTTTGATGTAAAATAATAATAATAATAATACAAACAATCAAGGGACTATACTTTATTTTTCAGAGTAAGGGGGTGGCTGGGGTGTGACTTTTTTTTCTTTTTTAATCATGACTCTCCTAGGGGCTACAAATATCTATTTTTGATTTACCGGTGGAAATGCACTTCCACTATAAATGACCAAATTCCACAGTTCTGGTGGTGGACTAATGGTGTGATTTTTGAGATTTTTTAAGAAAACATGCTTTTCAAACCCAATTGTACATTTTGGGGTTCTGGGGGTAGTTTTAAAATAAATACAAAATATAACCATTTAAAGTTGAATGTCGCTCCCTTAGGCCAGATCAAGAATCAAAGCTCCCTCCACAGTGCATTTAGCACCACCCCTCCTCTCTCATAAACAACAAACAGCCCTAATAAGTTTCACTTTGCTGCAGAAGAGCACCCATGATGTTCAGACTAGAAACTGTTATAGTATTGTGCAGTATAACCTCAGTGCTTTTTTTTCAGCTCACTGTCAGAAATGTACCATGTCAAGAACACATGGCTATTCTGTTACCCTGTTAGTACTAACATAATACCCTAAGAGAAAAGGCAGAGGGTGTGTGCTTACAAGTCAGTAAGAGTCTGTGCAAAGCACTACTCCTCTTGTAATCCACTTTTACTCCATATGGCGAGAGAAGAGAAGGTATTCCAGCTGTCATTGCTAGTATATCTTAAGCCCTGCACAGCTCAGGTAGGCAGCTGCGGTGAGTCACGTATACATGAGGACACATGGTGTGTTTTGGTTGACGCAATATGCAATCTGCTTCAAGGAAGGATTTGGATTCACAAAAACATATAAAATTAAATAATATCTGCTGTCATTAGCAATTGTGTGGAATGGTTTTGTGCAGGAGATATAGTCGAGGAAGGTAGTTTAACTTTATCATAAGGAGAGACATGCAACAGAGCATGTTTCATTTATTTAGTTAAAATCAGATGTCCATTTATAGCTTTTCTGTGGATACTCCCTGCCTGCTTTATTGCCTGTTTTTTTATTGTCAGTGAGTTATGAAATTATAAGGTGCTGATAAAGTCAAGTAAGGTGTGACAGTGTATCAGTGCTGGGTGGTAGGGAAAGAGCAACGAGTTCATAGTTGTCACCTTTTTTTTCTCTTGAGAATATGAGCCATGAACATCCAAACAAAGGTAGTTATTATCTCTCTAAACTTACTAGGCCTGCATATCCTCCACACCAACATAGAAATATGGCAGCTGAATCTGAACAAAAGTGTCGACAGTTGGTGATATGCTGAGCTGTGAGTACTTTTGTTGAATCTTAACATTTTTCTCACATAATAAAATTAAAACATCCCACAGTCTGTAATGAGCTTATTTTGTGATAATTTATAGATTCAGCCCACTGAAAACTATTTCACGTCCTCAGCTTCAGGTGAAATCATGCTATAAGAACACCTTTGACGGAAAGGAAATATCAGTGATGCACACCTATGCAGTGGCCATTGTGAAGTTTGCACTCATTTTGCCCTTGCATATTTTTAACAATGCATCAATATGTTTTTATGACCAGATAATTGAAGCTTTCTCCAACTCAACTTCCCATCTGTGCTTTCAGAACAAGTTCAGCTGCATTGCCCCGATGAATTAATGTGGTAAAACTTTGCGGCCATAAATAGTGATGAACGGAAACACCCACATTGCTGTGGGTGCCATGCAGGAGCTCCTTTGCCACAGCACAGTCCTGCATTTGTGTATGTATAAAATAAAAATCAAAGGTGCATGATCTAATTTTTCATCCTATTAAATCATCTGTGCTTGTGATAAAATCGCTCATCTCAAATTTGAACGTAATTTTCATTGGTTTGTGTGACATAGTGTTGTTGTCATTTGACTGAGAACTGGTATCAGCTACATGAAATTAACCCCGGCATTTAATGGCACTGTGCACCACTGTTGATAGCCTCTTTTGTTTCTGTGTGGTCATGCACGTGCAAGCATATACAGCATGCTTGCATGCAACCATGTCTTTAATTGTGTTTGTGTTGTGAGTTATTGGTTTGAGTAACAGGCTGCATCATTCTGGCTCTGTGTCACCATTTTCTTGTTAGTTAAACCATCTCGACGTGTCAGTAAGCCCGCCTCAGACACATTTTCTTCTTTTCTCATCAATTGATATTCACATTTTAAATATTTATCGCAGGCTATCAATGTAGTTAACCCCTTGAAACCTAGAAGACCATCAATTTTATGGTTTGGTTTGGAATTGGTGTGGTTTTGTTGTGAAAACATGGCTAAAAAGGCAGAAAGCAACTTGACCAGAGATGTTGCACAAATTGCAAGAAATTAGAAGAAAATGTCCTGAAAATAAGCTTTAAAAGAAAAAGAGAGAGACAGAGAGATGAGATAAAGAAAACAAAATTAAAAGATAGTAATAAAAAGGGAAACTATTATTATTATCTTTTAATTAATTTTTTTCTTTCTTTTGTTTTTACCTCTTTTTTTGCTAAATTTCTGGTAATTTTCTTGAAAATTGTAACAACTCATCCACTCGTAACTGTTCTTGGAAGAAATCAAGCCAATATGCTCAGTATTCAAGAGGTTAAAGCTGGCATTTTTGTCCTCGTTCCTCCATTCCTCTCACACCCTCCTTCCTCTTCTGTATTATCCCTCTCCATCGGCATTTGCCCTCTTTTCTCTTTTTACAAATTTTCCCTCCCCTGTATTCTACTCCGCTCCACTTTCCTGTCCTCCCCTCCCCTTCAGTATCTGTGCTCTACTTGCCAAAAGGTGGATGAGCAGGCCAAGAGGCTGAGCTGGCTGTCACATGCCATCTGCAGGGTCACAAGGTGACATGCCATCACGTTCTCCACTCTCCTTTTCCTCCGGGCGTATCTGCGAACTAAGGTCGCAGTGTCAGTGAAGGCGAGAAAGGACTTGACTTAGCAGCAACAACAGTCAGAGATACGATTCAAAAGAAAGGAAAGAAACATTTTACGGAAGGATGTGGTAAGAGGGAAGTTGCAGGAGAGCAGATATGGTGGTTTTTGCTGGACTTGAATCAAGGTGAGAGTCAAGAGAGTGAAACACAACACTGAGGTTACTATAGAGACCTCTCCATTGTTTTAGACTATGGAGAAACCTCTGAGAAGAGTGAGGAATAAGATATTGTGAGGAGAGAGAGCTGGTGGAGACGGCAAAATCCCGAGCGAGATCCCCGTGGTCTCCCTAATCTGTGTTGATCTGGTTAGAGTCAAACTGAGTGTAAGAAGTGACTGGGCAAACTGCCAGGGAGCTGAGACACCAGCAGCTTAGAGCACAGACTACGCTGATCCTGCCAGATATCTGACACTGCGCACCAGAGAGGAGCCACATTTGATTTCAGCCACACTAAATGAAAATGTCAATTGATTCTGCATTTAGTTTACAAGTTATATACTGCATGATTTGATCCGTTTATTTAATTATGGCTTCGACATGGGAAAATTTTTTATAGAGGAACACTTTAGAAAGTGCAGAAAACCTCATCCAGGAGCCGATTAGTTGGACTTTAACAGCGACTGAAAGGCTTTTACAGGTTTTCATTTTAGTAGGAATGTTTTTTTTTGACAGATGTAAACCATCGTGAGGAGGCTTCACTGGGCCTGTTACTAAATACAATATAAAGTGGACAAGAGGTACACTATCAGGTTTTCTGAACCAGACAGAACAAAACTGATATGGAATTTGTTTTCAATGGACAGAAGATATACAGTATTTTGCAAATATATTACAAGCTAAAAAAATATATCATTCTGCGAGTAGTCATGGTGAAAAGTACCAGCATGCACATCTGCAAAATCCTGAACAATGTATCAAGTGCACAGTTGTGGCGACGATCAAATAAACAGAAAAATATCCAATGACTCCAAATAAATTGACTTATTTAATGTGGGAAAAACAAACATGTTGCTGCTACAAAGCTATCATCGGCTTTAAAATGACCAGTGATGGGTTCATACATCAAAACAGAAGGCCACCTTAATCCACTGCCCTTTACCTCCTTGTTTTTGCAGTCCACCAGATGTTAATATTACAATTTTGGAAAAGCAAATATGTTTTTTAGGGAACTGCAATGCCAAGCGAATTACGTTTTATTGTATCATATGAGGAAATCTTATTAACAAAATGTTGGTAATGTTGTCACATTATCAGATTTATATCAATAAGTAGCTCACATATGTTGCTAGAAACACTGTATACTGTAGATTTATTACAATCTAAGATTACCCAACACTGCTGTCATACAAAGTCCAATCCTTGGTGGTCAGCCCTCAAGGTTTTCTCCTAAAGAGACAAATCTAGTAAATCTGATTGAAATTTCACTTTGTGAATGATAATTATGTCATAATAAGCCAAACATCTGTCTCAGCTGAGTTCAGCACTGAGTTTGTGTGTAAAAATTCAACTAAAGGACAGTCAGAGCCATTAAATTTCACTAAAAGAGGTCAAGGAGAGGGTGATCTCCCTGTCTCTGTCATCACTGGTGTTTAAGTGTCCTTTTCAAATGACTCTTTGTAGTAGTTGTGTGTCTCTTTGTAGTTTCTTTGTCTAGTTGTTTTTGGTCTTTTTGTTGTAATATTGCATCTCTCTCTTGTTTATTTGTGTCTCTTTCTGGTCATTTTGAGCGTCTTTGCAGTCGTTTTGGGTGTCTTTGTATTTGTTACATGTTTCTTTTGAGATCGTCTACTGTGTTAGGTTTAGTTTATCATACAAAAGTTAAAAAAAAAATGAGTAGGCAGTGGAGGCAGGGAGCTGGCTGACTCATAGAAAAATCTGTGGTGAAGGCTGAGCACATGAAAAAAACTAGATGGATAGATGGAAGATCTTTAGGCAATTTCTTCCCGTCTGCACAATCAGAAATGACTGAATGTCTACTAGCTCTTGAAACTGTTGAAACGGTATCTGGAGGGTTAAGTCAGATTTAAAGTTAGATCTTAAACCGTGTCAAATCATGTAATGTCCAAAAGATATAGCAGAGGACACAGATTGCATTGTGAGTTTGTGCCCGTCCTACTCTGCCATGTGTTCCTCCCTCTTCTTTGTCTGATCCAAAGTTCAAGATGCAGTGTTATTTCTTCCCTACCTCTAAAATTGTCTGTGGACATCATTGGACCAAGTGTCTTTCTGTCAGGCTGAGACCTCCCTGCTATTCACTGATATTCAGCCCAGCTGTAAATAAATGACAGTGACTTGGATGATGGCCTCCAGTTACCGATGACAGCCGTAAGGACAAAAGACCAGAGGTCAGCTGTGTTTGAGTAAATCAGTGCATGAATAAGTGACAACGCTGCCACTAACATAATGGACCATTTCCACTTTTCTTTGTCCCACTGGTGGAAATGGTGAAGCTCCACTGTAACTTCATCCGTACAGCTGGTCGGCCCGCCACTCAGTCAGACATGCAGCTGTTGTGTCCTCTACCTAATCCATTCACACAGTCTCTTCCCTCCGTCTGTGTCCCAGCCCCGGTCAGTTATTCAGCCACTTAGCTCCTCTCCTTACCCAGCCCCCCTACCCCCACCCCATGCAGACCTCCTTTCCTGCCCCAGGATGCGATGTAGTGACGTTCCTACCTACCAGCGCAGTGAGACCGTCCTTGTTCTAATGTGTTTGTGCACTGAAGAGACTACAAGGAAACGGCTTGCCAGCGGCAGGCAGCTGCTGTTTCCTACAGCTCGCAGCAGTTTGGGGGGACAACAGCAGGATGCCGTGGGGGAGAAGTGGCACGGCGGCCCTGCTGCTACTTTCAGGCAGAGTCATCGCGCGGGCCAAGGCCAGGTAGGATTAGGCCTCTGGTGCAGCTGTTGGGACGTGAAGCTCATGTATGGATTAACTCCACTGCTGCGGGGTAAAACAGGGTTTGGGTGCTGAGCACGGTTGTCAGCAGTTTTCTTCTGTGACTCCACACATTAGTTTGGCTTTTATTTCATGGGAGGGTTTCACAGTGCAATAGTCTGATGATCATTTTCATGTTTTTGGTGCTTTTTGTTGTTTATTTAGCGATATGGTAGACTGTAGATCTCTCAGTGTTTGAGGTTTTCTGTATCACAGGACATGCTGTGACAGGGGTTTGACGAGAAACACTTTCTCAAGTCTCTGAGCAAACTGTTGCATTCTCTGCAAGATAAGAGGCTTGCAGTGGAATTCAGCCACGAGGATTAAACACTGTGTTGCTTTCAACACGAGCCGCTATTTCAAGTGGATTACCGTATTCCTTGACCGGAGTGTGTTGCTTGGGGTTACTCTGTGTTGTTTCCCACAGTGCCTGAGTGTAAACGTAAGACAGCAGTTTGACATTTTGTCCATTCTTCTCCGGCTTCCTGTTTACTCTCTTGTCTTCATTCAAAAAGAAACAAGCCCAACACCCTGACATTTTCAGCAGTCCCTGTTTTCAATTGTGTATTTTCAAAAGTAGCAAGGAGAATGGGTTTTGTCTTGTGGCTAACTTGCTGGCATGGTGAGGTATGATTAACAGGGTAAAAATGAGACAATGCTCATTTTGCTCTTGGCTCTTGGGGCAAAACAAGGAAGCTTTCTTCCCGCCTCTTTATGATCTGTCCTTTGAGGGTCTCCACAGCATGGCCACTGGCATACTCAGCTTGAGGTCATTTTAGTTATGAGTCTGGCTCAAGACTATTTTTATCTTTCTGATGGCAAAGTTTGAGCCCTTTATTCCAGACACGAGTGGATTATGAGACAACGGGCCCCTGGACACTGACATGCAAATGGGCTCACTATCTCTCCTGCAAAGGAGCAAAACACAGATTTTATAGTTGTTAAGCCTCTCTTTTGTTGTTATTTTGCTTATTATTGTAGTCATGTGCATCTCTATGAGGTTTTAGGTCCCCTTATAGTGTTTTTTAAATCTTAGGTTGTTTTACCACTTTCTGCGGTCATTTTGCGTGTCTTTGTTGATTATTTTTGTCTTTTTGGTCATTTTGCATCTCTTTGTAGTCATTGTTGAGTCTCTTTGTGGTCATTTTGTCCCATTATGTTGTCGCTCTTTGTAGCTGTTTTGAATCTCTTTTTATCTATTTAGTCTCTCGTTATTTTTGTCGGTGGATATTTTGCCCCTTTTGTTGTCATTGTGGGTATCTCTGCAGCTGTTGAGTACCTTTTTGTAGCACTTTTGTGTCTCTTTTTTTCCTTTGTCTAGATGTTTTTGGTCTTTTTTAATGTCATATTGCATCTCTCTCTTGTATATTTGTGTCTCTTTGTGATCATTTTGAGTGTCTTTGCAGTCATTTTGGGTCTCTTTGTATTTGTCATTTTGTGTCCATGATTCCAGATACATTTTTCTATACAGAAAGATGAGTCTCATGACAAACTGTAGAGACTGACAGAACTAGTTGGGCTCTTCCTTGTAAGCTGCACTGCAGGTTTCTGCTGTATTTTCATGGAAATGCATTCCCAGAATCGTTCTTCAAATTTTCATTAATACCGACTAAATCTAAGTCAGACAATGGCAAACTTGAAAACGACACATACTTGTTAGGGTGACAATTTCTCCTAATCTCATTTGCAATCTGCCTCTGTCTATTTACATCCTCTGCTGATGTATAGGCTGTCATCAGCATGACAAGAGGGGATGAAAAAGTGGTGATGAGTCAGTGAATGGGTGAGGGGGGGCTGAGGGGTTGCAGTAGCTTTCACACACATGCAATGTTGACAGACCAGTTGCACTTGGGGAACTTGAGGCACTGTGTCTCGCTCGGACTCGCGCTCATACATCTCATCCAACACTCAGCCACCTGACAGTTATTTATGTCAACTGTTCAGTCCAGAGCTCAGGTATGAGGTTGGACTAGGACATGAGCTACGGATGTCGCAATAAGTAGCTATCCACTGCATATAAGGCAATGATTTGATTTAACGTACCACGTCAGGAGCTGTCACACCAAAAGAATCTCAAGGATTCAAGGAAGATTTATTGTCACATGCAGCAAACACTACAGTGAAACTGAGTCGCCCTGACCCTCCAACTGTGCTGATAAAAACAGTATAAATTTCATCCTTTGATCCGTTTGATTAACTTAATTCTTAGAGTAAAAGCAGGGAAAAGAGGTGATAATGTGCCTGTTTCATCAAAGAATCCTTGATTAATTAGCTCAAGCTGAATTGTGCAGCTTTCACTAACAGGCCAGTAAAGTGCCTGAGGTATACACATGAGTGAAAGCTTTCACCTGTGCGGCTTCATTGTCTCCGTCCATTAGACTTTCACGTGGACTAGAACAAGTGTCATTGTAATGTTACAGCCCAAAGTGCTTTAATAGTTTTTAAAAATGTCAAACATTTGTGTTTGAAAAAGATTTGATGTGCCGTCAGTAACGCAGGCAGGGCGTGTCACCTCTGGCGAGGGAGGAGACAGGTATGAATGATGTGTGATGTTCGAGGAGTCGTCACTCCCTCCTGCATTCCTGCTCCAGCTCACAAACTCGCCACACAGCCCCAAGACTCACTCAGTGAAACCTCACAACAACCCTTCCTGTCACCGCGCAGAGAAACTGGAGCAGCGGACAGATTTACACGCTGCACTCACATGGTGTTCAACCAACAGGACTGGATAAAGCTAGGTTTTGTGCCGGACTGTAATTCCTGGATTCTTTTAGCATTGTGGATATGGGAGGCAGAGAGGAGGTACTGGTGGGCAGGCTCGGGTCCACCATGCAGTTTCCACGCACCAGGCTGAACCATTTCAGGCTCCGTCCGAACCAAAGCCCAGTGAGGAGTAAGCGTGGAAAGTCCTCCTCACAAAAGAAAAAAGCCAGGTATGTGTGGTGAGATGGAGCTGGATCAGCAGGACTAAATTCACAAATGTTTGGCTGAAAGTTTGGTTGTTTTCTAGGCTTTAAGTGAAGTTGTGTAGATTGCACGCTGTGGGGTAAAGTCAGAAAATATCTTCAGTTTGATGCTGTGAAGTCTGTGTTTCCCAAACTGTTTTAGGCCGTGACTCTATTTTGAAAAACACATGATCATTGTGTGGTGGTTTGCAGACAAACCTTCATTTGTGGGTTAAACACAAGTTGATCTTGTGAACTTCTGAGTCAGTTTTATGTCAAAATGTTAGATTCCCTGAAGTTGAGGTTGATCCTGAATTCACTGCTGTGTGTCAGCTGTCTGCAGACCTCTCATCTCTCAGGCTTAATGTTGTTTGTCCATATGAGTAGCAGATTGTGAGTGCATGTTATAGCTTTGGACAGCTGTGCGTGTGACGGATGTAGTAAGCCAGATTTCTGAAAAGAAGTAATAATTATTATGTCTATAGTGCTCATAATAATTATTCCTAATTCCTAATGTCTATAGTGCTCATTAGGAATGCATCCATACTGTATTTTTTATTCCAGTCCTCACTTCCATATCTAAAGGTTATTGGATAATGTTAAGCATTGATCAGAGAGTAGATACTGTATTTTCTTTTCCTATTTAAAATCTGTTTTTTTTACAAACAATGTTGTTACAATTTGGATGTGACAAAAAACTGGACTCACAGTGAAGCTTAAACAATTAGTCGACTCACAGATAATGAGTCAACAACAATTGGGATTACTGAATAATTGTTTGAGTCATTTTTCAGCATACGTGCCAAACATCTGCTGACTCCATCTCCTCAGTTGTGAGGATTTGCTGTTTTTCTCTGTTTTACATAATTATAAATAGACTCTCTGAGTTTTGGTCTGCTGGTAGACACAAAGAAGCAATATGAAGGAGGAGTGTTTGGCTCTGCTGTGGTTGGCATTCTTACACTGTTTTCTGGCATGTTATAGACTAAACATTTGATTTATCTTAGAAATAACAGATCTGTCTGGTGTGGACTATCCCTGACACCCTCAGTGATGTTTATATTATTGCTGATACCAATACAGTACATTAGATCTATGTGCCTGGGAAAAAGCCCAAACAACTGTTGAAATGTAGGACGTTTTTCTAATGAAATCAAAGTTCAGACTTCACTGCACATACCACATTAGATAACATGCTACTGATGTATGCTGGAATGTAATCATACTGGTTTAACATCCCAAAAGCCAGAATAAATGTTGGCATTATACATTTCCGCAAAGCATGGATACGTTACATTTGTACGTTATTAGGTAGCAGATATGTTAAAACGTACTTTTTTAACAGCACTGTGGTTAACATGTAGTTATTTTTAGGTGCAAAGACTACTTGTTTATAACTAGGGAAATATAATATTTTGGGTAAGGTTTTAGTCGCGCAATATCAGCTGGAAACACAATGACGCCTTGGTACAAACTATACATTTCGTGGCACTATCCAAATGGAAACAGCGTTTGGTGACTAAATAACAACCATGTTTAGTGGCTAAAAAGCTTCTGGAAAACACAGCAATGAAAAACGACCGGTTTACCTGTTTGTTAATCTCGAATAAAAGGCTAAACGCTTAATCAAAATGTATCACAGTGTTATTAATAGTTATTGTATGTTATATATTAGAATTTAAATGGTTTTCAATGAAAATTAAGATATTTTAAAATTTTACGTTCTCTCTAATATCATAAATCATCTCGCAATTGCAACATCAGGTAAAAATAATTGCAATGTGATGTTTTATCATAATGTTATGTCCTACCCAAACTGTGGTCTGCAGGTAGGCAGCCATCTTGTTTTTGTTTTACGACATCCACCATACCCTCTACCCTCCGGAGATAAAATCAGCTCACATACTACATCAATCTAGAAACAATATGTTTGTGTGAAATGTAAAATGCCAATATTTTCTTTTGGCGACTGGGCTGAATTTAAAGACCAGTAAAAAATTAGCATGAACCGTTTTTCTTTGACAAATGATACTGTTTTTTTTACAGACCTTAATGGAGAAGTAGTTATGATGGAGTTTTTAGGGGTTAATGACACACCTGCATATAAAGACGGTGATTCTTTTCACACGGAACTGCTCACTCTTTTTTTTTCCCCAATCACATATACTGGCATTGTTTTGTGCTTCATAGTCTCACTGGGCATTATCTCATATATGACCCTACACAGAAATTAATTTTTTGTCTATTTATTTTGTAATTTCTATGTCTTTAAAAAGACTGAATGAAAGTATCTACTGAAACTCTTAACTCCTGACATCACAGCCCCCCCCCTCCCCCCACCCCGGCTCCAAGACGGCCTGAAACTGGTTTAGCACATCAAACCATTGATCAGGAACAAATCTGATCTGGCTTCAGCTGACACGCAGTTGGTGTGTCGCATTCATCGGAAAACTTCTTGATAAGCACAGCTGAAAGTATGACATCTATTTAGGGCTCTGACACATTGAACAACTATCATTTCATTGTCTCTCGTCACTCATGCTGGCATGATAAGCCATCTGGCATTCCTCACATGTGGACCAGTGTGGTTTGGCATGTCACTTGAGATTTGCTGACTAAAGGAATGTGACTGAGCCGCACACCGACGGGGTGACTCAGATGACCACTTCCTGCGTCTGAGATCACCAAGTCACATTACAGTGCCTGAGGGTTGGAGTGTATCTGCAGCTGAGTGTGTCCAATTGTTTGTTGGAGAACAGTACCCTCCACACAGGAATCGCTGGATGCAGTTTTTTTTGTTCCTATTTGGCTCTCTGATTATTTATTTTAATTAATTAAATTTTATTTTGCTGGCTTCCATTGTTAGTGGGTTCTAGTCCTGTATCTGCTGCAGTATATGAAGGGGTGGGACCCACAGGAAACAGATCTCACATTATTACAGTGACATCTAGTGGATCTACAGGGTACTCAGCCTCCAGGCCACATTTTGCAAGAACAATAGAGACCCCCCTTTGTGTCCGCTCTCGCCGTCTCTCTCCTCACTCCGGCCCTCCCTCCATCCCGCTCCTTTTGTCTCTCCATCTCTCTGGGCTCACCCGGCTGAGTCACCCTCCCCGCATCGCTCCAGTCTCCATTCCTCCTGTGTTTGTATGCGTCTTTGTGTTTCTGCTCGTTTGTTTGCATGCATGCGTGCGATTTCTTTACGTGTGTGTATGTCTGTGCCAGAAATCCCAGCCCCACCGAGATGAGCGTGGAGCCCTGGGCCAGCCCGCAGGACCAGGCAGCCGCTGAGCACACACACAGCACGCACACACCATCCTCCCAGGATCAGGAGCAGCACCCCGACAAACTCTGCCTTGACTCATTTTGGAGTGAGGTGGAGACCATCCGACAGGGGAGTGGCTACACAGACCTTGACTGCACCAGAAGAGACTCGAGACAGTCAGAAGGTAAAGACCGTAAATCCAGATAGATTCAGACTGAATAGAAAGAGCTCAGATGGAAGTCATTGTGATTCTGTGTGGTAGATTTACAAACCAACAGTGTTTAACATAGCTGCTACCGATATCCTCCATGAAATGATTCATTCGCCATGGCAACATATCGGGTGTCTCCCATCCAGCAACGAAGTGCTCATCACCATGGCAACCCTATAAAACACTTTGTGGCAGGGAGCATTTTATGTGCACAAGCCATTCAAGAGGGGGATGCTCTTTTTATTAGATCCATTCAAATGATCTGATTGTGTTAATTCTACCCTTTGTATGTTAAACTGACACTGTTTGAAATTCATTTCTTATTAATGATTAAACCCTCTGAAGTCTGGATTTTGGTGTGAAGATGTGTATGTGTGTGTGCGCCTCATTAGTATTTGAAGAGGGTAAAACATTTTATGTTCCTCTTTTGTGAATTCAAACAGCTAACAGTATTTAGTTTCCAAGTGTCGGTTTGCAGCAGCTCTTCATGAGTTCAGACTTAAACTGGTTATTACAAAGTGGAGATTTACACAAAGAGAGATTAGTTGTTGCTAAACTTCTACACTCATTAACTGCCAGGTGTAACTGCTGCTAACTGAATTAACCGAAAAGGCTAACACTAACAAACGACCGATTAAGGGTGAGCAGCTAAGGAGATAAGATGAG
This sequence comes from Plectropomus leopardus, assembly GCF_008729295.1. Classification (NCBI taxonomy): domain Eukaryota; kingdom Metazoa; phylum Chordata; class Actinopteri; order Perciformes; family Serranidae; genus Plectropomus; species Plectropomus leopardus. The sequence goes on along the minus strand of NC_056464.1, from coordinate 23,505,967 downwards.
ATATGATGGCTGACACATCTGACCTGACACTTGGGCAAAATATGCCTCTTATGACAGAACTTTTGACCACATTTTGCTAAATTACCCAAAAGGTTAACCTAATAATGTATTTTCCACTTATTCTTAACTGCATAAAAGCTACTCACTCTCAGCAGGTTCATGTAGGAACTATTTTCTTTCTACCGAACCACACCAGCCAACTGTAGAGGGAAACTTGCATCTACTGCTCGCTCACAGAGCCAGCCAAGGAGGACGTCATTACAGTTTACATCCGGCACTATGACATGAGCCTCTTGTCCATGAGTAGAAGCATGCTTCCTTCTTCACGGTGACAACAAATCAATCTAGATTGATTAACAGCACTACAGGGAAGAGGGAAAATATGACTTTGGATTTTGGGGTGAAGTGCACCTTTAAGATTTAATTTAGTAAATTGCTGGTTTGAAACTAGCTGGCAGCTGATATAGACTGAGGAGGGACTTACTGCACGACCCCAGTCCAGTCATTTCGACAATATATTCTACATTACTGCACATCCAAATGATCATTTTTCATGGTAAATTTCTGCGTTTTAAATTGCATTATATCTAGATTTTGTTACTGTTGTTTCTGTGTATTTACATGCTGCCTGTCTGTTGTATGATTTGTCCCAGAGGGCGAACAGGAGGAGCAGTGGTTGGCTGATGCTGGATTGTCGACCCTTATCAGCGAAGACAGTGAGGATGTAGACAACGCGGTGCTACTGTCCACTCTGACCCGGACGCAGGCCGAAGCCGTGCAGCGCCGACTGGATTCCTACACGCTTTCCCTCCGCAAGAGGAACAAACCAGCGCCGCGTGACGTTCGCGACATCTTCAACTCCCCAATCACTCAGGTCAGGACTTTGAAATACCCTTTTTGAGCCACTTAAATCACTGAATCCCTGAAGGAATGTGACCTCTGACATCCTGCAGGAGGTAAAAAAGCATCTTCATGCTGTAATTGATGGGGCGCTAAATATAAATGCAGTACATAATGCAGAGTGTCATGCAGACATGCACATGACTTCTTGTATATGTACCGTATATATAAATTTTCATTTCATGTCACTTTTATTTGGTCTGGTCATGTTAATGCACAACAATCGGAATAAGATTTTCAACAGCTCCAATACGTGTTAACGTGACTGAAAATGTTATTATTCCTGCCCGTTTCTCAAAATATATATAAACCAAAGAAAATAATAATCAATAGAAAAGAATGAAGAGCCGTACCAATAAGTCACCTTTAACACAGAGACAGATTCTCCCTGAAAGTTTCATATAGTCTATCTTTTCTTTCCTTACACATTTTTTTCTTTAAAAAATAGTATTGTGTATGTGATGAACACTTTAAATCGTTCTTTGGAGAATTTTAGAGGTTGCTGCAAACCACTGATGTACACATCTGCTTTAATGGAGTCCGTACACCTATATAAACTCAGCCTTTCTTGAACAAATGAATCACCTACATTTCCATTCTCAGGAAAGCTGCCACTCTGTTACTCGAGTTTACGGCGAGCAGAGGCTGTCTGTGGGGGGCTGACCTGTGACAATAAAGGCAAATCACATGTAAAGGCCATGCTTTGTCCATGTTGTCTGTCTGAGCAGCCCTGAGAGAGAGAACAGAGACACTGTTCCTCTGATCCTAATCAGTCCTCTGTCAAAGGAAACACTCTTTGTATCCGTCTCCATCTGCTCAGTGGACAATATACAAACACTCCCTCTATTCCCAGTGGGGGAGAAAATATCACAGGACTGACATATTTTACTACAAAAAGTGTATACGTGTATGTGACGTGCCAATAAATGCTCTCTTTCACCAGACCCTCCTGCCTCCTGAGTCCCAGCACAGTGAAGATTCGGCCCAAAACAGCATGGCGTCAGTTCCAAAAACACCACTATCAGGTAACAGATACACACTGTTTCAGCAGATAAAAATTTAAACTTGCCAGTAACTAAACGTAATGACAAAGAAGTGAATGTTCGCTCGTAAATCGAACCACTCGTGCACTTTGACCGTTGTATCATCTAGCAAACTCCCCACGGTTTTAACATCTTAAACGTCTTTAAAAAGGCACCTGAAGAAGTCAGGTGAGCAGCGGCTTTGTGAGGTCGTGATGAGGGATTGTGTGTCAGGATCAGGCCACCGCCTTGTTATCTGTCTCCTAATTGGTTCACATTAATCCCCCGGTAACTCCCCGTGTCTTCATGCAGCTGCTAGAGAAAGTCCCCGTCCTCACAGCGCTCACCAGCCAATTCTCAATGATTATGAATTAGGTTTCTGTTGTGATACAAGATAAGTAAGATGTTCTCTTCTGGGGAAGAGTGAGATATAAGATAAAGAAAGCGTGACAGTACATTTCCTCATGTTTGTACACTTTTTTCTTCCTCTTGTTCTCTTACGCGCACTCAATTTTCTTTTTTTTTTTTTTTGACCTCTCTACTTCCTCAAGTGAACTAATAGATTTGTGTGTGTGTGTTTGTTACCTGCTCAGCTGTGATGGCGGAGCATCAGCGAGGCGCTCCCAAAGAGGAATTCCTCATAACCGACGTGGCTTACTGCGAACAGGCCGTCATCTTCCTCAAACAGGCCAAACTCCCGCAGAACAACAGCCAGCGCAGGAAAGAGGACGGCACCCTGCCCGTAAGCACCAAAACACTTTCCCCTCTCCTCCTCTCGTGACTGTACGTCCCGCTGCCTTCAGGAAAACTGCGGGAAGTTGTAACATGTAATTTAGAAAGGAGAACTTTGTAAACGTCCCATTAAGATCACTCAATGGGAAGGCAATTTGCAAATGGGGCATAAAGGGGAAATACTGGCATGCGTTTCTTAAATGTCTTTTGTTGGGTGAGAAAGTACATCTGTACATGTAATTACATAAAACAGGACATGAAAATAATGACACAGTTTATGGCAACAGAAGGTACACACATGATAAATAGTCAATTAGCAGTTTGTGTACCAGGATGGAATTACATCTTTGGTAATGGATAAAAAAATAAATCTCAGTAATTGAGAACTTCAGGCCACTTGACATTTTCACCAAATATTTTACAGAAATCACAGTTTATTTCAGTTTAAGTTTGGACTGGATTATTTGGGGTCATTTTCATGTAAACCTGTTAATACACACACAAAATGTTATTGTAAGCCCATTCTAATCGGCCCTGCTGTTAGTTAGATAACAGGGTTACGCACAATAAAGGAATGAGGGAATTAGCCCTAAACAAAAGGAGAGTTGTTGTGTCACAGCAGATTTATTTTTCTATTTCAGACTGAATAAGCTTCCTCAGCAGCAGCAAAGAATTAGAGGTTTCTAAATGAGTTAATTATGCATGCATAGATACTGTTTCCACATTTACTTAAAAGCATTAATCGAGGGACATAAAGTGACACAACTTCTCTTTTCTCCCTCTGTTCTTTATCCCATTTTGTCTTCCTCTATATTTTTGTTTTGTATGTTTTGTATCTTCTCACCTCCTCTCTCCATCTCCTCACTGTCCCTCTCACCTTCTCAGCGGGTGATCTGCCCCAAGTGCCGTCTTGGAGTGACTCGCATACAGGATCTCTCCCACTCTGACATGAAGAAGGTGCGTCAGCTGGCTCTCATCGACATGACGGCGCTGTGCGACCTCTTAGAGCTGGAGGTCAAAAGGCACAAAATGGGCAAGAGGAAAATCCCAGGTATGGCAGCACACACAGCGCTTTACAAACACACACACACAAGAAAACTGGCATACTGTAGAAGGCTTGTAAATATTTTTTTAGACAGTAACATTTTAACTGTGCAGTGTTTATTTTTCTTTTCTGTTCTCATACTTTGTGTCTGATTGTGAGCCAAATAAATTAAAGGAAAACAATGACTCAAACTGACACCCGACTGGTTGTCTGCAGCTCCAGTTCTGCACAAACTCTCAGCTCTCTAACGTCTGCAGACACTTTCACCAGTTTGCCTGCAGTCTGGAATTTAATTTTAAATTCCCTCCTGCCTCTTCACTAAATATTTTACATAGTACTCATTTCTCTCCTGACTAAACTATGTTGAAATAGTCTTTGGTAATTTATCAATCAGCCTTTTATGGTTCACCAGTTTGACACACTGCAATTACTGTGGTATGTCGACATGCTCACATACACAGGAATACTTGAACGATGACTTGGCAATATGGATGTAGGGACGCACGCACGCACGCACGCACGCACGCACGCACGCACGCACACACACACACAGAGAGAGAGTAATATATCTCCCTTATGCAACATGTAAATTATGTAATGTAAGGTAAAGAACATTTAAATGACAACTCACGTCTTTCACAGAGAGCCCGCTCTACGGGGTGCCGCTGGCCACACTGCTGGAGAACGATCAGAAAGTCAAGCCCAACACCTCGACTCCTCTCTACCTGCAGGCGGTAAGAACTTGACAGATATCTCTGATATGTGACCCAAAAAAAGTGAAAGAAAGAACTGTATAAAGAAGATAACTGTTAGTACTTCTTGTATGATCTTAGTGGTGCCAGATAATTTCTGTACTAAAAAGCCTTCCTATTAGACAAAACCCCCAAAACCACCAAAAATCTGACTTTTGTCTTTAGTGGAAAAGGTTACAATTGGCATTCACTCCCGGGACAAATGACTCTGCAGTAGTCTTGGGTATTTATTGGCTCCATCTCTGATTGACTCAGAACGCAAATGATAGAAACATGAAACAAATTAATTTTAGCCGCTTTTCCCACGCAACCATCGTTAAATTCTGAGATGTTACAGTTTCAAAAAAGAAGTGACCACTGTAACATTTTCACTTGCCTCCATCCTGCTTTCTACTGTTTACTGCCACATTTGTGACGTAAACATGACACAACTGTAAAAAAAAACAAAACAAAACAGAAAGACACACTTGACTTGGCCATGGGAAAGAAGTCTCTCACCTACTTTTTTTTTTCCTGCATTTAAAAGACTCACATGTACATCCTAAATTTTGTCAAGTCAGTTTTAAATATATAGCCCATCATGACAAATCACAATTTGCCTCAGAGGGCTTTACAGCATCCCTCTGTCCTTGGACCCTTACAGTGGATAAGGAAAAAGTCCCCCCAAAAAAACCCTTTAACTGAGGAAAAGATGGTGGAAAAACGTATTATGTGGGTTGTTAAGGTGTTAATTCAGCCAGTGATCTTAACAGTGTCTAAAGTCATCAGAGTTTTTGAATAGGCCTTTAATGCACCAGGTCTGTTTTGCTCCCCTGGTCTCACACAAGATTAATATTTGCAGCTTTTTGACCATATTTTGCTCAGCATGTTCAGCACATTTTTGCCTTTGTTGAACACACACACCACGTCTTCTGCTGTGAGCACATGAAACAACCTCAGTGTCCTCTGAATGTGAAATGCTTTGACCACACCCTGCATGTAGCAGCAATTACTGAGAATAACCAGCAGAGGTGAGCAAGAGATTCTTATCTGCTGATGCCTGACTCTCAGCTGATGTCTCTCTCTCCTTCCTCTCTCTCTCTCTCTGCAGTTGTTGTCGTTTTTAGAAAAGAAAGGAATCGACTCAGAGGGGATCCTGCGGGTTCCAGGATCTCAGTCCAGAATCAAGGTACAGTATTTGGATCCATACATTATGTCTGTCACACAAAGCTGCCACTGCACCAAAATATTTTACCTCACAACTTGTCCTTTTTGGTAATCTTATGTTTAAAGCAAATGAACAAAAAAAAAGTTCAATGACATTAAGGGCAGCGGGAATATTGACACAGTTAAATGTCAGAAGTGAATAAACAGCAATGAAGAAAATCAAACAATGACTTTAACTATTGTTGACATTAAGAAAAGTCCAATAAGATGAAATCAATAATGTTTTTTCAGCTGCCAGATTCACCTTCAGATGCTGTATTTAATTCAGCTCGTGCACGGCAGATGTTGAATCAATTACACTAAGGCGGCAGAAGAGGGCGCCATTCAGCAAAACAAGGACAGAAGGATAGATCAATTATATACCTGATAATGGATTTGACAACAATAATTATTTGATGGACAGAAATATAACACCGTTAAAAAGGTATTTTTTGTTCCTCAAACTATTTTTTTACTAAATTAAAATACCAATATCAAAGAAATGTTTGTATATGTTACATGTTTGACAATAGTTCAACTATCACTGCACTATAGATGTGATAGTACCTTTTACTTGATTTTACATTCACAAATAGACACAGGAAACAACAGCAGTCTCTGCTCTTAATCCAAAGATCAAAATCCTCCCTGAACTATTTTAGTATTTTTGTAAGGAACAAGAAACCGATAGCTGCCTCTAATGGCAACAGGCTGTAAAATAAGAATCAGGGGCTCAGTTTGAAGTCCTGTCTTATTTTAGCTTAGGATAACATTAAGGATTTTTGGTATTACAGAAACGTATTTCCTAACTGCATTGAGGACAAAATTCTAACTCATCTTAGCAATAGAAATTTATCTATTACAGAACCATCTTTATGAAGTGATTTCTGAAGTTAGGAATCCTAAATAAGGATGGCAGAGAGCCTGTCTTAATTCAAAATAACCGTCAAAAATGTGTCTGTACAGCAATGACAATAAAGGTGGGGATCTACATGAACACCAAAATATAGCTTAATGATTGAAAAGCTAATCAAACTGCATGACTAAGACTATTCACAATTTAATAAATAATTAAATCGATGAATAAATAAGTAATTGATTCAAATAGATAAGAAAACTTCGCCAAAAAGGAGAGGTTTCCTCCCATCCACCGACATGATCAGTGCCTCTGAACTGAATGGCAGTCTTTTTTTTTAAATCCATGATACCCAGCTAGCAAGCTAATGACAAGTGAGAGCTGTGGTATTATGGACTGTCCATCTCCAGCTGCCTACCAGTACAGTCTAATCAAAGACACAGGCATGACAGGACGAGTGCCAAACGAAGAATCAAATTAGTTCGATATAGTTCGGACTTCTTGAGTTTAGATAGGAGGTCTAAGGTAGAATAAGACAGGATTTTTCCTACTTTTAAACTTAAGTTAGGTTTCAACAAGCAGTTAGAATATTTTTCTGTAACGAGGCTCCAGTAGCACGAGATAATGGTGCTTATGTACTCTTATAAACGTCTAAGGCACAAATAGAGACAGATAACACCAACACGTAATTATCTGTGACCTCATGCTGCCTGCGTTTGTAGCATCCACAGTCATCAAGAGTTAATTTGATTGTAATGAGTTTTAAATAGCTGCTCCAGAGTCATGTCAGCTCTGTGAGTGACAAAACAACTCTCCATATCTTTATAATCCAAAATAACTGTCACTGAAAATGTAACATTTATGAACACTGGAAACTTTGTGCATGAAATACAGGCAGCCATTATTCATTAGCCATGACTGACCTTCAAGATCAGACACAATTCACACAAAAGAAAATTTCTGTTTTAATAGTAATGGAATAAAATATAATACAAAATTAACTTACTGATTATAAATTACCTGATATTTTAATTTCTGGGAAGTAGGTGTTGAGACTAGAGATGTCGCTTTATACTGGTATTACCATGAGATATTTACATCATTTTAATAATACACATACTGTGTAAATAATCCTGCGCCTCCTAAATAATTTCAGTTTCTTTCCGTTTCCGCTTTGTTTCCCTCCTCCAAAAGTTGCCTTTTTACTATACATTACGTGTAATTTCTTTTTTTGTATGATTTGTACTGTTATAGTTACAGGCTTTCTCCAAACACTCAGATTTTCGGTGTAAATCTTGCCGAAAAACGGAGCAAAAACGCACAATGGTTACAAGGTTAAAGATTAATTTAATTGATAGCATTAGTATTTATAGATGTTAAGATAAAATCATTATTGTCAACTCTTGGCCACACTCATTGTGTTGTGAAAATCTGATATCGTGTCAGCCCTAGTTAAGACACTGACAGTTCACCTGTGCTCATGCAGTTCGTCTCATTATTTTCACCCTGCAGCAGCTGCAGCAGAACTTGGAGACCAACTTCTACTCGGGGCAGGTCAGCTGGGACGACGTGAGTCCAAACGACGCCGCCGCGCTGCTCAAGAAGTTCATCCGGGAGCTGCCTGCTCCACTGCTCACCGCCGAGTACCTCAACACCTTCAGCGCTGTCAGAGGTCAGTGCGTTACATTTTGAATCCTGTCAAACAGAAAGTGCAAATGAGTGTTAGGTCACATTTATACAGCCATTGTATTTAGGAGATCTGGGAAAGGCTGTTCTCCAGAGATACAAGACAAATGCCTGATGTTTGGATTAAACATCTTTCAGTTTCTGCACACATCATAAAGTAAACTGCTCCTTCGTTATAGTTACATAATGACCTGTGATATATCACACAGTGTATCAGTACGCAGCTGGGTGTGTTTCTGAAGTGACTGACTCTATTGTGTGTTTTCTTATCTGCTGAGTTGCATATTTACTCCATAAATCAGGCACACACAGTAATCCCTCTTCTCTTCCTCTACGTGACTTCAACTATCTGCTGCCCATTTTTCCAGACAGCTCAGCAGGGTTCACATCATAATTACCCGAGTCTCTTCACCGCGATGCTTCCTTTCTGCTCCGGCTGAGAAAAAACCAACATTAAGATGAACAAGTTGATAGCCTCTTGAGAGGTGTCTCTGCACTGTGACAAAGCAGCTGTAAAAGATCTGCTATTTTCACATCAGTCTCGCCTTAATAAAAGAATGCACTGATATTAATGCGACCTGATTGATGACTCACTGACGTGCAGTTTGTGAGGAGGATCGGTGCAAAGTGATGAATGACGTGTGACCACAGAGACATAAGCTAACAAACCTAATGACCAACTGTCACAATGCCATTAATCTTTAGATATCCCATTACTCTCAGCCAAACAAAGAGGAAATGAAGAGGGCGTGTGTTTGTGTGTGTGTGCGTATGTGTTAAACTTGTCTTACCTTTGCTCCCTCCTCCTTCAGACATCACAGAACTAAGGCAGAAACTCCACATGTTGAACCTGCTCATCCTGCTGCTGCCTGAACCCAACAGGAACACACTGAAGGTAAACACACACACACACACACACACGCGCGCAATATCTTGTGGCATGACATCAAGCTATCAGATTTTTTGCCTGCTTTGTTAAACATTGTGTAAACATGAAACCAGTTGCCACTATCAGGATGCAGTGATCCCTGCAGCTTTTTACTGTATTTGCACGTCCAGAGGTGGAGTGTACCTGAACACTTACTTACACGCATTATACTTACACCCTATACAATATATATGAGTATCTCCAGTTATGCCTCTACTCCACTTCATTTCAGAGGGAAAGATTGTACTTTTTTACTCTGCTACATTAATCTCCCAGCTGTAGTTACTTTAAAAATTAAGTGTTTACACACAAAACAGACAAAAGCATTGAAACTGTGATGCATTGCTGTAGATTTAAACATCCAGCAGTATATAAAATATTCAAAAAAGAGCTTCAGTTTCATAAACTACAATAGCAAAAAGCCTTTTTGCACATTTGTGCAACAGTAGTAATAACCCAATGATATAATACATCCAGTTGTGAATTTATGAGGTACACCTAACATAATGCAGTCTAACAGGCCTCACAGCTGACGTTTTGAGTTGTCATAGTTGGAGCAACAGGTGTTTCCAATGACACCAACGAAGGCTCTGTCCCAGTGAGAGAGTCTATATGACAGTTTCTGAGAACTTAAACTGGACTTAAACTACACTTAATACAGAGTTGTACTTAACTTACATTAGTATTTTAACAGTGTGGTATTGCTACTTTTTTGTAAGTAAAGGATCTGGATACCTCCTCCACCATGCAAACACTTATTGTTTCATGAGAATCAAGTTTTAAAAGTTTTCTTTCATCTTCAAGTGTCAAAACATTACAGGGTTTTTACAGAATACATAAATGACACTCTTCCTAAAGGTATACAATAGAAAAATTCTCGGTTACTGTTTGTAAACAGTGAAACACCAGTAAAAGTAGAGGCCAGCCCCAGATTCACTCGTTTTGGAATGAGCTTTGTCTGCTTGGCGTTTTGCCTCCGATGCATTTGCGTTTTTTTTTTTTTTTTGCCCCGTGTCCACGGTTTTTATGGTTCCTCTTGGGTGTGTACTGCTTGGTCACTACCTTTTAACCCTTAGAAACCTGAGCAAAATGACTCAGTTTCTTTCAAATCATAGTAAGAAGGCAATGAGCAATGAAAGAAGAAATGTGCCCAAAGTGATCAAGAAATTAGTGAAAAAAAATGATCTGCAACTGAGTTATAAAAACAATAAAGTTAAAAAAAGAAAGAAAATAACATGTAAAAGTGCCTAAAAATTATAAGAATTTTCCATCATAATTTTAAAAATGTAATTATGATAATTTTAGTTTTTTCCTAGCTTTTTTCCCCTAGACATTTTTCCCTAGCTTTTTTAAAAAAAAATTTTCTTCATCTACAAATTTCTTGCAATTTGTGAAACATTTATTATTAAGTTGCTCATTGACTTTTCCCAACGTTTTTAAAAGAAACTGCACCAATTTGCTCAGGGTTTAAAGGTTCAAATACTTATGAAAGGCTTCTGAAAGCAGCACAAGAAAAGTGATGAAGCTCCAGGTTTCAAAGAGTTAATTAATAAAGGCCCGTCCTCACCTGCATGCTGTGCCCAGGAACGTCCCAGACACAGCGCAGAAGAAGAAAATAAGAACATACAGAAAGAGAGCAGAGTCTCCGCAGATAAACACACTGCCACACACCTCTAGTGTGTTGTACATTGTTTTTCAGGAAATACTGCAGAGTATATATTCAAGGTTGTCAGAAATTCATCTCAGTTTATACTTTTATGTCACTTGACAGACCAAGACTCAGTTTCATAATGCATTACTATGTTGTTCTGCTCTTATCCACATTATAAACCCTCAGCTCTGTTATACAACAGCTTGCATTAACCATGACTCACTTTCACCGACACAAGTGTGCAGTCAGCTCCGCTTATAGCATCCAGGAGCATAAAACCCACCTGAACTAATTACTTTGACTCCAGTGGAGGCAGCTGAAACTTACTGTGCATTAACATACTTCTCAGCAGAGGTGTTACGGATGATTCAGTCACTGTGATAATTCACTTTTGTGCTTTGGTGTAAGTGGCCTCTCAGCATTTACACACTGTTCAGCTGAAAGTGAGCGAGCGCCTGTCGACTATAAAACTGAGTTGTTTAGCTGCAAAGTTACATCTAATGTGATAAAAATCAATTCCAAAAAATGTCTGAATGCTTTTGATTTCATGTACCTATCTTCATCTGTGTGTCCTCCAGGCGCTCCTCGAGTTCCTCAGTAAGGTGGTTTCCAGAGAGAAGAGAAACAGGATGAACCTGTGGGCCGTAGCAACCATCATGGCTCCAAACCTCTTTCTCCACAAGGCCGTCCCCAGCAGACTGACTGAAGGGGCAGAGAAAGGACATGCCGAGAAAGCAGCCGATGTCATGAGGCTCCTCATCCGCTACCAGGATCTGCTCTGGACGGTACGACCGCCCACACACTCGACATTTTACTGCAGAAACATGAGATATAAAAGTGATTATTCAGAGCAGCCACTTCACGTTTTATATACGTGCTTAATAACCAATTTTTCTGTCTGTCAGAATACTTCTAACTCTATATGTTTATCAGTTACTCATCCTGTGTTATGGTGAATTTGTGAAGAAAATGCTTTTCTTGCATGCCTTTATGGCTAAGGAAGAATCCGAAAATGCTGACCGTTTCTTCTGCCACAGTTTGGGAAGCAGTCAGCACACGACTGAATAAATGAGACTTGTATTTGCGGCATGTGAGAGTTTGTAAACGCATGTTTTGATACAGTTTTGCAGGGTGGACGAGGTAAAAACAATATTCATTATAAAAACTTGCCATTTTGTATTCCTGTTATCACACAGAAAGTTGGAAGTTCAATATCAGTCAAAGCTGTCATTAAATTTGACTTCACTCTTGACTTTGGAAATAGAATTTCACTACAAATTTCCCTTATTTGTTTCTTCGGGCTAAAAGCTCTGCAAAGAAGTGGAATTGTAAAAATTGTGTGCATTTCTTGGCATGGAAATCACAAATGTTGCCTCATGTTTCATTTTATCCTCAGATACCAAATTTCCTCATGAGCCAGGTGCGTAAGCTGAATGAGAACAGTAACCGGCGTTACCAGTTCTACGATCGCCGCATCAAGAACCTGCTGAGGAAGATCCACACAGACAGCCGCGACAAACCTGATAAAAACGCCTCAGAGGTGATGAGCTGGTTAACAATCCTTTTACGCACGCTAAATACTTACAAGGCCTTCAACTGAGTCATTTGTTAGCATTGCTCTTACTATGCAAACAAAGCTCCTCACAAACTAATTACACTGTGTTATCACAGTTGAGGCTGCATGCACTCATGCTGTCAAATGTAATGAGGAGTTTGGTGTGGAAACATCATTGTTTTAATATCAAATGGTAATTGGGTGATAAATATTCCTTGTGCCTTTTTTTTTTTTTTTTGCCCTGCAGCTGTGCCGTACTGTGAAGATCCAGGTCGGAGATCTGGTGAGCGGCACCATGGAGTTCCAGCTCAACATCAACTCCCGAGCCTCAGACCTGCTCGCCCAGTTTCAGCGCCAGTCTCTCCGCAGCCCAGACAATGGAAAGGGCAAAATGCGAAGGTACGAGTCTAACTGACCACTGTGCAGGCTGATATCTCTTAAAGGAGCACAGAGTAGGATCTGGTGGCATAAAGTGTTAAGGACTGCAGATTATAATCAGCTGAAACTTCTCACATGTGCCACGCGTGAACTCCTGGTTTGGATTTCTTCAGTGTTGTTCAGGAGGTTTTTTACCAGGAGCTGAATTATCTGTAGAGGTCCCTTTTTCTCCAAAACAAACAGACCCGCTGATTAAACCTGGTAAAATCACTGAAAAAAGCAGTTTCACATTAAAGAAATAGTGTTTTTCCAACTCTATTTGGCTCATTGCTGTTGGGCTGCTAACTATGTTGGTTGGTGCAAAAATGTGAAAATGCAAAAATGCAAAACGAATGGCCCTTTCTAGAGCTGTTGTTTGGCTTGTCCATTCTGGGCTACTGTAGAAACTCTGTTACGAGGACATGCTCCCTGCGTGGCTCATTTTTAGGTAACAAAAGCACAAACGAAAACATAATTATTATTATTTCCCCCTAAATCCTATACACTGGACCTTCAAATTTTAATGTGCACAGCTGTTAAGTTTAAGCTTTTTATTAAGTTGTAGTTATGGTGTCACTTGATGAATATTTGCTTTCAAAAAAACACATTATGTGATTTATTTAACTTTATGAAAAAAGGTTTGCTACATAAGTATTACGTGTCTCAACAGAAACGGCTCGGTGGCGTATCCAGACTGCGCCCTGTACGAAGTGGGAGGAAACATCGGTAAGTTTGAAGTGTCTGTTAAGCATTCTCTGTGGTCAGAGCGGTGCTGACATTTGCATGTCTTTCTGCTCATTGAGCTGATGAGGATAGCGAGGTCTTATGTAATGAGCTGTGCGAGCGCCAAAGAGACACGAGCAGTGCATCTGCAGTTATCAGAGCAGACAAATGCTTATTACACACGTCTGTGCGCTCGCCGGAGAACAGAAAACGTGTTCAGTCGGTTCAGATTACTAACGTGAAACTTCTGAATCTACATGTTAGTACCTGGTACTAGTGATTCATGATCACAGTACTGACAAAATCACAAGCACTGAATTAATATCGGAGCCGAAAACAATTGGGCAATTAATTCTAATAGTTAAGTGACAAAAACTATTAAAGAGTATTTTGATAATTGTCATTTTCAAGCAAAAAAAACCAACAAGTTATAGCTTCTCAGTTACGATTATTTGCTGCCTGTGTCAGTTTTATACAACTGTAATCTCAATTTGGTTAAATATTTGTCAAGTCAGACTCTGGGCTTGACTTTTCTTTATTTTTCTTTACAATTTTCATACTTTGAATGGCTCAAACAATCGATGTTAAATCAACCCCTACATTTGTTTATATATTTAAAATTTAAACAATGAGAGCTGTTCATAATTGCTTGTGTTTGTTCTCTGCAGGTGAGCACTGCCTGGACCCCGACACGCACCTTCTGGATCTGTACAACAGTAACTCGGGAGGGGAGTGGGTCATCAAGCTGAAACCCAATGCCAGCAGAGGGCTGTGAAAGATGGACGAACAGATCGGGGAACAGGTTGCTGAAGAAGGACAAAGGCAGAGCCTAAAAAAAAAAAGATCAAATCCGTGCAGCCCTCTCTTCTTCTTGTCCTTTTCATCCTCGGATCAACAAGGGAGAAGGAGACAGATGGACAGATGGTGGACGCAGAAACAGATAGATGGAGAATCTGCCAGGAGCAGAGCCGAAAAATCTGTCTATGATCAGATAAACACACTTTGCCCTCTTTCTATTTCCCTCCACCTTTCTCTCCGTCTTTCCTCCTCTTTTCACTCCATCATCCCTCTCCTGCGTTACCGGTGGGGCTGCGACGCTGCGAGCAGAACGCAGCTGACGTGGCTCATTACTTCCGACAGAGAACCTGCTGCACAGAAAAGAGAGACGAGAGAGGGAGAGCGGCTGGGCAGTTTGGTTCGCCATCTTTTCTTTTGAGCAATCATCTCCAACCATGAGCGAGCAGATGGGGATGCAGAGCACCTCTGGCTACAGAGAGTTCAGGTCTCACCCACTCCTCAGGCCAGACAGACAATGTGTTTTCATACCGGGGGTTTCATTCATCAGTGACGACGTTTACAGGCACACTAATATTCCACTATTGTTCCGGATACGACAGTGTTCTGAAACTGATGCGAGTCGTGTTAGCAGCATATTCTGTTCACATAATCTGAATTAAGCTGTTTTCATAAAGTAGCATTTTCTACATGTGAGATATATCACTGTTATTCAGGTTTTAAGAAAATCCAGCGGGTCCCAACTGGTCCAACCACGGGGTCCAGATTTCTCCTTAGTAATTACTTCAGGGTCTACACATAAGGTAAATTACACATATTCAATTTGATTTCACAAACTTTATACAACATGTGGGCTTAGGACACAATAAAATAAAACATATTGCAAGTGCAATTGCATAAAAATGCAATTACATAAAACTTGGTGAATAAATAGCACTGCAACTAAAAAAGTACAAATCTTTTTCTTTTTAAGGCCAGTGACATAAAGACACTGCAAAGACACAGCATGTTAAAAGGCCAAAAAACACCAAGAACAAGGCAATAAAAAAGCTGCTGAACAGCAAGAAATGCCACTTCAAAAAAAAAAGCCCTTTGCTGGAAATTCAAAATAAAGTGTGTTTTACAAACTTAACATGTTCGCGAGTCACTTGCAGTCCATTCGGACAAGTGACCCATTTTTGGACTGCGACCCACCAGTTGGGAACAGCTGTTTTAGACAAGTATACAGCCTGTACAAAATATGTGTCTCAATTGGGCTTTTTACTGCAGTTTGCGACACATGGCCTCTTGTCTGCTCTGTGCGTTGCACATAAACCAACTTGCAAACAGTTTTTAAGGCAGATGCAGAAATGCACCCCCAAAAGAAAAGCCCAAATTTCTGGAAAGAAGGAGAAACACACCTAGTTTTAATGTATACAGGACTTTGATATAACAGGTTTTCGGGTAAGCGTAAATATTGCAACACCGACCTGTTCAACAAGGTGCTTAAAGGAATATGTTCTCCTTTCATGTGTTCCCACCGTCAAACAAGCCCACTACTGCTGGAATACCTATTTTGATGCTAAGAAGCAAAAAGACAAGTAGCTCCAGTCATTCCACTTAACTATATTTTGCCATGATGGTATTGTGATAAACGACATGTTTGAAATGTTAATCCAAATATGCATGGCAGCGTGTAAACAGGAATATTAGTGCAATATTCTCTTTCATTAGCCATGTTAACAGCTAAGTAGGAATATTGTGTTTTTCGGAAAAAGGGCAAACATCAGAATATTTTGTGCATGTAAATGTGGTCAGTGTTTTGCATGAAGCTGAAACATGGTACAGGAGCTTTACAACCATATTTTTGGCTAAACTGTTGTGTAAACCTGCACTGGACAGTATATTTTGAACATGTTTTATATGAGAGAAAAAAACATTATTTGGAAATGAAAAGTTCATTATTGAATTTGGAAACATAAGATTCCATGACGAAGTCCACTCAGTAGCTGGTCTGGAGATTTCGAATTCTTCAGAAGAGCTAAATGGGGAAACCAGATCTTTCTAAGCCCCACTACTCCAGTCACGGAAACAAGGTTTCTCGTCAAAACGAAATTAAATGAATCAGCCTGCTGTAGAAAGCTGAAACCCGGTCACTTAAGTGCATGTAAACACAGTGGCTGTATATTCATTTATCTTTGGATATGGACAGAAAACTCTGGTATCATGTCCTGCTTTTTTTTGAACCCCTGATGATTAAAAACGAGAGGAAACATATTGAAAACTGAGATCTATTGGATCCGAAGCCAACCTGGAAGCGAAGCGGGATTTCAGCTCTTTGTAAACAAACAGTTGGAATCTGATCAATCCGTTAATCAACCAGTTCTCCCTCACCCTCTCATCTGCTTTTTGTCTCTCCACTGACCGTTTTCCAGCTCAGACATTTTGATCAGAAACCAAACAAAGGCGGAGGATTTTTCTCTGTATCGACTCCATTCTTTCGTCTGTGCCATTCAAAGAGGGAAAGAGACTCAGACGAACCGATTTCTTGTTATGTGTGAAACCCTGCGATCTCCTGGGCCTTATAAAAAAATCCATGGACTTCCAAGGACCCCTGACCTTTACAGAAGCTCAAAGAGACTTTTTTTTTTTTGATACCAAGGGATTTGGTGTCACAACCTCAAGGACAGTTATTGCACCTCTAAAGGGAGTTGTTAAGGACACACAGTGAAGCTGGTCTTCATTTTTAAACGCATGAATGGAGCTGAAAGTGCTGGAGTGACTCATGGGGGTTTGCTGGGATTATTATTGTTATTTATATAAATGTATTGTTGCCGTTGTGCTTCTGTATTTGATGAGTGTTGTGTAGGCTAGAGAGACTGTAGGATAAGTTGCTGCGTTCAGTGTAACAGTTTGTGAAGTCGCCCATACTCAGTGTGGGTCCCTGCAGTGTTCTTGTACATATGTCTTGATGCCGAGTTGTTTTTCTGACAGATCTCTTTACGATCTGAACAGTACAGCGACATAGATGTCATGTGTAAATATTCACTCACGCTCTCTGCTGCGGAGAGCCGCTGCAGTCCGCCTGTTTTGATTGTGAGGCCACTGGAGGTATTCCAAACACGCAAGCAGCAAAAGAATGTGTTTAACATTTTTGCGCCAATCGTCAGATGTGAATCATTTACTCCTCACAGCCGGAGCCATGTTGGTGCTCCGCGGCCATTTTGTGGGAAGTGTCTCGCCACTCTCCGCTCAATAGATGGAGTAATGACAGCCGGCATCTATCAACACCCTCTGCTCCATCTCTGTCACCTCCCAGTAATGGACCATAATGGCGGTTGTGGTGCATGCATCAGAATCACATTTCTTTGATAAAGGAGGAGGTAATAAATGGCCGCCCTGACGACAGCAGCGGTGTGTTTGTGTGTGTGTGTGTGTGTGTGCATGCATGTGTGTGATGAGCTTCATTACACAAGTCCAATTGGCCTGTCCCAGGGTCCCAGGCACAGTTCAGTGCCTCGGCACAAAGCGAGCTGATGAAACTGCCTTCTGCTGACAATCAGGAGAACTAGGTCACCTCTGAAGCAGCATCCCAGAGGGCGAGCAGCGTGAGGCCAAACACCCCGAGGAGCAGCGCACATGGACGTGTATTGTGTAAACACACAACATGATGTGGAGTCCCCAAAACGGGGGGGCATAAGACACTAACGTCAGCTTTCTGTTTGTACATACGTGAAAGTGTTTTTGTGTGACAGAAAAAGCGTCATTTGGGTGAAGATATCTCTAACAGTGTTATCTATGCGATCACCCAGAGACACTAAATGAAGGACGGTCACAGGAACGTTTGTCGTGATCCAAGTGTGGTTGTGGACCTCTTTTTGTCTTCATCAATGTCCTTTGTGGTGAAGATTGTAGACGTCGGTCAGCAGACGCCAGAATGTATATTTATGCCCTTTACACATTGTTTTTAATACTTTCTGTGAAAATAGTCTTTGCTGTAGAAACAAAAACTTTTGAAAAATGTTTTTGTCAATAAATGTGAATCTAATGTGCTAAACGTGATTTATTTTTTCAATATGGGGTAATGGGTGTGGTAGAAAGATGGTATCAGCGGTCGTTCATCATCCTCGTGAATCTACGACGGCATCACATAAAGAAACAAACATGCACATTCGTACGTGAGAAGAGAGAAAATCGGCAGTGAAGTATTGGTTTATTGTGCTGCTGTAATCAATGGAGAGATTAACCTTGTAATATGTGCGTGTGAAGAGGCCGGCGCTGATTAATCATCCCCACCGTTCCTGGAAAAACCATTCGCAACTAACTGCCTCATCAACTTAGATTATTCAAGGTCTCAGCGTGTCCAAACGACCGTCTGAGAGACAGAAGGAAGAAAACTGATGTGTGACAGAGCTTTCATCATTTTTACTTTCACTAAATTAGAGTTTAAAGCTACTTCTTTAATGTGTTTAAATCCAAAATTTGATGAAAATTAGATGGTTACAAAATTAATTCTGGCATGATGGATTGTCCTTCGATGTAAAAACAGGTCATCATTTTGAGAATGTAATAATCTGCATTTTTGAAATGTTGACCTATAATTTTCAGCAAAACTTTCCAAAATGTATATGAAGAAATTTCAAAGAAAGTTCCTCAAGTACTTTATCATATTCTTCTAAGCACAGACATTTATGAGTTAATCATGATATAGGCTGGGCGATATAGAGAAACAGTCAAATAAATAAATTAAAAGTAGTAATAGTAATAATAATAATGATAATAATAATAAATAAGGGCTGGCGAATAGACAGACAATAAAGTAAATAAATAAATACAATAAAATATCAATAAATAAAAATACATTTTAAAAAAAGGAGCAGGGCAATATGGCGAAAATTGAATAATGTAATATTTTTGACCATTTACCTTGGTAACAATACTGCAACGTTGCTGTAGAGTTGGCTATTCATTTCTCGTTACAATATTTACACAATCAGATATTTTATAAACACTCATCAGTAATGTGGATATAATGACTATGTGAGTAAATTTAATAAAAGACCAGCTGGTAAGTTCAGAAAATTGTAATGCAGCCATTAAAACCAGGAAAATCTAAGATCATATCAAGTCTGATATCATGGTATCAATATATTACTGATATATTGCTCAGCCCTGCTTCATCAGACCTCCAAGACTTTTCTCTCAGCACCGAAAACATGAAAATCACCTTTTTTCAACACGTGTTGCGCCCTTTTTTCAGCCTCATTCACTCATTTCTGACAACAACAGAATAAATCACTAAGCAAACCGAACCGCAGCCCCCCAGACAGACCGAGCAGCAGCAGCCAGCCTGCCAGACACAGGCCCCTTTGGCCTGCTGCAGATCTAAATTACTGTAATCAGTGGATGAAAAGCAATCAGCAGCCTTGTATGAGCTGCTGGCAGAACGCCTGACCCCCGACTCCCTCCACCAATCAGACCGCTGCGTCCCATTCACAACTAATCACGACGCACACTTAGAGCTCGCCGCCTCCCTCACATTTGATGGAGGAAGTGCTCTTCTACTTTTGTCTTTTTGTGCCAGGCTGACCGGAGTCGACTGATGAGGGATGACGGTGCGAGCTAAAGCTTTTTTCCGGTGCTTACATGGTGGCAGCCATGGTTTCCCCTCCTGGCACCAGCTTTAGAGGCTCCGCCACTGATGAGACAGTTTGCACAAAAGTGAAGTTTGACTTTCAAATTTAGACTCTAATCTGTGCTGCTAATGATCAACACATTCTCAAGTGAGGAGGCAGGAAGCGGATGAGAGGAAAAATGTGTTCTAGTGCAAATTTAACAGATTTACAGGACTGTAGTGAGGTAATCACTGATGGAAAAATAATGTGAGCGTCTGAGTGATTAGAGAGTTTGAGCATGAAGTAAAAGCTCACAGGCTTGATGAGCAGCTTTAAAGCAGTTTTGTTACATGCTCATGTCAAAGTTTCATTTACTGTGAGTGATGTTTCTTGTCATGTGGCGGCTTAAATGGGTTCAGGAGAACTTTACATTTTGCAGTTACACACTTAATGCATGATGTTTTTTGGAGACAGAGATATTTTTAAAAACATATATGTGTATATACTGTATATATGTATATAAGAATAATGTCTAATCAAATTACTCTATATTATTCATTGTATTTTATATGCATAATCAGATATTTATGTCTGTGTTGTGTGTTATATTACAGGTATTATTGCATGTTATATTTAATATATGTGTAGTGTGCAATGCATGCCTGTATGTGATATATGATATATGTACTGTATATTATACTGTATATACTTAACTACAAAAAAAGCTGGTCAATATGATTAAGATAAATATGTGAGTAATGAGTATGAGTAATGGATTTGTATTGTGATTAAGAATTATTTATAAGTAATGAATCTGTATTTTTGATTGATAGAAATGTGTAAATAATGACATATAACATAACATTTGTCTTTGGTAAGGATATTAAATCAGTGATGACTTTATATTTTTTGTACAACAAAGATAAAAGGTAATTCATATTATTAACAAGTTAAGGGACATTAGAGTATAGATTTAAATCAATAAGGAACTTGGTTAATTATAAATCAATGACTTATGGAGAGGGGGTGGGATTAACAAGCAAACCAGGCTGTGCTCTCCCCCCCAAAAATGGGAAAGGGGGCCCCTGATTGGCCTGTCGTTTAACTATCATGATTTGATCTATTCAGACCAATA
This sequence comes from Plectropomus leopardus, assembly GCF_008729295.1. Lineage (NCBI taxonomy): Eukaryota > Metazoa > Chordata > Actinopteri > Perciformes > Serranidae > Plectropomus > Plectropomus leopardus. The sequence continues at coordinate 23,484,991 of NC_056464.1, read as the reverse complement.
ACATTTTGAAAGTCTAGAAGAGCCACATGATTAACCCTTTGAAACCTGAGCAAACGGGCTTGATTTCTTACAAGCTGGACACCGAATCTGTGTTTTTGTGTCATAAAACCCCGCATGTGAATGTGGACGTCCCTGAAGAAAACAACTGAAACTTTTCTGATTAACAGACAAAAGAGGGTTGAGGGAGAAAATAAAGCTTATCTACCATGACCGAGGATGCCTCCGTCTTTGTCACATGACTCACCCCCCTCCCCTCTTATCTCCCTTTCTTACCCTCTACCCCCCCCCCCCCCCACTCTTTCCCACCCTCTGCTCGCCGCCAGGGGTGGATCCCACCGTTTATCTCCACCATCCAGTCCCGGTGTCTCCTAGCAACGCTGCACGGATCATTTAACTGCCCCTGCATCCTCTGTTTTATCCACCCAGTTACATACAGTATGCCAACTGCCTTTATTCACATGTTCTGTGCTTTTACGGCCCCAAAACTACCCTCTGAGCCTGGTTTCTTTTTTTGTGTGTGGTACTTGTCTCTGTGGCTTGAAGCACTCAAACCATATCAGTGCCACACTTGAGGCAGACAGACAGGCAGGAGAGGCTGCTCTGTCAGGACGTGTCACTCCAGGATCCAGCAGGTGCACAAAACACACACTAACACACACACACACACACACACACACAATCAATGGGGGAAGACAGGACTTGGCCCTCGGTCTGAAAGGCCCTCGCAGAATCAATTAGCATTTAAATTAATGAAGCGCGTAATGAAGAGAGCGCTATCGCTCCTGCAGAAAGCCGACAGACAGGCGGAGAGCTGATTGTGAATCTGCATCAGGAAGACACTCTGAAAGGAACATCAAAGATATTCAAATAGCCACTTCGCCCTCTTTTTTTTCCTTTTTTTTGAAGGAAAAGTGCCAAATTAAAAACGGAGCTGCTTTAAATAAACCTACAATATGTATGTCTTGTTAATATGATCACATTTCCATATAAAAGGTGCCATTAATAAAGCACATAATTAAAGATAAAATGATTGCGTGGAAAAAGGCCGTCTTTATCTTTCAATATCCATCACTGCAAATATGCTTAAAGGAGGCTGCTTCCGGTGCAGATAACCCTAAACTGATTTAGTTGGGCAGATGGGAATTTGAGCTCATTTCAACCATTCACAGTGTATTTCTCAATCTATACATTTACATTATTATTATAGTATATAAAAAAAGAAAAACAGCAAAGAATTATCAGAGAAGAATATAGTAAGTTTGAGAAGACTTGAATATAAGAAATAAATATAAAGCTTGGTACCTTTCCTTAACCCCCAAATTAGTTAGATAAAAAGGGAAAAGCTTTTAATTTTTATTCCTTTACCCCCTAACTGTTGGTAAAATAAATAAATGCTTAATTTAATATTGATAATTTGGATAAATGATTTGTTTCTGAAACTTACATTTTTAAAGTAGCAGTGTGTAGGATTTAGTGGCATCTAGTGGTGAGTATTGCAGATTGCAGCCAGCTAAACTGTCTCCCGTGTGTTAAGCATAAACTCCTGGTTAGGATTCCTTCAGTGGTCATTTTTCAGGTTTTTACCCTAAACTGATGATCTGCAGAGGTCTCCTCCCAAATAAACGGACCAGGTACAGACAGGTAAAAACACTGCGTAAAGCAGTTTCACATCATTAGTGTTAACTTTTAGGCACATCACAGCAATTTTATGGTGTTTCTACCCTTTTACACAAAAATTAAAATCTGCTGAAAGGGTAGGACTGAAACACATTCAGTGTTTTCATGTAAACTAGCTGTCCGCACAGTCTTTTTGATTGTGCTAGTCTGCATTATGAGCTGGCAAAGCCTAGACCAATCACTGCTCTGGACATACGTAAACATACCCACCTCATTATCATAAACTTTCATGTGAAAAATTGGAAACGTGGTGAGGGAAATAGATGATTAAAATTTGCTCCAAAACAAAATAGAGATAAACTGAAGAGAAAAAATATAAGGCTGACGGTAAATTAAATTTGATATATTTCTTCTCACACTGATTTTTAAATATTTATTATTCAGTTTTATTTGTGACTAATCTGATAACCTTTCACTGTCTTTTGTTGTTTCGGGTTGGGGCAGAAGAATTTCGTTGGCGTGTTTGTGGCAGCGGCCGCTTTTGTGTTTGTGGCAGCTGATGATGTTTGTGACAGGCATAGACATACACAGTTGGCAGCGATGCCTCACCGGCAACGACAGACGGTCCATCCCCTGGGTCACCCACACACACACACACACACACACACACACACACACACACACACACACACACAAACAGTGACACTTGAGACTGACAGCATGTCTCACGCTGAACAAATCTGACTGTATGCACAAACTGATGCTTTTATACTTCAGAGAAGGAAGGGGGAGTTTCTCTCTCTCTCTCTCTGTGTGTGTGTGTGTGTGTGTGTGTGTGTGTGTGTGTGTGTGTGTGTGTCTGCATGCCTGCGTACACATGCTGACAGCAGCTACTGAGTGGCACAAAAACCTTATCACTACAAGACAGTGACAATAGAAAGCTTTTTGCCTTGAGCATCAAAAACCCCACTGAGGGAGGAGGACGGTCGTGCTTTCCCTTCCTCTACATGACTCATGGATCAAGACCCCCCCCCCCCCCGTCACCATGAGTCACCGCCATCAAGACCCCTCCCGAGCCCCGTCAAATACGCCTGCCTCAAATACTGTAATCATTATATAAGATGACATTTGTTTGCTTTGAATTGTTTGTTATGCCTTTATGTCACCTTCATCCCAACTTAACCTTTCCTCAACATCTGAGGAGAGGAGAGGAGAGGAGAGGAGAGGAGAGGAGAGGAGAGGAGAGGAGGGAGAGGAGAGGAGAGGAGAAAATCTGGAGAAAAAAAAACAAGGAGAGACAAAGAAGAGGAAAAGAGAGGAAAGGAGACAAGAGAAGAGGAGAGGAGAGAGAAAGTGAGAGGACGAGTTGAAACAAACTGAAGAAATGAGCAGAGAGGACCAGAGCAGAACATCTTTAGGAGCTGTCCTTCAGATGTGTCCTCAGATGTCTAACAGCAGCTTTGCACCAGAGGCGTATTCGTCTCAGCATCCAATAAAGAGCCTAAAACTCAGCACACGCCCACACGACTCACACCCCCGGGGGGGGGGGTGGGGGGGGGGGGGGGGGGGGGCCTACGTCATCACCGCATTGTCCCGACTGCCTCACTGTACAGCATGTGTGGTGAGAAAAAAAACACCCACGCTGCATTGCTCCCTCCAGGGGCTTTTCCTGACCTCAGCATGAGGAGGGAGGAGAGATGTGGGTGGACAGTAGTAATGATGACAGCGGGACGCCGGAGGTTAGCAAGACAGTCACCCAATGTGTGTGTGTGTGTGTGTGTGTGTGTGTGTGTGTGTGTGTGTGCCAGGGAGGGTGCGGGACACCCCTGTGATCTCAGTGTGTCAGAGGATGATGATGATGATGTTGTGACAGAAAGACGAGACAGAGCGCTTCATTCAGGCTCAGACAGACTGCGATAGGGCCGACAGCAGACCTACACACAGAGTTACACACAGAGTTACACACAGAGTTACACACAGAGTTACACAAAGTCCCGAGAGAAAACACAGTCGACTACTAGAGCTCATTTTTAAAGGGCAGGTCCATTATTTTATGTATATATATATATATATATATATATATATATATATTTCTTTTTTTTTTTTTTTTTTTTCAAAGTTATACAAATAAGCAATATCACATGAAAGGGAGTGCTGTTCACAGTTGTGATTCAGTCATAGATAATCACAGCCGTGATGATATACAGTACAACAGCTCGACCGAGTGTAATATTGCTTTTATATGGATGGCGGATGGTGCGGCACCTCCTTTAATTTTCCTTAAACAAAACTCCCACACATGCATGAGCCCTGAAACAACTATCTTCCGTACCTGTGGCAACTCAAGAGGGACACACAGTCTGTTACACCGCAGTCTACAGCAACGTCAGATAACTACAAACCCTTAGCGGAGAGATACGTTAGAGTTAAAAAGTCCCAGTGATGTTGTTTTGTTTATCAGCGCTCGTGGAATTCCTCTTAACCAATTAATTTGCTTAGTCAGAGCTAACTGTTGTATAATTATATCATTTCAAGCTTCCAGTAGTGTTACCAAACCTATAAAATTTACATTTTTTGTCAATGTAGGCCTATGTATATTTAAGCATCAAAATGCTATTTTCCCAAGCCCATTTAAAATGTGACCTGATGTGGGTTTCTTCACAGGGCTCTACTCACAATGATAGCTCAGAGAGAGATGAGAGATGAGATATTTATGTTTTGTCAATGTATTACATACAGCTGCTGGCAGTCGGCGCACTTCCGGTTTGCAGAAACAGATGGGACACGCAGTCCACGGGGTTTGATATCAAGATGTACTTTAGCCACTTGAAAAAAGACCTACTTTTTGGGGTGTTTGTGTATCAGACTTTGATCCTGAGTTTAATTTCTTACCTGGCTGCAGTGAAGTAAAGGTGGACTCCAGGACCCTGTGACATCACTGCAACAGAGGTAAAACAAGCTTAAAACTTTCAAACAGAGACAGAAGAAAAACACTTTTTAAATTTTGTTTTATATTTTATGCCATTTAAGTGTGTGAGTTTAACAGCCCAGTCACCCAAAAACTTTTCGGCATTGTACATTTTGGCAAACCATGGATACATTACATTTGTGCGTTATTATGTTGACACTGAAACTACATATTTTAAAAATGCTGTGGTTAACGTGTGGCTAAATTTAGGCACAAAATCACTTGGTTATGGTTAGAAAAAGATGGTTTGGGCTTTTTAAACACTGTTTTAGTGGCACAATCATGGCTGGAAATAAATTAATATCTCAGCAAAAAAAAAAAAAAAACTTTTCATGGCACTATCTCCAGTGAAAAAAAGTGACATTTTACTGAAAAACATCCACATTTGGTGGCACAAAAAGCCACTGGAATCACAGCAATGACTCGCTAAACACAACCAGTGTTGTTGTTTGTTGGTCTCAAACAGTGGTCTGCAGCTTGGCAGGTTACTCACCGAGGCGTCACTGCTTGCACAATCCCCTAAACCTCCCAATGACAAAGTCAGCTTACACTACGTCACTTTAACACTGTTGACATAATATATATTAAATGTAGCAAGTGTAACATATTTGTGGTTTGAAGAAACTAATTGCCACTAATTTCTCCTGGTGAATGAGCTGAACAGAAAGTTGGCTCAGCCAGAGGAAGTCTATCATGCAGCTCTTAATCAGCAGCGTAAGTCGAAAAAGGCATAGCTCCAGTCCAGCACAATATCCAGTTTGTCTTAATAGATCCACGGTGCAGACAAGAGACAAGCTGAATTATCACCAGAATTACACACACACACACACACACACACATTACAACTGTGGGGATTTTGACGCCCTTAATTGTATCACAACACAGCAACGTGTTCCTATTATTTTGTCCATTTATTATTTTGTATTTTGTAGTACCGCTTCCTGCTGCTAGTCTGCAGTGTTGCCTCGAGCCTCCTTTTCTCAAAGTCAATCACTGTTTCTCTTTGTCTTTCTTTCATTCTGTCTGTCTGTAGATGTGAGACCCCATCACACGCACACGCACACACACACACACGCACACACACACACAGAGTCACATCTCTCTCTTTCACTGCTTTGCCTCCAAATCATTGTGACCATAACAACTACCTTTAAATATGGCCTGTGGATAAATTCACTATTACCAGGTCACTGCCTTGCAGCATATCTGTCCCCCTCTTACTTACACACACACACACACACACACACACACACACACACACACACATACACACGCACACACACACAGTCTCCCCACACCCAGACTCTTTCTAGCTTCTGTCGACTCTAATCATCAGCCGCCGAGGAGGCACAAAGCTTAAAAAAGAGAGGCGAAAAATAACCATGGCAACAAATTTGAGGCAATTTCAGTAATAATATGAATTAGATGCTGAGCTGAATTACAGCATGTTGGAGGCAAAGAAGAAAAAAAGCTCTCAGCTCTGCGTTTGAAGTGACAGGAATAAGAAGACGCTGCAGTTTGTGTTTACATTTCCAGAAAAAAAGTGTGTTTTATTTTGTTTCCAAGAGGCTCTGATGATCACGCTTTGCTACAATGACACTGTTTCTATTTTAAGCTGGATGCCACATTATGCTGGCCAAAATAGGACACACAGTCACTCACACAGAGTGAATGTCTGAGCATAAATGGCAGCTGGCAAAACAGGCTTAGCCAAGCATGAAAATCAACATGAATTCCCACTCGGCTGGAGCTCGATGCCCTGATGCGGCGCTGCCTGCGACCCGTGTCCACGTCCCCAGACACCCCTTCACACAGTGGAGTGGAGAGCCATGCCGCTCCACGAGGCGGAAATAATGTCAGAGTATTTGAGAACAGAGCGGATCTCAGATGATCTGCAGAGTAACACGGCGGTGGAGATAATGAGTACAGATACTGAGGTAATCTCAGATATCATGTCAATTGTTGGGTTTGTTCTATTTTACCTGAAATACCTTTTATCCATTTTTTTTTAAAAAATGTTACATATTTAATCCTCTACAACTGAACTGCTTTGTCAGTAAAGATTTTAAAATCCGACCGTTTTTTTCTATATTGTTTACTTCCTTGGGATTTTTTTAAATATGTAATTTCACTTTAAGATGCAATCCAAAATATATGTGCACATATAGTGCAACATCCCTATTATATCCCTATAATAATGTCAGTATATGCTACACTGTGCAGTATCTGTACTGCCATCATTAAGTGAATCATACACCCTGTCTTCTTCATTATATTTTACTTATTTACATTTACTTTTGTTTCTTTTTACTGCTTTCTTGTCATTATATTGCTTTGTGTTTTCGCAGTTTACTTATTATACTGATCTGTGTAGGTTTTTTCTTTTTTTATCGAAACCAACTTATTATATTGCGTACTATTATACGTACTATTGTAGTGCCATGTGTCTTTTTTACTGATGATTTCCATTTGTGCTATACCTTTGGTGTTGTAATGTTGCAAATTTACCCGCTGTGGGAGGAATAAAGGATTATCTTGTCTTGTCTTATGATCCGAAAAATGAATGGGACTAAGACAATTCTGGCAAACACCTCCTCAAATCATAACAACTCAAAGAGCAAACATTTTGGTACTCGAGTTGCCGAGGTGACCTCATATGAATTACTCATGAACAAGAGGCTCGTGCTCTTGGTTTCCTTCTGCGTGGTGATGCCGTTGGTGGGTGTAATTTAGTGGACAAAAAAATTAAACTGCTCACAACAGGGTCTGTTTATTATGTTGAGTAACTAGATTATGATTTGTGGAAAGATATGTTGCTGTTCAGTTTTTTCACTTGTTCTTTTGGAAATTTAAGTGCCGAGTGCCATCTATTTCCATTATGTTGGAGAGAAGGCAGAAATCTGTGCAGCTGACATCTCCAGCACTGTGCAACTCACACCAAAACCATCTAGCTTGATAAATGGAGCTACAGGTAGGAGGAAAAATATGTAATTCTGATTTGGGGATACACTGTCCCTTTAAACTATCTAAACAATTAACCCTTTTAAAACCCATTGAAATATCTGGGGAAAAAAAAAAACAAAACAGAAAATGGCACTTTAATTAATTTGGAGCCGCATGGTCTTTCACAGGACAAAAATCATATAGTCAAGAGTTAAAGTGAAAATGTTGTACCGCAATATCAAGCTATAGTGCTTATAGTGTATGGACAAATAGCGTGTGATCGTGTGTTTTTTTAACGCATTTTCACACTTTAAAGCCAAAACAAATCCCTAAACTTGAATGCTTTAAAACAATCTGCATTAGTGTCTTCCCCTCAGCATCAAACAGAGACAGAGCTGTTCCTGTGTGATGTCTGCAGAAAAGGACGGGGAGTCAGCACAGGTTATAGCCTGTATCAGTTTTGTCCCCGTTTCTTGTCTGGGCCAAAGCGAAGTGTTTTTGTTCATCCTGCCAGAGTGCCATTTCACACAGAGCCCTGTAAACCTCCACTCCCCTGTGCCATTTAAATCACGCTGTGAGCTGCGCTGCCTTGGGGTCAAAACTGTTCTTTTAGTAATTGCAAGAGCAAACTGTTGTTTTTAAATAGCACCTCGCTTCTCTCACCAGCCCTTTAACTGGCTTTAAATACACAGACAATTAACTTTTTCTGCACACAAACTCTCAGAAATTAGTTTTAAAGGTCAAAATAGTATCATTCTAAATTTGAATATCATATAAACGTGTGCAAGATAAACAATCAAAGGGGGGACACTTTCTGAGCCAATGCGCAACTTCATCTGTGACTGAGAAGAACCTATAATTTAGAGCCGCTGTTCAGCAAATTCAAAATGGGGCATTGAGAGCCCGGTCTTTTCAGTGATCAGAAAGCACCAGCTGTAGGACAGCATTGACAGAAAGTGGAGGAAAGGGGGGAAAAGGAGAGAAGGAGAGAGAAGGGGGGGGCGCTATTAATCTCTCCCCTTCATTCACCGCTCTACAATGAATTGCAGCTGTGGCTGCAGATAAAAACTGAGCTTTTTTTCTCCTTCTTCTCGGGTGATTAACTGCAGTTAGGTGCCTGGGTGGAGGTATGATCACAACAGAGCAGAGGGAGATAGGACACAGCCAGGGAGAGGAAGAAGAGGACAGGAGAGGAGGAGGAGAGAGGGCAAGAAGAGGATCAGTTTAAAATAAGAGAACAATGGAAGAAGGAAAGAGGAAAGGAAGGAGGAGAGGAAAGAGGAGATATGAAGGAGACAATGGGCCTCATGCAGTAACATTCCTCTTAAATTTGTCTTATCCACGATTTCAGTCTTTCTGTCACTACCCAAAAATCATAACCATAGCTGAGGGTCGAAACATAGACGCACTGGTAAATCAAAAGTTTTGCCTTCTAGCTGAGCTCCCTCTTCACCACGACACTCCCCGCATCACTGCTGATGCCGCACAAAACCACCTGTCCATCTTACGCTCCATTTTACCCTCACTCAGAACAAGACCCCAAGACACATGAACTCCTTCACTTTGGGCAGCAAATCTCTCCCAGCCCAGAGGGGGCAATCCACCATTTTCCAGCAGAGAATCGTGACCTTAGACTTGGACGTCTTGACCCTCATCCCGACCGCTGCAAGCCATCCCAGTGCACGCTGATAGTCACGGTGTGATGAAGCCAACAGAGCCACACCATCAGCAAAAAGTATAGATGCATTTCTGAGATCCCCAAACTGGACTCCTTCAAGTTTCAACACATCTACTACAAAATAAAGTACAATAGCAACATGTTTGTGGTCTGCAATTCAAACATTTGAAAAGTGAAAACATGAAGAGATCATCATAGTTATTACAATTCTACATAAGGGGAAAATGAATGAACAAAATTTCATGAGCCTCATTCCCACTGCACAAAATAAACTGCAAAAAAAGTGCTAACATCTGGATTTTTAATGCAATGGCAATGCATACGGTCGCCATTCACACCCAGGTCAAATGACTCTGCAGTAGACACAGGTTTTCATCGCCTCCGGCTCTGATCGGCATTGATGGGAATACAACATCCGGGTGAACGCGGTAATTTCAGCTCCTAAGCAGCATCAAACCACAGATCCAAATATATCTGCACCGAGTTTGAAAGAGAGGCCGAATAAATAAGAGATATACTGTATAAAGAGAAGAAACCACTAAAAAGCTTTCAGAGAGCTTTGTCTCTGCTGCTGTCTACTGTTTACCTGTTCTCCGCCCTGTCTGTGACGTTGCATGGACACACCAACAAAACACACACACAAGCTGACAGAGAGGCAGACTCGATGTGGTGAGTTTACTGGTGGGAATGCATTAGTTAGCAGGTTTACCCGTGTTTGAAAAAACTACATGCACAGCATGAGAAAGCAGTAATGGTGATCTTTTCAACAGTTGTCAAAACATTTCTCTTAAAACACAAATATCAACCTCATGACGCGAAATGAAAAGTCAGAGGATCATGAAAGTCACCGGGATTCATCCTTTAAGGCCTGTGAACGTATGGACGAAACTCCTCGTCAATCCATCCAATTGTTGTTCAGATATTTCAGTCTGGACGAAAGTGTTGGACCAATCAACCACCCAACAATGACCCTTACATGGATAAAAACAAAGAGCTTAAAGCTGGAGAAGGACCAGACTGGAGAGTTCGGACAAACCAGAAACACACACTGTCTGCAAATTACAGCAACGCCGCTGGGAGATACCACCACACACAGGACAGGGGAGGCGGTGGGGGGGGGGCACTACAGGAGCATAAGGAGAGAAATGCAATAATACAGCAGTGAGAGCAAGAACTGGATTGTGTGAGTAGAGAGGAGGTGCAGATATGGAGGTGTTTAATATTGTTTGCTGTTTATCTCAACTAAACACAACCACACAATAGAGATGTTATCTCTCCTGCCTAACAGGGAGAGAATCATGGCAGATCATGGTGGAGACGTGATAAGCTACATTCAAGATTGAATTAGAGAGAGGTGTGATCTAATAGCTTGACTTCTGTTGCTGCAAGAATATTTACACCTTTTTACAATAATGCCAAATACAGGCTGAATCAAAGGGACATAAGAGGAATAATCTAAGCAGTGAAAAACAAAACAGTCAACTATATGAATAAAGAGAATCAATGTTCAGCACATATATACTAAGAGATTTGAGTGTAACACAGTAGCTACAACTTGTATAGTTTTTCCATAGTGAGACTGTCCTCCAAGAAAAAAAATCAATCAGTCGCTTTGAGGGATCCCCTAAAACGACATTTTTATGTTCAAGATTTAAAGCCCTCAAGCAGCCATGGCAATGTAGCGATGATCATACCCTCCTGTTTCCCCTCGGTATACAGTAGGGATGTAACAATTACAATATGCACGCTATTTGCCTAAGACATTAATTCCTGCTTTATCGAATAGTACTCAACAAAACATATAAAGCTCAATAAAATCTTGCTAAATCACGCAAGTGCATGCAAACATATTACAAACTCTGAGAACAATGTAAAGTATAACACAATATGTGCGCAAAACGGCGGCATTCAGCCCATTAACGTGTCGGTTTATGCTACAAAGCGGGGACTTGTTACACACAAACTTCACTACGCTCGGAAACATCGAGCCCTACGCTGCTCAAAATGTCAAACAAGCTCTCACGAAAACGCTCGACATGTCACCAAGTTTTTACAGTCATGCTTAATGCTGACCTATAATGACAACATACCTGAAAAAGGGGGGAGAATAATCCCAAACGTGGACATGTTGTTTCCTGAGGCAGCGTTTCAGTCGGATGACGTCAATACGCCAGCGCCATCGTGGATGGAGACCGAAGCAATCGATCTCAGACTCTCGCTACATTAGGACCATTATGTAGAGCACAGGGGAAAAAAACACTTTTAGATCTTAAGTAAATCAGTGAATAATAAAGTTTGGGGTTTTTTTTTTTTAGCATTTTAACCCGTTTATTGGGACTTTAACTACTTTGTTATCCAGTCTAATTATTTTAGGCAAACTTTATGAGCTGTTACTCATAAATGAATGTTTTTACCTTATTGCAAATGTTGATATCACAAATACTCAACTCCTTAGTCTTTTTGTGCATTGAAAATGAATATTATCCTTTTTAACTTGTCACACCACCACTTGCAGTAATCATCTTTTTCAGCTTAGCTGTTTCATTAGATGCTGACCCGGTGGAGCATGCTGTGTACTAGGCCTACAATACATCACCTAATTACAGCATTTCCATATCTGTTTAATAGCAAGATGAGCATCTGTATTTTTGATGGTGCTGAAAATCATACTCCTGGGATTTTTAAATACCCTTTCTAAATACCGTTATACCCTGATATGGCCTATAGGCCCTGACACACCAAACCGACATCCAAGAACAAGCAACAATGAAAGCAGAATGTTTCCTCACCTCAGGTTGCTTGTGTCTTAGGCAAAAAGTTTCACTTGAACAAACTGCAAAGACTACGGACAATGTCCAACTAGCACATATGTTTAGCGATCATCTGTAATAGTCATTCAAAGAGAGAAACCAGAAGATCGTCTTGATGCTAGTTATTCACTTAGCACATTAACAACACAATCCCAAGCTGAAAGAACAAAGCGTATTCACTGTGTGCAATATGACGCACACCATCAGGGAACGTCCCTGCTAAAAAGCTCAATAGCTAAAGAAAAACCTTTTATGACAAGTTTGTTTCCATCGCACACACTCTTGACTTCAGCTGTTTGTTTACTGTCCTCACATCAGTTTCTCTTCTCACGGTATGAGCTGAATGTCCAATCAGTGGTTTCATTCACCGACGGGCTCCGCCAGCTTTGCTGATTCAACATGCTGAAATTGCGGAAAAAAAGCCGAAGCAGGCCAATATGGTCTAACAGTGCGGGACATACTACAAAGACCAGTGCAGCAGACGCTTGATAAGAGCCCAAGACTGACTAACTGCTGACCATCAGTTTGGCGTGTCAGGGCCTTTAGCCTGTTGGAACAACAAAGAGACGAGGTCAAGGTGGACACAGGTGTGCCAATAAAGCATTGGCCCTTAACACAAGAGACTACTGTTTGTTTCAGTCAATGTTGGTTTCTTTTAAACACAACAATGATCGTAGCCTAACCAAGTCCTTACTTTAGTCCTTACTTTAACCCGAACCATGATCTCTCCCTAAACCTAAAGGAATATAAATAAATAAAAAATAAATGTATTTTCTCATCGGAGGACTTGGAGATTCACAATGTGACACAAGTTTTCGGTTTAATGACCTTCATTACAGATAAAGGCTGGTCAAGTTCATTATATATATATGCACATAAAAAAATTATAAATCAATAAAATGTAAAAAGTGATTTGATTAACTCAACTTACAGCGATGTCTTCCTTCTCTGCAAGTCGATTTTTATACCATCTTGGGTTGAAGTGAAACTAGTGGGTACCTGGAAGTTAGGAAATGAACTGAGGTTTGCTGCATTCGCCTGTTGCAAGCTTAAAGAACCTTTTTTTTTTTTTTTTTTTTTAAAAAGTAGAAATAACTACTAGCACAAAGTATGTGAAAATATAAAATATATAGTAATAATAAAAACAACTAGCACTAGTATGAAAATATTTAGAAATTATATGTATGTATAATGTGCTGAGTATGTAAAGTGTGCAAAAACATTAAACAGAAATACAATAATAACAAGAAACAATTAGTACTAGTATGTGAATATTTAAAATTATAAATATATATAATGTGCTGAGTGTGTAAAGTGTGCCAAACTATAAAACTTGTGCCTTAAGCTACAATGCAATGTATAAAACTAGTTTGTTACGTCAGAAATATAAAACATGATGTCTGATGCGACAATGTACAACAGATATATAAATATATAAACAAACAGTAAGAATATGCTCAATATATACAATATGTGTAACATGTTAAAAATAGCTCATATTGAAGAGTTAAGAAATACACAGCCAAATTATTTTTTTCATGTTAAAATTTACATTGGTTATCTCAGTTTCTTCCAGAACCAGACAAACATACACCAAAACTCAACAAAGCATACAGAAAAGGTGTCCATCAGTCCTGTACAATTAACCAACATCAGATAATTGTGGAAACTTGACGTTTAAAGGACTATTGAGATGTAAAAAAACAAAAAATCCCTGAATGTCCTTGTGTATTTTCTGTCTGGCCAGGTTGCCCCCTGCAGCCGTGCATGTGTTCCTCAATGTTCTGCTTAAACAGTACAAGAGGGAGATCAGAAAGCAATCAGTGGTGAATTGTAGACACACAGGGAGAGAGCCCGAGGGCCGGTGTTGAGACGAGTGGGAGAAGTTGAGTGTATTGACAGGTTTGTATGAGATGTGTTACTGCAGTTGCCCTCGGGGACGCAGCTCGTATAAGGCACAACTCAGGCAGAAAACAACAGATGAGATTAACCTCAAACTCGTCAATGGATGTGAATGAAAGAAACATTTGAGAGAATGAAACACAAATGGAACTCTGTACTTTTTGATATTTTAAAGGCCCTAAAACGTATTTTCTCCTTTAGCTTTTTTACTATGAGTTTTCTTTTGCAAAGGTATTACAGTCTTTTTTTTCTTCTTTTTCACACAGGCTTTTGTATTTCTCTTGCACCTTTGATGACTGTCAATGAACATTTTGAACAAAATACTTCTACACAGTCCTGGTCCTGGTTGGCAGAGGTTTGGCTTTGATCGTTGCTCCTTCAGTCATTTATATTTAATTTTTTTAGTATAATTAAGATTTGAAGCCAAGGTTTCAGGAACTTTAAAAATGCGTGTACAAAAAACAATTGAAACATTCATTGTTTGTACAAAAAGTGTTGGTTTGAGTCTCTACAATGTTTTTCCACTATAGATACATTTCAGGAAGCAGGAAAAACAAAAGTAAACTGTTAAAACATGAGAGGTGTAAAATGAATTGTCAAACAACTGAAATGAAAGAAAGAAATACTCCCTCTAATCTCCATTCTAATGTTAACAAAGTTTAGCCTTGTAAAACCATCCTGATTAATTGAGTTTAATTTTATGTTTCGCTCTCTGTATCAGTCTGAACTCCATGTCACCCTAAACCCTTTCCAGAAATTAATATCCAATCTGGACCAATCAGAGATCAGCACTATAGTTGACAAGGTAAGCAGCCAATTAGGGACTGCGTTGCAGCTGATGACGAAAAAATGCAGGCTTGCAGAAGAGCAATCTAATGGTGGCTCCCAAAGTGCTAAATCTAACATTAGTAGAGTGAACACAAAAATTAGTTGTTGCAGAAATAGAGTCAATAACAACAATTAAACAAGGACAACAGGACAACCTCACCAGGCTTCAAAAAGTTTACCAAGACACCAAATCTACAGCTCAGTCAACAGAAGAAAATGCTGGCACTGTACATTTCTGCACATTACAGATATGTTACATTTGTACATTTCATTCATAACATATCAGTGTTTTTTAAATGATGTAGCAGATTTTGTCTTTGGGAGGTGACGGGGATGGCAAATGGCTTGACAGGTTGGCAGCTAGATGGCTGCCATGCTGCAAACCAGCGTTTGAGAACAACAAAAGAAAACCCTGGTTGTCATTTGGTGACCCTTTGGGTCACCACCTGTGTTTGTGGCACTGAGCCTGGGTGTTTTTCACCGACTCATCTTTGCTTTTCCAGTGACATTTAAGCCACCAACGTTGGTATTTTAAACCAAAACGTGATCTTTTCCTTACCGTAACCAAGTGTATTTGTGCCTAAACCTAACCACCCTAACCCAAGCGTAGGTGAAAAATGCAAAGTTTCAATGTATCCACTAAATAATGTACAAATGTAATGCATCTGTGGTTTGCAGAAAAATACACTGTCAAAAAATATTCTGGCAACTGACTTTTATCATATTAATTCATCACATTGGCTCTGATATCTATTCCCTAAGCCATGTAAGGCTCCATAAGAAGTGTTGCAGGTATGAGTGCCTCCGATGAAACTAGAGATTGGAGAGATGCAGCTTTCCTGTCTGTCTGCTGTATTGCCCTGCTGTCTAAATATAGAGCCAGTCATTGGCCTGGTGTTGCAGAACGATTATCACTCTTCAAAGACAAAAACACCTTTTGTAGCCAGGCTTCTGTATTTGTGCGACATCTCGCACATCAGCCCAGAAATCAATAGTAACATCTATTCTCCTGGTGTGTGTTGTGCATTTTTGTGTGTTCCTTTGTGTGTGTGTGTGTCCTGTCGCTCAGCTCATGATAAGTGTTGGAGTATTTTTTTTCCTGCTCTTGATTGTGCCACTGACAATAGCAGTTAATGACAGCCCAGAGTGGCTGCACGGTTCGACTGTGGGGGGATGGGAGGACGCAGAGGGAAAAACCCATTTTCAAAAGCATACATGGTTTTTATTCATAAACCTGTATGCAACATTGCCAGCAGTTGCCTTTATTAAGCTCCGAGCACTCTCCATGAGCGCTGCGAGTTTCAATTAAATCAAAGCTGTTTGAAGGCCTGCCGACATCACAGGGACAGAACAAAAAGCTTTCAGCAGGTTGTGAATGTAGTCAATTGCAAACAAGATGTGCATTTCAATGAATCATTCAGACTGGATGGGGAGAGGAAATGGATGGGTTATACTAATAAAAACACAGGGATGCGTTAGAATAAACAAAGCATCAATGCTAATTTGAAAAAGGGATTCCCTGCTTTTGATCCAGCATCCAGTTCAAAGAAAAAAAAAGCTCCCAGACAGAAACACTTGTTAGGTGAAATGTTTTTTTTAGAAGCATTAAGGGAACTGAATGCAGCACCTCAAGGAGATTACATATGCAGTTTTGAAAGATATGAACTGATATCCTCAAATATATTTTGTGACTGACATTTTGACTTATTAACATGAAAAAAAAACAACCTGTGTAAATTGGCGCCCAGGTCTTATAAAAATATGTGAAATCGACAAAAATCGTCATTAATGAACATTCTGCTGCTCACCCTTTTGGTAGATTTTGAGTCACTAAATCTTAATGAAAAATGTATTGAACTTAACCTGATTGACAAAATTGCTTTCGGTTTAGGTATGTTTAAAAAAAAGCACTTGATGTCAATGTGTTTAAAGTATAAGTATAAAATAGCATG
The DNA here is from genome assembly GCF_008729295.1 of Plectropomus leopardus. Lineage (NCBI taxonomy): Eukaryota > Metazoa > Chordata > Actinopteri > Perciformes > Serranidae > Plectropomus > Plectropomus leopardus. The sequence goes on along the minus strand of NC_056464.1, from coordinate 23,468,293 downwards.
AAAAGAAAATACTCAAATAAAGTACGAGCACCACCAATTCATACTTGAGAACAATACTTGAGTAACTGTTTAGCGACATTCCACCTATTTGTATGATACAGTGTGCTTGGATACATATATTTTTGTATTTTTGGTAATATTTAATTCCTCTTGTCAGTAATGTTGGATAATAAGTATAAATAGTGTCTTATGTTGGCTGGGAACTTTTGGGTGATGCAAAGTTCATGAGTTCATTCTTGACCTTGAAATACAGATTACCAAGAAAAGTAAGACTTTTAACCCTTAAAAATGTATAGATTACAACAATCTCAAAGCTCATCAGGCAGGTTGTTCTGTTGGCAAACTCTCCATGTGACTGTGTTCAAGTGCTGCAGGAGGATGAAACATAGTGAAACCTCCAGCTCTCTCAGTCAAAGAGCAGTCTGAGTCAATGGTGTGTGTGTGTGTGTGTGTGTGTGTGTGTGTGTGTGTGTGTGTGTGTGTGTGTGTGTGTGTGTGTGTGTGTGTGTATGGGGGGTCCCTGTGAGAGCTGACAAGATGTCGCTGCTCTCATGACATAAAACTTTAATGAAAACAAAACTGTTACACGTCAGTTAACCAGCCACTGATCTCTGCTCCTGCATTGACTTTGCTCTGGATGACAAAACCACTCACACACTCACAACATAGTCACACACTTAACAGTGACACATTTGCACATATGCATACACACACTTTTGCACATGCTCGGAGTGAGACAAACACACATTCATCAATACACCAAAGGAAAGAGCTCTTACTGTACTGGATTAGGTGTGATAGATATTGATGATTTCAGTCCTGATCAATAGAAAACACATGTTCCCTGCTCTACTCCTCACTTGCACTCACAAACAGTGTCTTACAAAATAGTATCAACTAATTATAACTACATTTTGAGTCATTAGTAGGCCATTTAAAACAATAATTAGCTCTGTTGTTGCACAATTTATTGTATTCGCCCTGAGGCAAGTGTCAGATGTGCACACCAAATACTCTACATCATCTCCTGAATTTCAACATGAATAAAAAAACGTGCATGTCCATGTTTGAGACTTATTTATTTATTTAATTCACTGACAGTGTGTGAAAAATCGATGGCATAGCTTTGTGCCAGCCTCGGGGCCGTGCAGGTCCCCGCGGACTCGCTCAGTTTATTGTGCTCAAAAAAAGGCAATTACAATGTTAATGTGTCGCAGCAGGAGAGTGAACCCGGGGAAGCGTGGACGTCAAGAGGTTGATGGAGAGAGCGGAGTCACCGTGGGTTAACAGCGAAACGGCGTCAGGGGAGCGTTCAATATCAACAACATGCAGGTAGAGAGGAATAAACTCAACTAAGATACAGTTCAGACTCTTTATTTGACCAGTTTGAATCATTTAAGTAAAGCAATTAATTTGATTGCCTATTGTGGGTCTTCAACGCCAATATTAACGATAGATAGATAGATAGATAGATAGATAGATAGATATACGTCTACATTTCACTATTTTTTTGAATCTTAGGTTATCTTAATTTTGTCTGTCTCCCTCTATATATTTTATTTTTCAAGAGCAAAATCAAATGTTTTATTGTTTGCATTTTTTAAGTTAAACTTTACTATTTTCATGTAGATATTGGATTACAAGGCTACAATGATACACAGCTCTGTTTACACATTCATTTAATGTAGTATATATTTACGTATTGTAGGCACATTCATGTTTTTATGTCAGACTTGCTTTGACAATGAAAATGTTAATTTCCAATGCCAATAGAGCACCTTTGAATAGAATAAATACAGCAAGATAAGCCTTTTTATTATAAGATGATACTATGTGGTACAAGATAAGATAAAATGGATAAAATGAGACGTGTGATTTATGTTGGGTTTAATCTATTTTTATGATCATTTTAGCTTATATACAGTGTCTTTGAGTATCATGAAAAGGACTGTAAAACTGTATTATTAATAAGTATAAGATGAAATGATACGAAGCGATACGATATGATAAGTAATTGTTGTGTTATATATTTTTAGAGTAACCCGTTTCATTATCATTTTAACTTTAATGTAAGTGTCTTTGAGTACCATTACAAGCGCTGTGTAATTAATACGTATTATTATTTATTTTAAAATGATATGATACGATAACATAACACATTGTGAGACTGATGTTGTGTGTTATATTTTTATAGTGTAATCACTTTTTATGATCACTTTAGCTTAAGTACGGTGTGCTCTATGATTAAAATGTATTATTATTCATTCTAAGATGATTAGATAAGAATACATAAGACAAGATAAGACACATATAATATGCTATGATACGATACATGATATATGATACACGATATAATTAGATAAGACAGGATAAGACAACACAACATATTGGTTCAGTGAGGTTGTGTGTCTATATATGTTTCAGTGTAACCTCTTTTAATGGTTGTTTATGTGATGTGTCTTTAAATACCATGAAAAATGCTCTTTGAATAAAATGTATTAGCCTATTGTTATTTATTAGGCTATATAAGATAAGATAAGATAAGATAAGATAAGATAAGATAAGATAAGATAAGATAAGGGTAAATACAAAGATAAAGATAAAGGTAAAGATAAAGATAAGGATAATGGATAAGATAAGATAAGATAAGATGAGAAAGAGTAGAAGAATTTCTCGTGCCATTTGTCACTGCTGTTGTCAACAGACGCCATCATGCAGGACTAATACAAAACCCTCTCTCTCTCTCTCTCTGAGGAAGTCTCTCGGGAGCCCATAATAAGCCATTAAACAGGCGCATTAGGAGTAATGAAAAGGCTCTTAGTGGTTTACCACTGCGGGCCACCTGGATGTTTCTCTCTGTGGCAGTGGGCGGTGGCTGTGATTGCCTGATGGCTTTGGGCTGCATGCAGGAGGGGAAACAGCAGAGATACATATGATGATGTTTGTGTGTGTAACAGACGGTTTTCACTTATGATTTACAAGCAAGAGGCTCTTTGTTCCTCTCTTGACTGGATGATAACAGCTGGTAAAATGTAACTCATGTATTGTGGTCTCAGCCACTTCTACAACTTTGATAAATAAAAACAATGTACCTGATGTGGTACAATCAAATGTGTGTTTGTTGGCTAAAATACAACAAAATTACACCATTATTGTAACCACATTTTTATGAGATGTTTCTGGAGGCTCATTTGTGTGGCCTACCACCCATCTAGGCTGTCAGAGTAGTTTATTGCTGGTGTTAGGCTGTAATATTGAAATGTAAAAGGTCTCACCTCATTTGATGAATAAAAAATACTTTAGAAGATTGTGTGTGTGATGCTGTTTGTGTTTTGTTGCATCTTATTTCTGTTAGGTCTCTACTGCAAAATAAATCTAGATCTCAGTGAGACTACCTGTTTAGATACAGGTTTAAATGCGTGTTTTCTTTTCCATCAAACATGACCTGTTAAGCACATTTTTGGATTTAAAGGGGAATCCACCCTAATGTGGGATTTACTGTATTATCTGTCATTTTATACTATTGCAGCTCAGTTTAAATATGTGATTTTGAATCAGTTAAACCTAAAGATGAACAGCAGAGAAACAAATTGAGGAGATAATGAAGCATCATCTGGACCTTTACCTACAGACGATGGAGAATGAGAGGTTTATGAGATATAATTAGCAGACTGACAGCTAGTAGCCTTACTCAGCCATTGTGTCTCTTTTGTACTGTCTCTAAAATGTGTCATCAAACTCTGAAGAAAAAAAGCAAACAAAGTCTAAGGAAGACGATTTGGGGATATTTTTTTAACCAAACTGCAGTTTCCAATGTCAAGATTTATCCCCAAAACACAATACAAATGTTATTTGAGTGAATTGTTCCTTTAAATTTGCTGAATGAAACAAACGCTGTCTGTGGTGCTGAAATTTGGACTCCATCATGAACAACCTCAGAAATATCTTTTTTCTCTGCTTTCAAAACGATTTGCAAATGTGCAGACAGCACCTACTGTAGCCGATAACATCGAAGTGTGCTACCTGGAATTGTGATGCAAATGTTAATGGACTCTGAGGTCCTCTGATTAGCCTGATGTGGGCTAATTTCCATCCTCTAAAGTCCCCAGAGAGCCCAGAGTGCCTTTTCACTGTCCCTTATTAATTGCAGAGCGTTGGATGGTATTTTTCTGCCTCGCTGGGTTCACAGGCAGACACAGAAGGCAGGCAATCATGGGTTAAATGACAGGTGATGTTGCACAGAATGGATGCTTCGGTTTCCAGAAATTTCATCTATTTTTTGCTAAAAAAAAAAAAAAAAAAGAGATCCTTTTGCAACATCACACCTCTTTCTCTCCCTCAAATACTCTTATCTTGGCGCAATCTGGGTCGTGCGTCAAACGATTCATGTAACACCCTCCCTCTCTCTCTCTCTCTCTCTCTCTCTCACACACACACACACACACACACACACACACACACACTCGTCATTACCTTGTCTCATTGAAAACATTTAATGGATGAGGTAATGATAGTCTACACTGAAAGTCACTTACGCCCTACATAATTGCAGTCTGCCACATCATGGCAACATAAAACCTAGTTTACTCTTATTGGTGCAGTGAAATCAAAAACACCATCTGAAATCTGAAAAATCGCTCCAATGTATGTTTATTATTTTCACCTGATTTGTAATACTTTATAGGAATTAACAAAAGCAGGTTGTGGTCTCAGGGTCTGAAGATCTTCACTGGTTATGTGCGCAATTTTCCCCTATAATTGACAAAATTTGGCTTTAATTTTTGTGCTTTTCCAGGAAAAGATGGGGGGTTGGGTCGGCGGAGGAGGGAGGGGCTACATGAACGCGGAGAACCTTGTGCCAGCTCACCCATGTGTGTAATGTGAAAAAGGAGAGCCGGGGGTGAAATACAGAGGAGGCAGAGGAGGAGGAGAAGGAGGGGCTGCATGGGTACACTGGAGGAAATGAATTTGAGGACACAGTGAGATCACAATGCCATTTTGGATTTGACTTTCCATCACAAGAAAGAGAGAAAAAAGCCTCACTGGTGGATACAATCGGACATGCGGGTCAAACACAAACTCTCGGGACACAGAGATAAAGAGCTTTGATTGGGTATATCTGTATCGACAGAGACGAGGAGTCTCCTGGGACGCGGCACCCTGACCCTCTGATGACTCTCAGGATGGGTGATAAACTGAGGAAATCACTTCTGTGCAGGCGGATGCAGCTCCCAGAGATCAGATACAGCGAACGTATTTATAAAAAAGCAGGGGCGTAGGTTTCGTTTTAACATTGTGGGGGACACGTATGAAAGGGAAGGTTGTGGGGTCCTCCGCCAAAAAAAATTACAGCGTCAAACACTAAATTTCTTGCATACTGGTGAATTTTTATGCACCAATTTGTGTCTTTTCTGCATTGATTTATGGTGAAAACATCTTAAATTTTGTCAAAGTCCTATCATGTTATTTATCTTTATTTTGTGTACGTGTCCTAATATTGAGGGGAGACGAATCCCCTTCTTCCCTGACATATCTACATCAATGACAAGGGATGGGAAGAAAAGCAAGTGTTAAATAAAAACATTCTACATACAATAAGTAAAGGTTTACCATAATTTGATTTATATAGGTCGCTGCTGATTGGTTAACACCTCTGACACACCCACCCAACGAGAGGAAACGTACCTCAAAAGCCCATTGCACAGTAGGCAACAAGCAGACTAATTAAACCTGGAAATCGTAGAAAAACGGTGCACACTGGTTTCAGATTGAACATGCCCCTGTTAAATCTAGGCTTGGGCGCCTGCGGCTTCAGTGTCAAATATTTTATAACTGGATCAAAATATATAAGCTATATAAATATATTTAAAAATAAGAACAGCCCTAATTATAAAAGCCACAGATACAATCTGTCATTCCATTCATACTTGTACTTGAAGAAATTTACCTGTTTACAATGCTGTTGACATAAATACACATATTTGTCAAATTTTTTAGTCAGCTTATTTTTAATGACAGCATTTGTAAAGTTTTCTGCATTCAGTACTAAATCCCAGGGTCCTCCCCTGCAATATTTTGTCTCTAAAGTCGAGCGAGGGGAAATCAGAGTTCCAAAAATGAAAAGCAAGATGATTTGCTAATAAATGAATAAATTCAAACGGTGATAGAGACAAGAATGAAGACGGGGTTGGTCTTACATTTGTAAGCCTTACATCCGCCAATCGGGGGGGGGGGGTTGTTAATTGTAATAATTACAACTACCAATATTGATACTACTAGTATCAACACAATTCATAATTGAACTGGCAAGTGTAAAAAGAGCAGTTTTAGATGGTAAATATGGTGCCAGAGTGCATAAATAAAGCTTGTTCAACAATAAAACAAAAAAGGAGGGATCCCCCTGGACCCCATACTGAGGTCCGGGCTATCCCCCTATGTCCTCAAATCCTAGAAACGCCACTGCATCAGCAGACACTTTTCCACAAAAATATAAGTATAATAAATTGCATGTTCAGAGGACTCAAACGAGCACTGTAAGAGTTATGTTGTCCTCGTGCACAATCATGTGCACGCGCAGGTTTGGGATTCATCGCACGATTATAATAAGCCTAAATGTTATTGTAAACTGAATCTAATACCTAATGACAAGCAAAATAATTTATATTATTATGAAATAATATGTATTATCAGTGGCGCGGGTCGTGAGAAGGTGTGTAGCGGCTGTAACCTGCTGGCTGCTGGTGTCACTGCTGCTCTTTTCATCCTGCAGCTCACTCCATCAGACAGCGCAGATCAGAGGAGGGCTGCAGCCCGCTGATAACAGCCTCTGTCATTAACTCTTTCAGTCAGGGGCTCCAGGAAAGCAGCCATTTTCGTTCCCACTGCTGAATTTTGCCAAATAAAAAAAAAAGGTATTACGCACGCAGCAGGAGCGAGAGCGATTTATTTGTGTTTTATGATTTTAATCCTGTCGTTTAAATCAGGCTCGAGGCTTAACAGAGATGCACGGGCCTGATACAGCTCGGCCTCACCTGAAGTTGTTTGTGAAATCATCCGGATGGAGCTTTGTTTCATCCTGAATTTAGTTTAAGATTTCAAATACTTTTTTTTAACAGCAAACAATTAAACAATTAATCTTGTATCGCTCTTTTCTCTGTCTGCGATGAAAAATGAAATTCTTTGTTGCCAGTTTGCACAAAACGGGTTAATAATTCTACTTTTTAGAGATTCTTTATGATAAGAACAAGCCATAATTATATTTTACATTTAAATTACATACGGGCTTATCTGTTTTGACCTTACTTTAAATCTTGGCCACACATTCATATGAGGCCTATTTTACCCTGAGCAAAACTAAAAGCAGACTTTTGTTCTTTTTTGTCACATGATGGTCACCAGTTGGAGATGTCTCTTCTGTTATTCTGCCGCATCACTGCTCCTATCAGGTTACATCCTATTCAATGATACCAGACTCAGAGCTCTTAATGCGCCTAATTATTATTAGTGCAAAGCAAACAGCCTGGGTGTACACAGCAACAGACAGGTTACAGTATTCTTACTGCATGTTAGTTCAGGCTGTCTGTGCGCAGAGCGAGGCCGCTGCTTTGTATCATGGTGATGAGCTCTGATCCTGCAGCCCGAGGAAACACTGAACATGGTGGACACAAAGCACTAGTGACAAGGCACTGTCAACAAACTGTTTACAGCACTTTGGGCCTCAGTTGCTAAAACACTTAGGCTACATTATAGTGGGAAACAAAATCAACTAAATCTTTTTAGGGATTTTTTAAGAATGTGTCAAGAAGACAAATGAAATATGACGGCAAAACTAGAAAGAGTATAATCCCCACAGTGGTATTTGAATACCTGAGGCTATTGTTCAGCCAGGCTGCATTTTTAAAAGGTTTATTTTTTGCAGAAAATTCGACTTATTGTATATTAAGGGTATGGGAAAGGCGCTCGATTTCCAAAGAATAAAAATTCACACAAAATAAATCACTTCAGTTAACACATATTCTCTCCTTTAAAAAAAGGTATTCCCATTTTTTAATCAATAATCTCGAAGCAAATACAGGTATACTCATTTTTTTCTCAACGGAAACACCGCCATGGCTCTGACTGTCACATCATCACTGACACTGAATGAGTGAATGAATGAAAGAGCGCCCTGAATGAAGACTAGAAATAAGAAGAGCCGGTGGAATAATAGCAGATCAAAGTTAAAATTTACGAAAAAAACAACTTCAAACGCTATTTCTAAACGTGCACACTCAAGCTCTATATCTTACCATCATTTAGCAAAGATAAAAATGCACAAAAATATTGTTTTTCCTCATCAACAAACGCTTTTAAACCCGATCCATGTAATCCAAGAAAGAACTTGGGTTACTATTTTGATGCTCCACGTCCTCTTCTAGGTAAAAAGAATAATAGATTTAAAAACAAACAAAAAAAGATTTCTTTGAATACAAATTAATAATCGTTTCGCATTTAATATAAAATGATCCAAAGAGTTTGTGTTTTCCTCAAATTCCAGCCTCCTTTTATATGCGTAAAGTTATGCAGGATTTGAGGCCCCCGGAATGTCATTGGACGTCAGGATGAGGTATTATAGATTATGGGTTGGGGAAGGGGTGGTGGGGGTACTGCAAGCACCTCCCCTAGAAATGCAGCAAATCTCTCCCGTTTTCTCCTGGTGGGGCACTGGGAGGGCTGGAGACGTGCTTTGCATTGGCAGGCTGATGAGGACACGTGTCTCCTCCCTGCCTCCCCCTCCGGGCTCCACGGTACCGCATTGGCATCAGTAAAGGCACCTGAAAACCCGACAACCGACTCCTGGAAACGCCGCCTGCCACCTTATAACCCACACGAAAACGATATTATAGGCCAAACAGAAACCTGTGGCTCGCCTTTCTTCGTGCGTAAAGCTTTTGCGCACACCGCCGAACTGCCTCAGAGACTGAATAGGTGCGCTATACTCGAGCATCGGTGCCAAGATGCAGAAACGGAGCAGCGACGTCTGAAGGTGACATGAACCTGGGGATAATCAAGAGCAGCAGGCTGAACAAGAAGTGGAGATAGCAACTGAAAACCGTCAGTGTCTTGAAACAAAAATTCGCGCTTTTCCTCTGATGCAGAGAACCAAGAGCTGTCATCCAAAGTAGCCTCACATTTTTACTCACTGGAGGAGAAAGAAAAAAACCCACACTAATTAAGCTGCAGACAGTTGAGATTCAGGAGAGGAGCGAAAAATGGCGACGTTAATCAAAAGCAAGCTTTCTAATAAACTGTCAAATGCGGCCACCGCCGTCTCCAACAAATCCCAGGCGAAGGTGAGCGGCATGTTCGCCAGGATGGGCTTCCAGGCCGCCACCGACGAGGAGGCGCTGGGCTTCGCCGCCTGCGATGACCTGGACTACGACCACCGGCAAGGCATGCAGATGGACATTTTGACAACCGATGAGATGGGAGGAGAGGGGAGCGGAGACGGAGGCGGGCTGGACGGGGACAGCCACTACCAGAGGGACGGCACAGGTCCGCCGCACTCAGCCTCAAAAGACGGAGAACCGGCGAACGAGTTGACTGAAGTCAGACCAAAAATCACCGCTTGGGAGGCGGGCTGGAACGTCACGAATGCAATCCAGGTAAAAGACGCACTTCGCGGATTGTAAAAACGGGCGGTTCCGGTGCTCGGTTCTATTTGGCTAAGTCGCCTCCAGAGCTGCTGAGAAATTTCGAGCGCATAAAATGGTTAAAATAATCATGTTCATAAAACACCAGGTTTGTCCCTCGGAAGCAACTTTTTTTTATGATGCTAAAAAAACAACAACAACTCACCAGAATTACTTTTAGCCTCAGAATATAATATTTTTATTCCGATATGTTTTTATTGGAGCAATGCAGAGATTTTAGAGCAGCTATGCGCTGAAAAAAGGGAGGTAGTTGATGCCCTGTGCCCTCCTCCTCATCCTCCTCCTCCTCTCAGAACACATTCTTTGTCTGTATAGTGATGTCCACTGTCACCGATGCACGCCCCTGATAACACCTACGCCGCATGGCAATGAATAAATGAATATATAGAGAGACTTTTAGCGTAGAAACAGCTATGTTTTCTATCCTTATTATTTTTTGTATTTTTACACTGCATAATTGCAGCTATAAAATAAAAAGTATATACGGAAATAGGTGCACATATTGGCTTTCATTTTTACTCAACATTTATGTTGCAATTACATTTGCAGACATAAATAAGTAGCAGAAAAAACACTTTTTTAATGTGAAGAGATTTTGTGATAAAAGAGACGCAGCATAATTTTAAAGTGCGAAGGTTTACTCGAGAGTCTGCGTGTGTAGGCTCTGCGACAAAATCCCTAGACGCAATCCTTTTCATGCCTTATCAGGGCCGCGGTCACGGCGGTCACCGTGACGTCAGAATGTGTCTCCTCCAGCTTGTGGTGACGTCAGAGGCGGGCGGATGCGCTCAAAGCAAAGTGGAAAACCCACAACATGAAAAACCGAGAGTGACAGCCCATTGAAGAGGCAAAGCCAGGGCGCCAATATGATTGGTTTAATTTAAATAAAGAAAATATGTTGAAAAAAGCATCCATGATTAACAGATTAACCCATTCACAAAATGTTTTTTATTCTTTTTTATGTTTTTAGGGGATGTTTGTTCTCGGGTTGCCCTACGCCATCCTGCACGGAGGATACCTCGGACTCTTTCTCATAATTTTCGCCGCTGTTGTGTGCTGTTACACGGGGAAAATCCTCATTTCCTGCTTGTACGAGGAGGACGAAGACGGACAGCTTGTCCGCGTGAGGGACTCCTATGTGGACATTGCCAACGCCTGCTGCGCGCCCAGATTCCCGTCTTTAGGTGGCCATATCGTGAATGTAGCCCAAATCATAGAGTTAGTTATGACCTGCATCCTGTACGTGGTGGTCAGCGGCAATCTCATGTACAACAGCTTCCCCAACATGCCGATCTCCCAGAAGTCATGGGCCATCATCGCCACCGCCGCCCTCCTCCCCTGCGCCTTCCTCAAGAACCTAAAAGCCGTCTCCAAGTTCAGCTTGCTGTGCACACTGGCCCACTTTGTCATCAACGTCCTGGTGATTGCGTACTGCCTCTCCAGAGCGAGGGACTGGGCCTGGGACAAGGTCAAGTTTTACATCGATGTCAAGAAGTTCCCCATCTCCATTGGGATTATCGTGTTCAGCTACACCTCGCAGATCTTCCTGCCGTCCCTGGAGGGGAACATGCAGAAACCGAGCGAGTTCCACTGCATGATGAACTGGACTCACATCGCTGCCTGCATCCTCAAGGGCCTGTTCGCCCTGGTGGCCTACTTGACCTGGGCTGACGCCACCAAGGAGGTCATCACAGACAACCTGCCCCCGACCATCCGAGCTGTCGTCAACCTCTTTCTAGTGGCCAAAGCTTTGCTGTCGTATCCGCTGCCGTTTTTCGCTGCTGTCGAGGTATTAGAGAAATCCCTTTTCCAGGACGGAGGACGCGCATACTTCCCAGATTGCTACGGAGGCGATGGACGCCTAAAATCTTGGGGACTCACTCTCCGATGTACCCTTGTTGTGTTCACCTTGCTCATGGCGATCTATGTGCCACACTTTGCCCTCCTCATGGGTCTCACGGGCAGCCTGACAGGTGCGGGCCTGTGCTTTCTGCTTCCCAGTCTCTTCCACCTCAGGCTTTTATGGAGAAAGCTGCTATGGCACCAGGTTTTCTTTGACGTTGCCATCTTTGTAATAGGAGGTATATGCAGCATATCTGGGTTTATCCACTCCATGGAAGGGCTCATAGAGGCTTTCAAATACAACATAGAAGAGTAGATGCCATTGCTGGAACTAGATGTTAACTGCAAATCCCCCATTTAGTGAAAAAATTAAAAACACACACTTCCCCGGTAAGCGCAGCCCCCCTCTGCTTGATTCATGCGTAAAAAGCGCGCACACAACACATTTTACGCGCTCATACAGTCTTGCATCAGTTCAGAAAAAAGCGCGCGCGCGCGCACACACACACACACACACACACACACACACATACACACACACACACAGAAACAGAACCGATGGTTGCGAGGGAATGCTTAGGGTCAAGATTACACTATATGGACAATACATGTTGTATAAATATGCGAGCATATACATATTTTCCAGTGGAGTGAACGTTTACAATATTGACCTTAAACAAAAATTGCAAAAGGGCAGTTTGTCTTGTCGTCGCTCTTGTGGTGCTTCCCCACATGAGATTTCACTTCATGTAACGCTAGAGTTTGTGATGGACGGACTTTCGACAGCATAATGTGATTTAAGATTAAAAAATAAAAGCATTACGAAATGCCACTTTCTTCTATAGGCTAAGTAAATTGCAATATGACTATGGACAGTGAATGTGGTGTTAAATCCTGGTAAAAAGCCTGGTGGACACACAAGACGGTCGAAATAACACAATGGCAATAACCAGCAAATACACATATAGAAATATATAAAGCGAAGTTTCGTTAGAAATGAGGAAATTTGACCTCCCCCCCGAACAGTTTGAAATACTGGAAATGCAAAATATCAAAGAACACAGCAGCTATACAAACTATGCATTGAATGTATGATATTTCAGACACACAAAACATGAAAGTTGGAAGTGGAAATGAAAAGAAAAATCCTCCAAATTTCGATTCTTCAGCGTGAGAGTGTTATGCTTTGATATTTGTTTTCTCCAATATTTGAAATTTATTTTGAGCTTTTAAAATCGGCAATTCACCTGAGATACACATTCAAACCCCCCACAGACTCTGGCCCAAATTACAGCTACAGATGGGGACCCCAAATTGAAATCCTGCAGACTCAATTTGCCATAATGCTTTTTTCCCCCCACATTACATTTGAAAACACGTGGCCTGTTCTGAAATTACTTTTGAAAGACTCCCGTCTCGAAAATTTGGTGTCTGAAAATCCAAAAAGAAAAAAAGAGATCACAAAAGAGGAAAATGTGCATACAGACATTTTTCATTCTGTGCAATCCAATGGGTCCTGTGGAAATGTTATAAAACCGTATGTGTAGTGTGTTATTGTGGTTTCAAAAAGATGGAATGTATATCTCAAAGTCGTTATCATATATCGTGAAATTAATATTAAAGAATAAAGAAATAAGTGAAATTATATTGTAAAAATGTGTGTGGCTTTATGTAAAACGAAAAACGTTCAGAACATGTATTTTTTTTCTTCTCTATAATAAAAGTCAGAAAATGATGGAGAAATTAGTCGCATTCATATTTTTGTTATATGAATCGAAATTCAGGTTAATTTACACCATGTAAAGGCCTCGTGGATTTAAAGCAAATGATCATAAAATGTGTGTGTTTGAATGAGGGGGCGGGGCCGATCTACTCAAAATCTATTCAAATCCTATCTTTTTTTTTCTAGATGTTATTTCCTATATATTCTATATAGAAATTGAAGGCGCATGTTTTCTACCGGGCCTCGTATCTCTGCATGCTCTAGTAAAACAACATCTCGACAGATTTTCTGCTGCAGGCTGCGTGCATCAGGCCTTATGCTCGACCTGTTCATCCACTGTGTTGATTTTTTTTCTGCGCAGTCAACATCTGGACGGAGCGTTTATTCTCTGACTGGGCTAATCTCCAGCTGTTGAAACATCAAGCTACCCGGAGCATACCAATGCGCCTATGGAGATATCCATCTAATCTACTGGCATCTTAAAAGGGCCAGTTCACATGGAACAGAACTGTAGTGGGAGGGGAAATGCGCTTTTTATTATGTGATCACCGGATTAACAGCTAGGAAGCACAATATGATACCTCCTGCACACGTCTGACTGTAAACAGCTGAACATCTTTAATAATTTAGCCTAGTTATAGCTCAGACTTTGGCTTTTGGTTCAATATACAAAGTAAAACAATCATTTTGCCGTCATCACTTGTCACGATTTTCTCTATCAACCAGTCAGAAAAAAGCAATATATAGATGAATAGACATAAAGCATCAAAAGAAAATGGCTTCCCAAACAAAGAAAATCATGAACTAAATTAAGGAATTCAAACACTACGAACAGGCCATAATACGAATTTCCTCCCATAATCATCTCCCCGACAGTTTGACTGAACATTATCATGTGTAGGGAGTCACCTACTGGACAGGAGTGGTATAGTTTTAAAACAGAAGAATTACAGCTCTAGGACCATCAGAGCTATGCACCTTGCAGGCTGTGTTGGGAAGGACATTTGGTTAAAAAAAAAATAGAAATAATGATAATAATATCAAAAAGTCATGAAATGTAATGAGTTACATAACTTTGCTGAAGTAATTAAATTGTTACATGTTACATTTTTAAGTAACAGTAACCAGTAATCTGTAACCTATGACATTTCAAAAAGTAACTGTCTTTAATTGGGGAAAAAAGATGGAATGTGTTCGGAAGTGGGCTGTCCCAAAAAAGGAAATCCTGCACGGCAAAAAGATGCAAAGCAATAGAATAAATGCTATATTATACATTTAAATACTTTTACTTAAAAGAATATAATGGACAAGAATTTAAATGCAAGAACTTTGTTTTGCTCCCATTTTTCTCAAGTTTAAGATTTTAAAAAAGTGTTTTTTTCATGCACTTAATATATTTCTCTCAAATTTTAGTGGCTAATTTGTTAAAAACAGCGTTTGTGGGCACTACATCCACCTGACAGGTGTGACATATCAACAAGCTGAGTAAACAGCATCATTGCTACACAGGTGTGCCTTGGGATGCAACACAATGCCACTGTACAATGTGCAGTTTGATCCCACAACATGATGCAACAGATGTCCCAAGTTTTGAGGGAGCGTGCCATTGGCTGCTGAAAGCAGGAATTTCCATCAGAGCTGTTGTCCCTGTGATACTTCTACCACTCTCTGAATGTGTACAATTAGTGCAACTAGCAGTTACTGCAGTTAGCAGCCAGTGGGACGCTCTCTCAAAACTTGGGACATCTGTAGCATTGTGTTGTGTTTTCAAACTTCACATTTTGGAGTGGCCTCTTTTTGTAACCATCTCAAGACACATCTGTGTAGTAAGGATGCGGTTTAATCAGCATCTTGATTTTCCACACCTGTGAGGTGGATGGATTGACTCTGAAATCCATCAAGTGCTCACTAACAGATTTTAACACATTTCTTTCCCAAATTTAAGATAAATACATTATAGAATGCATAAAAGTTTTAAATCGTAAACCTGTGAAAATGGGAGCAAAAGCTTATGTGTAGCATTTACACTTTTGCTCTGTACGTTACTCCCAAAACTGAGCTTGTACCGTTATTCACTTTCATTCATGTTAGAAAATTGTCCTGCTTGAATAACGTAATGTTTTACTGGTCTCCAAGGCCACCAGTTTTGTTCAATATTTTTGTTCATAATTTGACAGACAGCTGTGCAAATCTTAATACAATCTGGCTTAAATGTATACTTATAAATTTCAAAAGATCCATTTCGACACTTATTTGTGATGCAATCTTGTGAATTCCCTTTCAGTGCTTTTAATTCTTCTTATGCCGAAAACACGTTAAAAGCCAAAATAGTAACTTCTTTACATTTTCACATTTTATTGTAGCAGATGTGAAGTGTGTGGTACAGATTTATTAACAGTGAAATTAATACTACATAAAATCTGTAATGATCTCCCGATTACACTCTAGTGGTTTGCTGGTGCCCTCTGCTGGCTGCGTGCCACTAAAGGAGCTCAATAAAAATGTGGGGAGATTATTGGAAGCATTTAGCTCACAGGAAATTTGTGCAAAGTCTTGTTTTATCAAGAACTGAAGACAGAGCTTGAAATGCACAGAAGACAAAACGAAAAACACTTTTCACTGACAGACATCGACTGCTTCTTACATATTCCCACGAAAGATAAGTTATCTTTTATTTCAAGTAATGGCATTCTAGAAAAGCTCAATAAAATTTTCATAATTACACAAAAACAGTGAAATATTTACAGGCAATAGAATGCCACTGGACAGGAAAGGAAAAGGAGATAAAAGACACAGAAGGATAACCAAGTGGCCCAAGATGCCTGCAGAAATCATCCAAATCAAGAGAGATTGTAGTCAGTATAGTAGAACAAGCAGGTTCTGATAAATCATCTGCACTACTTTGTCCAGCCTGTTTGGCACCCCTCCGCCCCCATACTTACAGACCTCAGATGTTGGGTGGAGGGGAAGAAAAAAGCTCACTGGCTGGGTTCTTCAGTGTTCAGGGTTGTGGGCTTCTTGGTGGACTTCTCGACCACCCAAGGGTGGGACAGGACACCCTGAATGGGCAGTCTGTGCATAGGATTGTGCTTCAGCAGCCTGGCAACCAAGTCTTTGGCTTCAGCACTGATATTGGCCTGTGGAGGGTAAGAGTACTCCACCTGGACAACAAAGACAGAAAACAGTTCAAAGATTAAACAGCAATTATAAAGTAAACTGTAGTGTCAACCTGCAGACTCAAGTTGGAGGAAAAAGGTGACAGCTCTGAACTATGCAGCTCTGCAATACTGCATATGCCAGCTGTTAGGGTGTTTAGCTATCTGTGACTTACCCTTGATATCTTGCGGTAGGTCTCCTCGTGACTTCTTGTCTCAAAGGGGGGTTTTCCAACCAGGAACTCGTAGCAAAGGACGCCCAGACTCCACAAGTCGACCTTTTCATCATGAGTTTTTCCCTCAATCATCTCTGGAGGCAAGTAGTCCAGCGTTCCGCACAACGTGGATCTCCTGAACAAGGAAAGAGAAATGGATGAAGTTAGTTTGTAAGCTCTCAGTGAAAGGGTCTGCACAAAATCTTAAAGAAAAAAAATCCTGACCTGAGCAGACACTGAAGTCAAAACCAAAGTGCTGTTAAGATTCAATTCTTCATTAAAAAAATTGTAAGACAAAGGCATGTACGCATACCTAGACGAGGGTGTGTGAACAGACCAGCCGAAATCTGCAATCTTCAGCTCCCCGTTGGCCCCCAGCAACAAGTTTTCTGGTTTGATGTCCCTGTGGATCACCTTCTTGGAGTGACAATAGTTGAGGGCATCTGCCAGCTCCATAATGTACTAGTACAAAACACAAACCATGGTGAATACAACATGCTTTTTATTTGACTGATGCATTCAATTAACCTCCTATTCTCTAGGCCTCTGGATAAGGCCTCTACTCAAAAACTACAAGTCCCAAATTAAGTATTCTTCTGCATCTAACGAGGTCTCTATGAATAGTCTTGGTAACACAGCTAGCTCCACCTTAAAGATCTTCCTCCTTTTAGAATGAACATCCCCTTGGAAATAATGCAATTTCAGCCCAAAACCTCTAGCTAACCATATCACAACATTACCTCCACATAGACTGGTGCCAATAAAGTAAAGCAGGGCATAATCAGAGAGGTTTTAGTAGAGGTGTGTAAAGGCAAAATTTCCAAATTGGCCATTTTAGGTACATTTGTGTATCATCAGTTTCTTTCAGGTAACTGTAAAACTCATTTAATGTCACTTACATTTTATTAGCTCTTCATTTCATCTAAAAACAACAGTTTGGGCTTTGTGTCAGAAAAAAAAAATCAGATCTCTCTATACATATAAAGCCATATTTATTGACAACCATTATAAATGGACAGAATAACTCAAGAGACGCCACTAGACATCAGCATGTTGTATAGACCTTAAATGGACTTTAATAATTACTTTCACTGAATAAAACTATACATGTGTTTAAGTTGGTGATGTCATTTGCACATTTGATAACAAAGTACTGTATATATTTTACAAAATGATTTGAAATTGGCACTTACTGTGGCACTTCTGGCCTCAGGAAAAAATCCACAGCGCTGTAGCTCGCTGTACAGTTCACCTTTGGGTGCAAACTCCAGGATGAGATACACACGAGACGCATCATGGAAGTAACCGTAGAGGCGGAGAATGTTAGGGTGCCTGTGGGACGGCGAGGCAGGAGAGACTTCTGAAAAATTTTGTTGAAATGCCCGACCGATATTTCAAAAGAACAAAGACAGAAAATGAAGCAAAAGCCTCAGCAGCTGCCTTATGGAGCGGAGGTCAACAGTCTGAGTTTACGCAAGGATTTCATTACCGGATTACCAAAGTGCAATCACTCTGGGCTAAACTTTGGTTGTATTTGCATAGATTATTGTTATGAAACATTTTCTTTTGTTTCTGTAAAAAATGTACAAAGTTTGTTTGTTTGAAGTGTTGTAACCAACACCATGTAGTTTGAGAGATACTGAACTGAATTTGTTCTGTAAAAAGGGTAGGCATAACAAGCCTGAGCCTCAGCCTACACCTTTTCGACTGGCTTAATCCCTCAATGTATTTTATTTGTTAAGAAGATAAAACTTCAGTGTGTTTTTTTTTTAAGGGCAAAATGCTGATTGCAAATTCTACTGCTACTACAACTACCACTAAACTTTTATAGACTAGCATGAGGCACAGATGTTAACTCCTAGAATAGAAACAAAAACTAAACATGATTCAGCTTGATCATGAATTAATGGGTTGCAAAGCAAAAAAAAAAAAAAATCACACCAAGAATCACATTTCAGCAGGTTTTGTCAGCCTTGCAGCCTCTCAACATGAGGTGCACCAGCACGGCCAACCACAGCACAACTAATGCTCGATAGAGATACAGGAGGATCACACACAAATCTACTGTTGCTGCATTCAAATGGTGGACTCAGTCCTTCCTTGTCATTACTCATCCCAAAGACTTTGAATCTCAATTGTATATCATCAACATGAGCCAATATATTTACATACACGTTACATCATAGTACAAAATAGCTAGTTTCAGTTTGACCAGTGTGCTCTCTTGATTGCCCTTTGAGCAGAGAGGTTAGAAGGGGCTATACAAATATTAAAATTTAACATGTGGCAATTACTGCCCTTGCTACTGTTTAGATTATGACCAAATTCTCTTATGTGTAGCAGGAGCGGCTGCTAACTGAATTGACTTCAAGGCCTTTTCATTTTCCTCTTCATACTAAACCCAACTGGTCATTTGAGTCTGTGCCACTGTGCATTCGAACTTAGTCAAATTTTTCTTGCAGTTGATTCAGAAATCAATACGACAGCAACCAAAGTCTCAGAGTGCTTCGAAATTTAACACAATTAGAATGACTGCTCTGTCAAACTGCCTCTGATAAGCTCAGTTACAGTCAGGATTTATATCTGGCGTCATATTGAATAGTTTTAACGACACATTACCTGAGGTGAGACTGGATCTCCACTTCCCTCCTCAGCTGGTGCTCCACTCCAGCCTTCTCTAGCTGGTTCTTGAAAAGCACCTTCAGGGCCAAGATGAACTTACTTTGTCGCTCTCTGGCCAGGTAGACATTGCCAAATTTACCCTTTCCTAAGGGACGGCCAATGTCAAAATTCTCCAGACTCCACCGCTTGCTGTGTGAGCAGAAACAATAATAACAACAATAAGAAATCGCACCAAAGATTATGATTGAGATACATAGATAGATAGATATTTAGATAGATATCACATCACATTAAAAAATAATAATAAATCATAAAACAATAAATCATTTCAAAGACATACCTTGATGCAGAATCGTTCTTGGCAGGTTTGTCTGACAAAAAAGGAAGAGGACAGATTTTTTTTAACATTCAGAACACAAACAGACACATACTATTGATTAAAAAGTCCAATTCTGTCCTCTGCTTACTCTGTGGCTTCTCTGGCTTTGCAGGTTCTGATGGTGGTGGTTTGGCCGGCTCTGGCTTCACCTTGGGCACAGCTGTCTTTGGTTTGTCTTTGTCTTGTTGGTTTTGCTGGGAAATACGCATGGGTTGTGGTGCACGACTTCCATTCTGAGCAGCGGGGTTCACATTCTGATCAACAGGATCCATGGATTTGACAGCAGTGGAGACGTGAGACGCTGACTTCTGATGGCTCAGAGGCCGCTGAATGCGCTGAGGCCCATTTGACACGCCGAGGACTCGCTGATGAGGAGTTGGCGTGACTATAGCCGCCTGTGGCTGTTGTGACACAGGAACCCGCTTTGGCCCATAATCCTTTGTCTGCAATGAAACGAAAATTACTAAACAGGGAATAAGGTTGCTCTATAAGGGTTTCTTGATCTGAACTACAAAATGCAGCTGCTCATCCTCTAACTCGAAAAAAAAAAAAGTGGTATCATATAACATCAGTACTGGCCTCTCTACATGGGCTTCCTGTACATTTTACTACACTACCTTATGAAACAGAACTCTTATATCTTCATACTCAATTTCAAGCACTGTGGCAACCAAGCCTTTACAGTGGTTGTCCCAAAACTGTGGAGCAACTTGCCTAATATAAAAAACAGCTCTGATGATAGAAACCTTTGAGTAACTGCTGAAGACCCACCTCTTCTCATTTATTTATGTATTTGATTGATTTGTGTCTGACACCTTGACTTCATTTTCTGTTTACCCTCATTCTCTGTCCTGTTGCAATTAATACTCGAATATGTTTAGTGTTCTCTTCTGTGCTCATTGTTGTTTGATAAAGTATTTTTCTGTTTTAGTTTTTTGTGCCTGTTCACTTATTTGCTCAACCGTGGTTGTTTTTAAATGTGCTCTGCAAAATAAGTTTACGTTAACACAAACCCTCTGTCTTTTCTCTTTGTGTCCCACAATTTAACTAAGTGTGCAGACACTTAACTGCCTACTTGGATAACTAGTTACCTTAATTCTGGTATTTTTTAGTACTGACCCTTAATTTCTTCACCTCAACTCTGTTATCATATTCATACTCTCGCCTGTATGTGCATGCCCTCATAGCTGTGTTTTGAGTGTTTATAATTTAACCCGCAAGTGTGCACAGACTCTCATATGCACTACAATACAAGTTTAAAGCTGATCACAAAAGTCAGCCTGCAATCTATGACAGTTGTGATTTTCTATATATGTATTACTTTTTGAGGTAAATGTGAAATTGTACATTACCTTCAACTCAGGCCTTTGAATTTTCATGTCCTTCGTCTGCTTGAGCCTAGCAGAGGAGTCCATTTTCTGGGAAGAGGTAAAGTTGAGGTTATGTATATAGACTTTTTTTTATAAAAAAAAAAAAAAAAACAGTTAATAAGGTGTTAGAAAGGCGTAATAAAAATTGGTCTTGTTCACTAACACAAAGATCACTGAGCCGTTGTGGCCAGTCAAAGTCAATTTTCTTTGGTTTCACTGTCTCATTGTTAAAATA
Organism: Plectropomus leopardus; assembly: GCF_008729295.1. Classification (NCBI taxonomy): domain Eukaryota; kingdom Metazoa; phylum Chordata; class Actinopteri; order Perciformes; family Serranidae; genus Plectropomus; species Plectropomus leopardus. The sequence continues at coordinate 23,447,060 of NC_056464.1, read as the reverse complement.
AACATTAACGTTGTTACCACTGGTGCGCCCTGGGGCTTTTTTAACATATATATTTTTAAAAATATGTAGCAATTGTACGCACTTCACGCTGCCAGTCTTAAATATTAAATTAAACGCTGGGGATAGCATTCTCCGTAGCTTGGCTAACGTTACCGTGCGTTACATTTACAACGTTAACTTTTGAGCTAACGTTAGCATTTGAAAACCACAGCAAACTAACACAACACTAATGGTAAGTAACGTTACTAGATAAGTTAACTTACCTAAATATGTTATTGCACGATGACCGAGAGCAACTGCGCGATAATTTATCCAGAGTTTAAACCCAGAGTAGCTCTCAAGCAGGTCGCTTTACCCTCGCTAGCTAGCAGCTAACGTTACGTCGGCCGGTTGACGAGAGCTGATATTTGTGGCTACATAAATATTTCACGTAACGTTTTCAACGCTATCGCAATTTAACTCGGTTCAAAAGCCGGTTCTATGTTGTGTGAAGATAACTGCGATTAAATACGGAGCAAAACAAACTATAAAGTCTCGCGAATGTAACTTCAAATGTGGCTGGCTAACACTTCACCAAACACAGCGCGTTTGATTTTCAAACGTCCCTCTGTTCAAAACCTTTAAATACACCGCGGCCTCCCATTGGCTGACCGAATGCTCAGAGCTCGCTCACCATTGGTTGATATGATGTGACGTCAGAGGAAATCCTTCCAAAAGATAGCAATGCATTTTTGGTATAATTTGAGTTCTCATAACTGTAACATCACCCATATCCTTAAAGATATAATTTGTTTTTATGATACAAACAACAAATATTTGAACTATGTTCTATGTTTTTTTTTATTGTAATGGGAAAATTGTTTATTCAAAAACTAAAGAATTTCTAGGTCCACACCCCTCTTTCAACTCAATGCTTTCCTCCCTTGCTCTTTTTTTATTTAAGATTTTTATTGTTTTATGTATTTATATTATGATTATTTATTATTGTTATGTATTATGTTCTGTGTAAAATGTCAATTATCTGTGCTCTCATGTATGTTTGTGTTCTTGATTGCCTGGCATACATATTTTTGTTAAATAAAGCTGGGAAAAAAAGAGGGCAGTAGTAGATTATTAACATTTTACACAGAACATAATAAATATTAATCATAAATAATAATCATTATATTTGTGTTGTTGTTTATATGACATATTTTGGACATATTTTTTGTTAAATAAAGCTGTGCAAAAAAAGAGGGCAGTAGTAGATAGGCCTGAGGTCCAAAAACTACACACACACACAAAAAAAAAATGCTAAAAAAATAATTATGTAAGTAAATAAAAAAGAAATAAGAAAAAAATAATGAAACAATAGTTATTTTATCCAATGGTACCTAAACACAAAAAAAGTGACATTTCAAATTTTGAATAACACCTTTACAATCACGTCTTATATGAAAGCAGTAGCAGCCATACTTGAGTGAAAGCACAAATACCAGAAAATGTCTTTGGTAGAAGTTAAAGTCACTTAGTAGAATATTACCAACTTGAGTAAAAGTCTGAAAGTCCCTGATATTTACTGTAGCCTACTTAAATATCAAAAGTAATTTCATGATATTAAATGTATATAAGTATTAAAATTAAAAGAACAAGGAAATGGCGTTAATAATAAAGCACGCAGTCCAAATTTTGAGAATTATGATGTTTACTTTTTTGTATGATACACCACTTTCCTATTCTCTCAATCGTTCATCTGACTGAGAAACATAGAGTGAACTTATACAAGAATCTTGACTTGCATTTCAGAGCTATTTTCAATCTAAATATATAATGTAATCAGCCAATCAACAAAATCCTGTAAATGTGATGGAGAGTAAAGCTGGAGTGCTTATAAATAATTTAATAAAAAACCCAACAGCTTAAAGTTTCTTATAAACAACTTGATTTTACTAGGCAAACACTTTTTTTATGGATGTAAATATTTGACAGACGGCTTGCATCTCATGTTAAACTTCTTTATGCTCTTTAGTAATGTAAGAACTTCTAGTTTTAAGGCTTTGTTTTTAGCAGACTAGCCTGCTTTGGGCTATCAGCATCATACTTCTTTAAATATTTAAGTTAAGGAGTGGATTTTAGTTTTGTATTTAAAAATAAAATATCTGCAATAACAGCGGCAGAAGAACTTCATTTGAAATCCTATTAAAGTGAAAACTGGCCTGTCTTTTTTACCCTAAAAAGAAGGTCTGCTTAAATCACCCAAATTAAAAGTACTATTCTGAAAAATGGTTCCTGGAGATTTTTTCAACTCATAGAGGAACACCTCAAGTAAAGTACAAGTAGGCCTACCTTATATTTGTGTAGCTCTTGGGTTAATTTCCTTAAAAAGGCCACATCCACCCCAAATTAAATCTACCCTCCGACACCCAAGTGCTTAACAACACTGCACTCAGTGCGGCACACCCCCATCTACACCGATATACCACACATAAAGAGCAAAGAATGGCACAGATCATACAGTTAATAAATTAAATAACTTTATTTTCAAAAAATCACTTCACACCTTTTTTCTAAGCAGTAACTTAAAGACGGCAACATAAAATTGAATTTGGCCCTAAACTTTAATCATTTGAAAGTGAGATCTGACACTATTTCTCAGATGACACTAAATAAAATCTTTTTTACACTTTGTCATTAGGTGAAACTGGAAGCATTTGGCCACAGTGTGGCAGCATCTAACACTTGCATTTCAGACATGCTACATCAGTGCAACATAACAGGTGACCCATGTTAAAAGAATGCAGTTGTACTGGCCTCCACCTGCTGTAGGTGTTTCAGAGTGTAGACGCTAATCAGATGAGCACTGCAAAAATATACCTTTTTACCGTTTAACTAACAAAGATTTCTGGAATGTATAACAGTGATGACTGAACCCCCAGAGAGGAAATCGACCTTTTTTGGCAGAATCACACAGGTTGAACGATATTTTTACACAGGCCATTTTCTTACATGAAAATAGTAATTAAGTTTGATAAATATCCACTCCATGTTAAATATTGTATAACTTATTTTGAATTCGAACACAAAAACAGAACATTTATTTTCATGAATATAGTTGATTTCCATTTTAACAGCAACCAGGCCTTTTTTAGGACCTAATTTGAAGAATTACTGCCAAAAATCTTTTATTAAACAGTTTAAATTTATTTTATTTCGTTGCTACATTCTGCAGTTGGTGACACCGTTTGTTTTCAGAGGCACCCAGACAAAATGTTTAAATTACATATTGTAACTAAGCATGTGATATCACATTTCTCAACGTTCAACTCAAGTTACTTTGAACCCAACTGTTTCTATAAATAAATATTCCTGTTACAGATAAAAAATATATATATATTAAAGAAACTAAATCTCTCACCATCACTGCACTGCTGTCAGTTATATGAGGAAAGACCTTCTCCAATGCAAATCGTCTCTTGAACAATGATGCCAAAATGTTATCAGCACGTGTAGCAGCTTTTCTTTGTTAAAATAGTACTATTTTGTAAGTGCAAATAAGAGTCAATACAAAGGTCACGACCTCCGCATTAAGAGGACATGCTTTGTTATAACTGTCTAACAGTAGTCTTATGCGCACTGATAAAACTGTTTGAGTTTAGCAAACATGTTCAGGTACAGTATGTGACTAAAAATGTAGCTCAAAGATTTAGCTGTTTCGTTCAGTCTCCACACATCTGACTAAATCATATCAGTTATACCAGTGGTTCTCAACCACGGGTTCAAGGACCCCCAGGCGTCCTTCAGAGAGCTCTAGGGGTCCCCACAAAAATGGGGAACAGTTGGTTTTTTTTATCTCCTCAGCTGTGTTTGAAAACTACAATTATGATCATAATTAAATAACAAAACCAAAATATTTTCAGATGAAGGCCCCAGAAGCAAAATCTTATCAAATGGGGTCCGTGTCCAAATGTGTATTACTTTAATTGAGAACCACTGAGTTATACTAACATAGCATTTGAGAAGGTCTTCTGTATATCTTCAAAAATATAAATATGGCAAATACCTTGATCCCTTCATTTAATTTAAATACCTTCATAATAATATTAGTTATCACATAATAATAACATTCAGCTTATATTCAGGTTTATATTATGTTGCATGGTGCAGTGTCTTGTTATTAATGAGGTCCCGCAAGAAAACGTTGCTTGAGATGGTTCTCTAACACAAATAAACCTGAAGTCGAAACATTTCATTGACGCGTTACTGCTGATGGCTGCATTAACCATTTACTCTCTGACACCCGAAACCACTTCCCCGTACCATTGACATTCATTCCTCTTGACTCCTGCCTCAACAAGGCATTGTTTTCTGCCATTGTGTCTCAACAGGAGTCACAGTCACTTCTACATCTCACCATAACTGTTTTTCTTATAACTCTGTCTACACGTCTGAGGTATTCTGGCGGGTGAAAACACGGCTGGCAAAGGTGCTGGACAAAAAGCGGTGTGTCTGCTTTGGCACTTTTCTTGTGTTGTTACCTCTGTGCTACGTGTTTCCAAACCCACAGATAACAGTGGTGTTTAAACTTGTCCACGAGTCTCTCATCATCACTGCGGTCCTGCCAGGCAGCATCAGAATCCCTTTATGTTGCAGACTGCCGTTAAAAAATATCTAATGTAGATAGTAAAGTGTTTGAGATCCAGAGCACCAAAACAGCATCAGTGCATCATAAAGGGAGGCTGGTTGTACTGATGTGCAGATTCTGTCAGACTCTGCTGGAGAAGAGAGGCAGGTGTCATTTTTCAGTGACAGCAGCAGCCATGGGGGCACGTATGGTCCCGCGTGCTGTCGCTGCCAGCTCCTCGATTTCTGCATTCAGTCGCCTGATTACCCACTCCATGGCTTCACGGCCCTGATCAAGAGCAAACATAAAGCGTTAGTCCAAAGGAGGGAATTTAAAGATGGATTTAAAAATTATCTGTTGCCATTACAGCAAAGGACAGCAGGGCTTCCCAATTTTGGGGTCGGCACCTTTCAAAGGGGTCCAAACAGAAATTCTAGGGATGCACAATTTTGGATTTTTTGCCGATATTTGATATAACAACTCATTTGGCTGATAACCAATACCAAAAGATCCACTTTTTTCACCACCTAATTTTAGTGATCATGCCTATTAATGTGATAATGCCTATTAATAATAATTAGTGTGATATTCACTAAATATTTGAACACCGTAGTTCTAAGATTTCTGTAAATCTGACAAAGGGACTTGTTGCCTGCTGCTAACATGGTGCAGGTGACGTTTTTTAAAACATCCTGGCACATTGGGCCTCATGATACTTGGATTACTTTGGACGAGCAGTACGGAGACATTTCGGGGTTTTATTATGTATTTATTTTTAGTGTTTAAATCTTTGTCACCATTGCTTTACGTGTTTGGGAGATAAGTGACTTCACCTGACTATCCATCGGCATGAGGGTGAGTAGATAATGACTGAATTTTAATTTTGGGGTGAACTATCCCTTTAAGGGATAAGGACATATAAGTAAAACAGGTGCAACACCCCCCTGTCCCTTTTAAGGAAAGACTCTTTGAAAGTATCTGATGTCTTGATTTCACTTAAAAATACTCAATAATGATTGTTTTTATTACTTAACAACAGATTAGAGTTTATATACAGGTTTGTATATTACATATGATGTCTCATTATACTGACGTCTTGAAAGTAAACATAATTGAGGAGATGACATTTCAGCATTTTTCTTTGGCAGAGAAGCAGGTGTGCTTTAAAAAAAAGAGCTCCCAGCGCTTCCTGCTCATTGGAAACAATCAAATTAAGATGCTATGTGGATACTTATCCTAAGGTTCATTTGTTATCCCTGTTAGAATGATTATTGTCCCTTTAGCATGATGGCTTTTGCTTTCAAATATAGTTGGACGAAACATTGTATGAATTTGTTTATTTTAAGCATACCGCAGCCTAAGAAAATATAAAATGTATTTCCGATACACAAAATTGTGTCTATTTTTCTCTTTCCTCTAAGATTTACAATGTTTCTTGTGAAATATTGGACTTCGGGGCCTGAAAAAGCTAATCTGATAAAATGACCTGAAAAGGAGAAGTGACTCTTTGGCTCAACTAATATGTCCACACTAAATTTTCACAAGTCATTTCAAAAGATCATAAACTAAAAGAGGTTGGGAACCAAAATCATTGAAAGTACAATCATATTATTTAAAAATCAGCCCATATTATTCGCCATATTTGACAACTGGGCAGAATTATGATAATTACGTCCTATCAAAAGTGCAGGGCTCAAACAATATTCAGTTTAAATGTTTAGTTTTACATTTTTCAGGCTGGAAATGACCAGAAATGGGCCTCACACATGTCTTTGGGTCACACCTAAAAGACAGTTCAGGGATGTCTCACCTTTCCAGCATTAGAAGAGATGGTGCTCGCCATGACCCCCTCCAAGTAACTGCTGAGACTGACTCCTTTCACAGAGATGATTGCCTCCTGGGTCAGTACTGTTCTAGAGATTCAAAGAATTTTAGGAGCAAAACGGTCAAATGGCTTCAGAAATTCGTGAAACATCATTGTTATGTAAATATACCTGCTGTGTAAAAACTTACTTGTCTTTGTCCTCAGGGTGGGGTTTGTATGTTAACTTTTCATCCACAGACACCATGTTTGTGAAAGTGATCTGCAGAGAAAAAAACACAAGAGAAATATTAGTTGACGTTAAGAGACAGAACGAAATGTCCTCTATAACTCTCCCACAGTGAGAGTTGTCAGACAAGTTTTAAAACAGTATTATAAACTTTCATTGTTGAAATGTGAGCTATCAACCTGCTGAACTACCAGGACTTCATTCCCGAGATGTCCCAAATAATTACACACTAAGCTTATGTGCTCGGATACAAAGTGTTATGGGTGTTTTTGGTTGACACATTCAAAATAGAACATGCAGGTTTCATAACGTTCAGTAAGAAACAAAGTGGATTTGCTAAGATACAGACCTGCATTTGCATTCAAATATACTGAGCTCTCACTCACAATGTTGACCATAATGCACACATTGACGGTTAAATCATTCAGAGGGGGGTGTTCTGTCAAAAGTACTCACATTAGAGGACTGAAGTTCAAAAGTCTTCTCTATGGGATCCACGACCGAATGCTCCTGAACATACGTGTATGTTCGTGAGCTTCCAATGATCTGTAAACAAAGACAGAAATATATTTTCATACAATGAACAAATCTCCATATGCACAGGCAGTGTAATGGTCTCGTGCTGGTTGGTAGCAGGAACATTTAAAGTGAAAAACAAAGTCAACCACCGCACGCTGAAGAACTTAACTGTGAATTTATCCGAATAATTAAAGTCACAGTTAACTTCTTCGGTGTGCAGTGGTCGACTTTGTTGTCATGTTTTAATACAAACTGAAGGTCACTGCTAAAAAAATTGCAGATGTTGCTTAACTATTTTTGCTTATTCATGCAGAACTTTTGTGTTTGGAATGGTGCCCAAATTCATTTATTTATATGTTTATTAATTTGTTCATTTATTTTTTATGTAGTTTTTGCCCTCTCTGAGGTTGGACTACCCAAAAAGTTGCACAATGCTTCATGTGCTGTAAACAGTTAATAGACAAATCACCTGTGGACTTCTGTTTAATTTAAATTAAGTTTACAATTTCACACTTAAGGACTCTGTGTGTGATATTTAGCGCATTAATATGCAGAAAACAATTATTTTCTATGTAAAAATGTAGTGGAATAATGGCATCTTGAGCATAAAAGTAATCACGCTCCCTCAGCGTCTGTTATAATTTGAGCTTCTCTGTCTGAATCATAGATATGAGTCTGTTTTCACCAGGTATTAACAGACATTTCCATGATCCAAACTCAAGTGGACAGGAGACACATCGCCATTCACACCTGTATCTGTCATGTGTCTCCATCTCATCACTTGTGCTCAGATTTCATAGCTGCTTACATCACGGTTATTAAACCACACTTTTGCTAGCTGCTCCCTAACATACTGTGAGTCATGTTAGTGATTGGGTCTGTACAGCTGAAGATATCACTGACAGCAGAATTCAAAATGTCTTTCCATAGAGCAAAACGATCACACAACTCTTCCTCTTATCAATAACATAGTTCTTGTCAACCACGGATCAGGACACTAAATGTTTTGCACAGCTTCTTATAAGAAACTTTATGAATCAGTGTTTTTAGTTTAAACACACGGGGCCATATGGGAATAAAACTGAATTATCTGCAGTAAATCTGAACTGCTTTGTTGAATGAACTCGCATTTTCCCTGCACGTGATACTTCAAAATTACATTTAAACTCAATTTAAATCTCAGTTTATATACTTCACATTTAGCTTCTCCAGGCAGATCTGTGGCCTCTTGTAAGTGAAGTAAAATATTTTTGTGAACTTCATGAAAATTTCAAAATAAAGGTTGAAATCTGTATGAATCCACCACAGTTCTAAGCATTCACTCTACTTGCTCGACCTTTAATATAATACAGTGGGTTTTTTTTTAATTTATCAAAGACAAAAGTATGAAACTTTTTTTTTCTACAGGAGGTAAACAGACATTAGAGCAAGTTGTCTTCATGATACGTCCAGTTCACACGTGCACACTGAGGCTCAGGAGTGATTTGCTTTGAGACAATCTGATTACGGGTTTCGTTAATATGTTATCAATCACTGGGACAGTCTGTGTCATAGACTGTCCTTGGAATTAAAGGCACTATTCATAGATGTTGACTACAACCTCGTCCTGGGATATCTCAGCAAAGGTCAGCGCTAAAGAATAGCAGCTGATTGGCCAGTGTTTACACATGCTAAAACATGATTGAGTAGCAGGATATTATCTTTTTTCCAGCCTTGTCATTAGGAAGTCAAAAGGACAAAAGTTCAAATTATATTCTGCAGAAATCAGGAGGACTCGGTCACTGCTTTTTTTTGTGGTGACCTCTAGTTTTAACTGAGCAGACAACGATGGAAAGTTACATCACAGGCAGTCATGAGTTACAACTTAGCAATGATAGAAATGACACTACGGTGTCCTGTACAACACGAGCCCTGGCACACAGCCATGAACTCCCCTCTGGGCTCCAGTCAGCAGCCAGGTCTGCTGCCGCTGCCCCTGGACAGAAATAGCCTGGAGGGTTAAGGTCATGCTCACTCTCTGGAAAGTGTTGGCCTGCATTATTGCCAGCACATAACGGACTTAGGCTATTTCTTGTGTTGTGTTTTATGATCTGACATTTCAAATAATTTTATCACCACAATATGAGAGGATTATGTGTTCTGTCAGCCATGTTCCAACACGTTTCTCATCAAGTGTCATGCTGCCCTGATTAAACAACAAAGGGTCATGTGTTTCTCCATTCAGAGTCATATCTTAAGTGTGACCAAAGCAGTTAAACTACAGCTGCAGCAGCAATGTATTTGACAATGATGCTAGAAAGAAGACCGGTTTTGAAACTCACAGATTTAACTATGGATGGAAGACCCCACTCTGTGCTGAGCAGTCTTTTACTGTGGAGGCGTCCCTGTTTGTCAATGTCTCTGTCCAAAACATCCACTCCGATCACACTGGGGTTCATGGGGTTGGGGTACTTCTGCATAGCAGCATTGATCACCGTCTCCCATGGATGGCTGTTGAAGGAAAGCCAAAAAACAGAAATACTGAATAACTGCAATACAAATTCATACAAATGTGAACGCTGACTATCTGATAGTGGGCTAAAATGCTTACAAACATTTGTATTTGGGATTAAAAATGGAAAAATTATAATAGTGAAAACAAAAAAATGTAACTGGAAAAATGTAAAATATCTAACTCGACAAACTTTTTTATTTTAATGATAAAAAACACCCTACATTCTTAATTTTTAACCAAGTGCTTATTTGCTGTGGTGGAACGTAATTATACATACATCTACTGAAGTACTGTGGGACTGCAACAAATGATTATTTTCATTATTATTATTAATCTGCCCATTATTTGCTGGATTAATCATATTTGTCAGTAAAGAAAAGTGAGAAAATAATAGAAGATGCCATACATAATTTCCAAGACCCCAAGGTGATGTCTTCAGATGTTATGTTTTATCAAACCAACAGTCCAAAGATCATAAGCTTTTCAGTTTATTATTATGTATGAAAAAGAAAAGCATCAAATTCTCCCATTTAAGAAGTATGTCATAATCATTTTTCGATTATCATTATAATTTCTCCTGATCAAATAATACATTAACTGACAAATTGTTGCAGTTCTGGAGTAAAATTCTAAAGTAGGTCACTTTTCCTTTATTTGAAATTTTCCATTTCGCATGACTTTGAACTTCTCTACTACATTTCTAAAAGAAATGATGTACTTTTTGCTCCATTTATCAGAAAGCTGTAGCTATTAGTTACTTAACAAATATCAATTTTTACATACAAGGTTAACAATCATCTTATAAAATATAATGCACTCACAGATACATTATTCTGCAGTATATATAGGCTAAAATAGTTAAAATTGGAATAAGTGCAACAGTAAAATTCTACTTGCAGAGTACTGTGTCAGAGGTAATAATTAATTAACATCATATTAGCTATGACAACATACCACTTAGAATGGTCATTTTTCAGCAATTAGCAGTTCAACTTTTGATAATAATGTAAATTTTGCTAAAGTTACCAAGGCATATACTTAGTAGGTAGGTTTTCAATGCAGGACCTCAACTTATGATGTGGTATTTTTACAGTGCAGTATTACTGCTTTTACAATACTTTTACCACTGATTATGTGATATCATTTAATCGACCAACCCAAAGACACCAATAAATTGAGGCTCAAACTGATGTGTTAAAACTAATAAATTAATATAAATGTAGCCTCTAAATGACGGCGCACGTCTTCAAAAAAATCACAGAATCAGGTAAAGTGAATGAGGTGAAACGATACGATATTCAGTCTCATTATATCATTATATATTCTTGATAATACTGGAACGTAAAGATGAATCAAACCATGAATCGAACGTAGTAGTGGACGGTTGCCAGGGAGACACGTGAACGCGCCGACGTAACCCAGTGACGCAGACAAGAAGCAGGCACGGCAAAAAAAAAAAATGTAGGTGAAAGGTCTCGCGCTGAGGGCTGGCCCTGACCGGCGGATTACGCAATTTGACAGCGTTTTTCACTGCAACCAGACGGTGACAGCCGTGTATTCAAATTTAATACATTGTACATTTTTGCCTTAAAATACATACGCCATTGTTTTATGTATGTGTCACTTAAAATGTTTCGTTTAGAGACAAAATCACCGCATGCCGTTCAACGTTCACGTTAATGTTCGTTAGCTTCCACAATTAGCATACTAGCTAGTAACGCTTGAACTGTAGTTAGCGCTTTTTTATTGATAAAGTTTTCCGTTATAAATCACGTTTGTGCTGTTTACCGGATTAAATGCGAACCCAGCTGGCCTTTGCTGCAGACAGTGGAGCTCTGACAGCCGGACCATCTCTTCTCAACACATCACCAGATTATAACACAGGTTAGCCTGTTTAGCTGAGTAGACTACTTACTTGAATATGTGCTCTGATGTCCAGATCTTCATGTTGGACCTCGCTGACAGAGGCTGTTAATGCCGGAGACGATGCGCGGATTAGCTGGTGGTAGGAGGACTGACTGAAACCAGTGAACCACGTTCAAAGACAACTGCCAAGTCCCCTCCTACTGTACCACAGCAGTCACATGAGATGAATTAGCTACGCACTTCCGCTAGTCTGCATACCGCATGAGTCCTCTTACCATTAAGGTCTGTTACTGATACAGAGGAAAACTGAATGAAATTTATGCTATATTTAGACTCGACAATCGATTAACGACAGAAAATCATATGAGTATTCTTTACTTGCAGCTTGTAGTGTATTTGCTATTCATCTATGTAAACTGCAGCTTGGGGATGTCGGTCATCTAACCTCTGATGTTACACAATTCAGCTCCTGAAGGTTGAAAGTCCTCTGCAACCTTGAATGGCAGAGAGACAGCAGGCTGTTGACGCAACAACATCAGCTCAATGGTCAAATCTTTATGCACAATCAAGTAGTTATCACAGGCATTGCACTAAAGGGTAAATAAGGTGAAGTCACTTTTTGTTTGACAAGAAAACCATATAAATATATCTGCAGACTACCTTAGCTGTTACTTTTGTAAGTTGTTGTGGTTATCTGCTATATTTTTTAAGAAAATATATTGCCAAATAAAATAATTAATAATTTTTAACTTTTGGACCTTCAAACACATCGAGAACTCCAACCTCACTCTGCTGACAGGTTCAGGTAAAATGGTACAGTAATGTTTGTTTGCATCATAAATGGTTTATTCAATTGACCATGTTATGAATTTGTTAAATGATTTATGTAACCTGTGGCAATGCATTGAAAAGGCTGCCCAACTTTTTGACCATGCTATTCCTGTTCTCACGCTGCATGTATAACCTTGGTGCCAGACTTAACCTTGGCTTACATTTAAAGCTAAAAAAAGCTAAAGAACTCCTTCTTTATTATACAGAGGAAACAAGGAAAGATCAAACACAGGATGGATGACTGCCCCTTAAATATGCAGTGCTGAACTGGCAGTCTGGGACAGTGTCAGTTGTTGCTGTTGAGCATGATGTGCCACACCCCCGAAATTATGTCATAGCCACAGAACCTAGTTTTTTTTTATCATATAGTGTATGATGAGATAAGTATTGATTTTTAGTAATGAAAGTTTATATATGTAAAGATAAAAAAGGATTAAGCTTAAATGTCCCAACTTACCTTTTGTCCCACTTAGGCAGAATTCACCCTATGTCTTTGCAGGATTCTTCAGTGCAACATATAATGTATATCTTTCATTTTTTTTTAGTGTTCCCCTTCAATGTCTGGGTTTTTGTGCATTGACAGGCTTTTTTTGTCCATATTGCAGCTGTTAACACCTGCCAGAGGACAGTGTAACTCCTGTGACATAAATGAAAAGAAATCAGCCTTGATGATCCGAGCACTGTCAACCACAGTCATTTCCAACGGGATTATTAAAAAGGTAGGAAAACAGAAAAACATGTCTCAAGCAAGTTGCGTTTATTTTCTCAGACGATTGTCATAGTTTTTTTCTTGTGAATTGCTTAAGTAACTAATGTACTTTGGGACTTCAAAATTCAAATGACACAAGGGGTTAAAAAAAATCTGCTTTAGGCCGAACTGGTCACAATGAGAACAAATAATGCAACCTGTGACGAGGAGTCACAAGTAGACATTGCTTAATTTTAAGGGGTGAAAAGTCAAAAACGACTGGTGCACTGAAAGCTTTCTGTTGAGTGAGTGCTGGCTTCCTTATTTCTAATTAAGCTGTTAAACAGACACCAATAAGTATTTTTTCTGAGCTGAGAATGATAGCTCCCATGGTTATCCATTACATCTGGTACAACATTATTAATGCTGCCTGTAAGGATCAAGTGAACAGGCAAAAAAGCTAATTTTTGGTCCCATTTTGCTGCATATTAACCTGAGCTAGGCAGTAGTCAAGTTGCCTTTTCCTTCTTGACCTCATTACTTGTAACTTTAAGCAGATTGGCCTCTGTGAAGCAATCCTGTTTGTCACCATAACCTATATTCACATGTAGGGTATGAAGTCCTTTATCCCTGTAAAGGCCATGAGCGTAGTCGACTTGAATGCCGTACTGCAGACATCTCCACGTTGTGTATGCTTATCTCAAAGTACAGACACTGTGGCCAAGTTATGTGTAATCTCTGTGTCCCAGACTCGTAACAGTTGGAGGAAACTGTGTGACAGCCTTGAATGGTGTTGCTGTCACTCTGCTGTCAGAGGACTGTCTGTCACCCCAACTGAGATACTTTTAGTTTATGTTCAAATGATAAAACTGAATAAATAGGAAAATATTTTGGTATCTTGGTGTTACTGTATTTAATTACCATCATAACTTAGATACAAAACACTCAATGCAACATTTATTGTAGGTCTGACAAACAGCGTTAACTTTATTTCTTTTCCATGGCTGCGGATTATATAGAACTAGCATTGCATAAACTTTTCTGCATTGTACTTGCAAACAAAGAGTTCCTTTGCAGAAACAGATAAAAGCCATTCTTCAACTGAATAAATCAGCACCAATTGGATTAATGTTTCCCTTGAGTGCACAATTACAAAAAACAGAATGTATTAAATTAAAAATAAATTGACATATCTTATCAAAACAACCCATCACTAGTTTGACTGATATTCCCTGGATTGTACACACAACTAACATGATTTAGGAAAATAAATAAAAACAGATACCTGTTTTTGCAAATTAAACATTTTCATGATTTTCATATTTTTACTATAAAAGAAATAACTTGAACATGCAAGCAAGCAAATCATTGGAATAATGCATAAAACACAAATAGCACTATTTTTTAATATGTCATAACACATTTTATCAAGTAAAGTCTATCACCTATTCTTGAAAACTGGTACAAAGTATGTCTTACAAATTAAATTATATATATATATGGAATAAATATGATCAAATATTTAGATATTTTTATTTGCTTTCGTTTTTTTAACTTCTACACTTGCCCCGTGCCAGGAAACACCCTTGTCCCATAAGAGACAGACATAAGATAATAATTCACAACTTCAAACAATTAAAGCTCTCAAACGCAAAAACTAACAGTATATACTGATGTACATTGATGTAAAAAATGTACTGTTGAAATCATATTTGTTTAAAATGATATTTTTCAATGAATATTTTGACTCTTTACCTATGTGTTTCAGGTTTTTGTCAACTCCGTAGCCCTTTTAAATTAAAACTAAGTTCTGGTTAAAAAATAAGTATTTTCGATTAGTATTAAGAGAACGCTGAGAAACTTTAAAAAATAAAACAGCTACTCACTACAATTACTGTAACATTAATAAATATCTAACTTTTTGTCCACTCTGTAAAAGGGCCAACTTTGTCATGTCTTACCTCTGACATCCATCATGATTATTGATGAAACAATTTAATCACTGTGGTTGTCCCATTACAGGGTTTCATAATCAAGACTCTGACCTTTTAAAATATATTTTTCCAGCCTAGCTGAAGAGAAAAAACATATATATATATATTAAAAACAGAAATAATAAAAATACAAGGTTTTGTCCCAATTCTCAAGAATGAGTGCTATCTAAATCAACCATATGCATAAATTAAACCACAAATAAAAGTTCCTCTTTTGGACCAACAATCCCACATGTTTTCCACATCCTTTCAACAAGTTATCAAACTTACACACCACACTGTATGACCTACGTCTACTCATCCACAGTGTCTTTGCTTATTTCAGTCACTGTTTCCAGTTTAACTTCCATCCGAGACTGAACCTTTGTTGTCGATGAGGGTCCCTCCTCTTCTTCCTCCTCTGCTTCCGAATCTAGATCAGCAGTGGCGTCTTGGTACTGCTGGTACTCTGACACCAGGTCGTTGAGGTTGCTCTCTGCCTCTGTGAACTCCATTTCATCCATCCCTTCACCTGTATACCAGTGGAGGAAAGCCTTGCGTCTGAACATCAAGGAGAACTGCTCGCCCACGCGGCGGAATATCTCCTGAATGGCCGTGTTGTTGCCGATGAAGGTGGAGGCCATTCTGAGGCCTCGGGGTGGGATGTCACACACGGCGACCTTGACGTTATGGGGGATCCAGTCCACAAAGTAGTTGCTGTTTTTCTGCTGAATTGCAAGCATCTGTTCGTCGACCTGCTTGGTGGACATCTGGCCACGGAATATGCCGGCAACGGTGAGGTAGCGCCCCCGCCTTGGGTCGCACGCTGTCATCATGTTGCGGGCGTCGAACATCTGCTGGGTGAGCTCAGGCACTGTGAGGGCTCTGTACTGCTGGCTGCCGCGGGCCGTCAGCGGGGCGAAGCCTGGCATGAAGAAGTGGAGGCGAGGGAAAGGCACCATGTTGACAGCCAGCTTCCTCAGGTCTGCGTTGAGCTGTCCGGGGAATCTCAGCGAGGTCGTGACCCCGCTCATGGTCATACAGACCAAGTGGTTGAGGTCCCCGTAGGTCGGCGTGGTCAGTTTGAGCGTACGGAAGCAGATGTCGTACAGGGCCTCGTTGTCGATGCAGTAGGTCTCGTCTGTGTTTTCTAGGAGTTGGTGGACTGACAGGGTGGCGTTGTAGGGCTCCACCACCGTGTCAGAGACTTTAGGGGAGGGCATGATGCTGAAGGTGTTCATGATGCGGTCAGGGTACTCCTCTCGAATCTTGTTGATGAGGAGGGTTCCCATGCCAGAGCCGGTGCCACCTCCAAGTGAGTGAACCAGCTGAAAGCCCTGCAGGCAGTCACAGCTCTCACTCTCGTTCCTCACTCTGTCGACCACCTGCTCCACCAGCTCCGCGCCCTCCGTGTAGTGGCCCTTTGCCCAGTTATTCCCAGCTCCTGAGTTCCCTGTAAACCCAAAATAATGTAAATCCTATTACTTTCCAATAGAATTAGTGGAGGGAGATACACAACATTGACTGCAACAATGAAAGCATAACATGTAAAATATTAAATAAAAAAGTTGTGCTTCTCCTTTATAGTTGAATCACGGCTGTGCATGAACATTTTCAATTCTATGCTGCCAATACATATGTACATTTTTTTGGTTTTCTCTGCATCTCTAGTTTAGGTTATGTTTCTGTTTTCAATTTGAAAACTTACACATGTTCTTCAACCGTTGGCAGATTATGATACAATGGACCCCTGGGAACAGATATGCAAAGGGCCCCAACACCTCTCCCACGTAGGAGCTAGACACGCAGGCTCTGTTTTTGGCATTCTATGCAGTTATTATGCGTCTTTTTGTGGCTTTGTCTCTCATAAAGGTAATTTTGTGTCTTTTTTAGTAGTTTTTGTGTCCTTGTAGTTATTTTATATTTAATCATTCGGATGTCTTTGAGGTAATTTTATCACTTTTGGTCATCTTGTGTCACTTTGTAGTTATTTTGTGTGTCCTTGTGGTTCTTTTGCCAATTTTTGTAACCTTTTTGTGTCTCTTTGCAGCTCCCTTGCATCTCTTTGTGGTCTTTTGTGTCTCTGTGATCATTTTGTGTTTCCTTTTGGTTGTCTTAACTTTTTCTACTCATTTGGAAAAATGAAACTTTGGGCCCCTGGGCCTGTGCTCAGTCGGTTCACTCAATAATCTATCTATTTCTTGTATGTGTTAAAATTATTCTCAAATCACTCACATTAATGAAATATTTCCAATACCACTAAGTAGAGAACTAGAGGGTTTATTCATTCTCCAGTTGGGAGGCGTTTGTATCCCAAGCACCAGGTACGACTGTACCATGAGTGTCTGTAGTCTAGTAGTGTCTTTCCTCTTACAACTGATGATTAACATTGCCTTTATCTTGCTGCATAAAATCAAGACAGTCATAGCAGGTATTCCCCGGTCTGACTGTTTCGTTATTTGTCTCACCGTGGATAAAGTTGTCCGGCCTAAAAAGGGCCCCGATGCGGCTTCCTCTGACACTGTCCATCGTACCAGGCTCCAGGTCAACAAGCAGGGCCCTGGGGACGTATTTACCACCTGCAAACACAATGGCAATGCATTCCTAATACAACTGGAACCCAAATTTGTCCTTACTTGATGTTGATGTTTAAGAATAGTAATATTTAAAAAGAGCACTTGATGAGTAATTAGTAAACAACCATGCTCAGGAAATAATGAGTCATAAAGAAGCTATTAAAGAAACAGTCTTTATACAGTTGCCTCTGTACCATGTGCCTCATTGAAGTAGACGTTGACCCTCTCCAGTTGGAGGTTGCTGTCTCCTTCATAGATGCCCGTTGGATTGAGCCCATGTTCTTCACTGATCACTTCCCAAAACTAGACAAAGACAGAAAATCAGCATTACTCACAGAAAGACACGTATTTGTTGTAGCTAAAGCTTTAGAAGTTTAAAGAAATGAAGGAATTCCCTAGAATATTAACACACAAACCACGTTATCTTTCTCTGTTTTACTCTTTTCACCTTGAGGTCTTAGTACAGTTGTTTAAATGAAGACTTTATTATGTAGCTGGGCAAATGCATAACAAACTAAGTTTTACTCTGCACATTTCCTAGATGTGTACATGTTAAAATGCATCCCTTTTTTTAATATTTCGCAACTCATCCTGTGCTCACCAGATTAGGAATCTCTATGGTACACAATAAAGTAATAAAGATATTTAACAAAATAATAACTGCTTTATTGGTAGACTGTCATTTTGTGACCAATGCACAGCATAATTTGATGCTTTGGCCATATTATCTTGTAGTTCCTCTCTCCTGTTTTGTGTTAGCCATGATAATAAATGACCCACCCATGTCAGTCTCGCTTTCACCCTTATCTTTCCTCTGAATGTTTGACAGGGAACACCCTGTGTCACTCATAACTGTGGCACCATGCAAAGGGACACTAGCCTACATATCAAAATATAAGGCATCATTTAAAAAAAGTTACATATAATAAGTGATTTTATTATAATAGATGTCACTTAAATGTTTAAGTTAAAACATTTCCTCATTTTATCTCAGCTAATGTGACAAAACGGTAATTTAGTCTACATGCAAACACTGACTTCAGTCATCCACCAGCTATTTTTCTAGTGTTATATATTTCAAAAGATTATTTACAAAATGAATTTAAGTTGTGATTTGGGCCATGGAGAACGACGAGAACATAATAACACATAACATAGACCCTCAACACTTCCACACAAAGTCATGCCTAATACACAATATGACTTTAACAGAGGAGAAGTGTTTTATTTTATTACCTTTGAGCCGATCTGGTTGCCACATTGTCCAATTTGCAGATGTACGATTTCACGCATGATGATCGGACTACAGTACACAGAGCAGCTGAAGGTCTCTGATAGCCTTCAGTCCTTGAGACAGTCTTTTATACAGCACCAGAAATGATGTCATCAGTGATGTCAGGGAGTCACCCCAGTCAGTAATACATGCGGGCCCCTAAAAGATAGATAGATAGATAGATAGATAGATAGATAGATAGATAGATAGATAGATAGGTAGATATACTTTATTGATCTCAAAACTGAGAAATTGGGATGTAGCAGCGCCATACAGTAAGAACAGAGAATAAAGAGCACACATTATTAATAGAATATAAAGGAATATGCTTAAAAAAAACAAAAAAAAAACTAAGAGACTGTACATATCTACATATATACATGTGTAAAATGTGGAACAGTATCTGAATAAATATAAATAAAAATAAAGTCAGCAGTGTAGAATGACATGGAGCTAAGACCGGAGTTTAAAGCGCAGAAAAACTTTATGAACATTGTTAGACTCGCTTATATTCATTTTTATATGTACTTCCCATAGTTATTAGAAAGGCCTATTATGTCTTCCAATGTGCTGCCTTATATTTTGATGCATATTTATATGTTTCATATTATGTGTACATTATATTTCATGTAATTAATAAATTGAAGTTATTCAACTGCTTTAAAAGTAACTGTTCAAATGGGAAAGGCATGTAGGTATTCATTTTTGTGTAAAATAATTTAACCTCAGTGAAAGAACTTACGTATATATTATTATAGAGGTTTTTTTTTTTAAATGGGTCCTTTTGTACTTCCTGTTGTACAGTTTGCTAACACAGTGGCTGACAGGAAGTAAACAGGGACCAAAGCTGTTTCCTTAGCAAGAGGCTAAAAAAACTATAAATTATGTGTTTTATCTGTATTCTAAATTAATGAATTATTAACTGTTGCAGAAGAAAACAGTTCAATGCAATGATGTAACAACATTATCATATTGGCTCTATGTGGCTAAAACACATCTGTGAGTTGTGCCAGCGACCAAAAACAGGAAGGAAGTGAGATGAATGGAAGTAGTGTATTTCTCTGGGCTGTGTTAGATAACACAAATTTGATTAACTCCTGTATATACACAAAAATGCCAAACATTTTGTACCCATGTCTGAGAAGAAGAAATAGTTAATATGACAAAAATGCAGAAATATTTGTTTCAATGATTGCATCAACCCCGTTTCCTTACCTTGTCACAGCCAACTTTTGATAATGCACCCCATTTTCCTTCCCTAAATGACCCAGATGTTAAAAACAAAACAAAAACCAACAGTTTTTCATATTCACCTACCAAGTCTGTGTTGGTGTAATAATTATGAAGTAAAAATGTGCAGCAGATGGGAGATTATGTATGAGAGATGCTACCATCTAGAGGGCTATCACAGGCATGACATCATATAATTGGAGCAGTTATTATTTTATAGATAAGCAAATGGATTTATTTTGTAAATTTTAGGCATCAAGGATTCTTTATTTTCATCCCAGCCATGCAAATACATCAAGTACAAGATTAATGTGATTAGGTATCGGTGTTCATTAACTAATGAATGTTATGAGTAATAATTAAATAAATAAGATGAGTAATGTAGTGTGTAGTTAACAACAAAATCATTTTAGCCTTTTCATCTACAGTATTTATTAATATGTTTTCTATTTATGTCTTTCAGATGCAACATGTGAGTAAAGGCACTGATGAGAATTGTCTGACGATCACATTAAAGGCACAGTTCATCGCATCATAAATAGGTGACGTGTTTTTCCTCTTACCTGTAGTGTATCCATCTAGATAGTTTTAGTGTGAGTTGCTGAGTGTTGGAGATATCAGCAATAGAGATGTCTTTCTTGAATATATTAGTACTAGATGGAACTCACTTTAAAAAAAATGGGTCACACCACAGAAATAGAGCTTTTTTGCCTTATGTGCTACTGAGCAGCTCTCATAGGAATGAATAGGGCCTTGCCTCAATGCTGTATCCAGATCCTCTTAATACATCCATGTTGCCACAGCGTGAGATGTAAATGTTAATTGCATCCTCCTCGGCTGAGCTGTAATGTTTAAAGTTTAAAATGACACAACACAAAAGAAAGAGACATTGCTATTTTTTTTTTCAATTTCTTTTTTTCTTTTTTTTTTTTTTTTTTTTGCTGCTTTGAGTACCACAAGCCCA
Organism: Plectropomus leopardus; assembly: GCF_008729295.1. NCBI lineage: Eukaryota > Metazoa > Chordata > Actinopteri > Perciformes > Serranidae > Plectropomus > Plectropomus leopardus. The sequence continues at coordinate 23,425,995 of NC_056464.1, read as the reverse complement.
GTACCATCTATTTCTAAACATCACATCAGATATCTCCAACACACCAAAATAATCTAGATTAACAAATAGCACTACGGGTAAGAGGAAAAATATGTCGCTTTGATTTTGGAGTGAACTGTTACTTTAATGATTCAGCTCACATTTTTATATTTTAGATCAGTAAGGATCTAAATTAACCCTCGATGTAATATTTGTCAATTGATAATTGACAAATAATACATCTAGATAAAAAATCTAGATGAAATCTTGATAAAAAAAAGTTACCATGACAAAGTGGTCAGTTTATTTGCTGACTTCAGAGAGAACCAAATACATAAAAGTTGTCCCATATTAGGGATAGATTATAAAAACATTTAAAAGAATAAACAGACGTTATTGGATGAGTGTCCACAAACTGAATAAATATTGTAAAATAGCCAGTCCAGTATGTGTTTTTGCAGGACTTGTTCCTTATCGGTTTGATATTAATGTACCTCACTATTTTATATGGAGGTGAAAGCACACACTGTATTGCTCTACATAAATAGGTATTTCACTGTAATGTAAGAACAGGATGATGGTAAAGATACAGGACGCTGAAAATGGTAAATTCTTATTTTGTATTTATGATTCTTTACTTTTGCTGCACTATTTTCCTCCTTATTCTTACCAGGTAAATTCTGTGTATGTGAACACTAACTCTGTTTCTGATACTGCTTACTCACAGTGATAGGCCTAGAAATGCTACATATATTTAAATGTTTTGTGTTGTGGTGCTGTGATTAATGAGTGAATTTTCCACCAACCCTCTTTGAGAGGAACCGTGTGCACAAAGGTTTAATGTTCACAGGTATACCAGTGATACTGTTTGGGTATTTACGCTAAGAAAAGATTACCTTCCTGGTTTGCATATACAAAGTTTTTTAAGTAGAAACACAGTAGATGCAGGATACCTTTAACCTGCTTCTCATATTTAAGCCATTACTTCTTCAGTTGTCTGCTGGGGTTCATTAGAGAGCCACAGTAGCATTTAGTTGTCATTGATGACCTTTATGTGTTTTGCCCTGAGCTTCTTTCCCTTGCCTTTTGACGTATTTGTGGAGGGTGGTGTGTGTGTATGTGAGTGTGTGTGGTGTGTGTGTGTGTGTGTGTGTGTGGTGTGTGTGTGTGTGTGTGTGTGTGTGTGTGTGTGTGTGTGTGTGTGTATCCATCAGTTTAAATAATGTTGCAACTGTTTTGAATAGCAGTCTTGACCTGGATTTAAAAGAAGTTCATGTAAACTCTCCATTCATTTCAACCTAAATGTGTAGCCTGTAATGCCAAATATTAGTCAGGCTGAGACATCAAGGCTTATAAATATATATTTTGGAGAAAAAAAAAAAAAAAAAAAAAAATATATATATATATATATATATTTTTTTTTTATATATATATATATATGTATGTATTTGAGTCTGGTTATCAAATCTTAGTTTTAGTTATATTTAAAACTTTTGTTGCAAAATGTTGAAAACTGGAGACTGGAGACAATTTTTTGTATAGCATGGGCAAATGAAAGTGCTTTGCAGAGAAATAAAATGTAAATCAAAATAAAGGATACAGATTTACAATAAAATAGTAAAGGGATAAGTTATAAAAAGTAAAAAAAATAATTAAATGATTTACATTTTTTAAATAAAATCGGTAAAAATAGCAAAAGTGCTGACAAGAGGTGCAAAATAAAAAAAAATATTTTTATTATGATTTAAAACCAAGTTTAAACATAAGGCTGCAGTCGTTTAAAAACAGATTCATATTTGATCAAACGCTATTGAACCCCAACATTAATCACAGCATTAATAGCTTATACACACTTGATAATTTTGTAGTTAAATATTCTCAGATCTTTAAAATAAATCTATTTTTTTAATTCCTTTTAAAAGTAGCTCATCTTTCACTTAATACCATCGAAACTGTTTTTATTATTGCCACGCAATACATATTATGTATTTATTGCTTTTATGCAATTTTTGATATCGTTCTTCATAGGTTTTCATGTTATTGATTGGTACTTTTAGGGTGTACGGGTTGATGATCACTTTGCTTCAAAGAGGGCGCCTCTCCCCTTCTGTACCTCTGCTTCATGACGCTCCGGGCAATCATGTGATCCGACCTGCTTCATTCCAGCTGCGTCAAGCGACAGCAAGGAGGAAAACAGGAAGTACTCTAACCACGACTTCAAACTAAAAGCGTATTATTTCTAAGGCCTTGAAGAGGAAAGGTGAGTGTGCAGATGATTTTTGTGGGCTCATCAATTAATCATTTAAAAATCTGAGCAAATTGGCTTGATTTCTTTCAAAACATGGGAGGAAGGCAATGAGCAACAATAGAAGAAATTATCCTAAAATGAGCAAAAGAAAGAAAATTCCCTTAAAACAACATTTCTTACCATGTTACTAATTGCAGTTTTCCGATGTTTTTGAATTCAAAGGTTTAAATACTTTTAAAGGGTTAAACAATATGCACATTCAAAACCCTACTTTTGTAAAAGTAAGAAGTATTGTCAGCATGTTGTACTTCAAGTATCAAAAGTAAATGAACTCATTTTGTAGTAAAATGCCTCCTGTGACTGCTATAATATTAATTTATTTTTAGCTTGAAGTATAAATATGCACTGTGTTAGGTTTAGTGTGGCATTTTGGTGAAAGGTTTGCTATGTATGTATGTATGTATCTATCCATCTATCTATCTATGTATCTATCTATCTATATTTAGCATAATTTTCCTATTTTATCAGTAATTTATTGCATCTATGACACCGGCCATGTGTAATAACTTTGAAATGGTAATTTATTCATTCAGTTTTGAAGTATCTATACTTAACTTAAGTTTTTCAGTTTCATGTGTAAATTCGACTGAAAGTCCACTACATTTTGTAAAGTGTTTTTTTCTTCTTCCTTTTTTGCTTTTTGCTTTTATTAGGAGAGGATAGCTTACGTGTGAAAAAGGGAGAGAGAGGGGATGACACGCAGCAAAAGGCTGCAGGCTGGAGCTGAACCCGCAGCTGCTGCAGCGAGGACACAGCCTCTGTACATAGGCCTGCTCTAACTGGTGAGCTAATGGGCACCCCATCTCTACATTTTAGCAAGAAACACTGTAGGCCTACTTTTTACTCCAAAACATGTATTTAAGAGCTGTCGTAATATTGGTTGGAAAACCCTAGACTAAACAACCATTAGTTCCACTATACAATATCTGTATTTTACTGTCCACCATTGCTTTAACTTAACTAAAGAATCAATGTATTTCTTCCAGAGCTGCCAGGAAGTCTCTAAATGAATTCCCCATCTTTTCTGAAAAAAAAGTTATTTTTCCTGTAAATCAGTTCAGTTTTATTGTCACATAGGCTGCAATCAGACACATTAAAATGTGTTGTGAAATTCTTAGATGCCTAGAATGAATCTAACATATAGATAATTAAAACTGAAACAAATGTAACAAATATGTAAGAAAAGATTTTAAATAACACTAGATGGTGAAAGAATGAGACAATATAATCAGTATGAGGTTCAATGTTAGCGTGAGGTTAAAAAAATAACCCAATATAACCAGTACAAACCAATAGAAGTTTTCCAGTCATGTCCAAGGCGGCCACGGGGCAGACCCACAACATCTCTTCTGGCATCTGGAAACGTCTTGGGATCATTATGGCAGGAATGAATTATCAAATAAAAATTGTAGCCACTGTTTTTAGTACACCAGTACAGTCTAATGCAATTCAGTAGAGCAGCTCTGCCATAAATTCTACCTTAACCAAGTTTTCAATGCTCGGTTTTTGTTGACATTTTCAGAAATATGTAAAGTCAATTGTGTGTGACTTTGGGTCATAGTTAATAGCATTGTGTTGATAGGTGTTTCTAATATTCTGCAGAGAAAGGAGAAAAAATATATAAGCACTTCTCAAAATAATTAATTCCGGCACAACACTTCCTTTAACCAGTGATGTAATATAACAAAGCAATGCTACTACATCCAATAAAACCAAAATCTCAGTACTCATTAAAGTACTCATCAAAAACAGGAACAGTGGAAGTGCTACCATAAAAACAGAAACACCAGAAGCAGGATAGATAAAATTAACTAGTAAGTAAATAAATAAATAAATACACTAATAAATAGATGACTAAATGAAATGATAATAGCAACAATACGAAAAATAAATAAATAAATACTCAAACTGTAAATAGGAGGTAGCCTAAATGAAAGGATAACAGCTCAAAGTAAAATAATAAATAGATATGTTAAAAATGATAAAATGATATAGGAAGTAGTAAAACTGTAAAACAAAAATACATAAATAAATAGTCAATAGATAAAGTTCAATTAAAAGACAAGCTAAAAAGGTAGGTCTTGAGTTTGCTTTTAAAAAATATCAACCCCCTCTGTAGCCCTCAGGTCTTCAGGCAGGCTGTTCCACAAATGTGGACCAAAGTAATAAAAAGATGCCTCGCCATGCTTTTTTTTTTTTTTGCAAATCTGACTGACAACTAGGACCACTTCTACCAAAGTCAATTTCTGGTAACATATCTGTACTTTTACTCAAGTACGGCATTCAGGTACTTCATCCTTTGATGCATATAAACTACAACCTCAATGTAATAACTTAAGAGTAAGAGAGAGATTTAATAAGTGTACTCATTAAAACCGGGAACTGAGGAAAAGCTACAATAAGTGAGGAAACACCAGAGGCAGGATGACACCAATGGATAAAAGATAAAAAAATAAATAAACATGATATTAATTTCAAGCCAAGTAAATACATAAATAAATACTCTTAATAATTGATTAAATGCAAATAATAATAACAATAATATAATGATAAAATAAAACAATAACAAAACATATAATAGATGAAAATGTTAAAAATAATAAAATAATAAAGCATCTAGTAAAACAGACTAAAATGTGTAAATAAACAGTCAATAACAGTCTTGAGTTTTCTTTTAAAAATATTAAGCCCCCTCTCCTGCCCTCAGGTCTTCAGGCAGGCTGTTCCACAAACATGGACCATAGTAATAAATAGATGCCTCATCATGCGTTTTGGTTGTGACTTTTGGGACTTTTAAAAGGCCACAACCAGAAGAGCTGGGGGACCTGGGGAGTCTGATAGTGCTGAGAGTATTGAATTTGCACTGGATTGTATTAGATTGTAGGCTGTAGTTTTAGCCTACCAAATGAAGTGGGCACTTGGGATCTTTTTTTTTTTTTTTTTTAAACAATATATTTGTTGAAGTTTTGTGCAGATATATCAAGGTTACACACACATATTTAACGGTAAACAAACAGATAAACAGACATTAGGTACATTCAAAATCAGTAATTGAGTCCATGAGGTGAAAGAAGAAATAAAGAATAAAGAAAAATAAAGTCAGAGTGCAGCTCATGATTGTGGTCCTGTACAGGGAGTAGTTATGTTGTCCCAGTTTCGCTCAGCAAGTTAGACAAATCTTTGTTCTTTATATACCAAATATAGCCCCCCCACACTTTCTGAAATATTTCTTGCTTATCTTTTAAAGTATACGTAATTTTTTCCAATGGTAAACATAAAGACATTTCTTTGAACCACTGCCCAATGTTAGGTTTGCCGATCTTCTTCCACGACAGAGCTATCACTCTCTTAGCTTGTAATATTCCTATATTTATGAAGAGCTTTTGACAGCTATCTATGTTCAAACCTATAGGATATAAGCCCAGAAGAAATAGTTTAGGTTCCATATCTAACTCTATTGATAAAATCTCCTGTAATACGGCTTTTACCTCTTCCCAAAATTCATTTACTTTTGTACACTTGGGATCTTTTAGTTTTTTCCCCCCAAACAAAATGTTGCGTATATATCCATGAAGGCTTTATTGTGAAAGTTCCGAGCGGAAGTTTGAATTCTCGTCACGCGGAGCTTGACCGCCGTTCTCTGTTCCCAGGGTTCCGTGAGAGCCGTTTGCCCCACCCCACCTCTTCAACGCTATCTGTCTCAATGTACAATTCTCAGAGAAAAAAGGGGGCAAAAATAATTCAGAGTAACGCCGCAAAGAAACGACTCTCGTCTCCCCGACCGGTTCACCGGAGCAGCCGCGGCCTGTCGGGCGGTGAAAATAAACGTCTCGCCGTTGGACCAGTGATTGAAAACACCGCGGTATGTTCATGTATCATGCACATGTAACCATAATCTACCACACGGATTCAAAGGGAATACAAAAAGCTGAGAGACTTGACAGCGGGCTGTACCTGCGCCAAACGGGAAAATAACGGAGGATTTTCCGCCAATATCACCTGGATATCGCGTTATATTCAAGGACATCCAACTGCCAAAATCCGCCTTTGCTCGCGCGGAGGAGCTTTCCGATGTGAGGAGAAATACAAATTAACGTTACGGAGAGAAAAAGGACGGAGAAGGGGCCTTTTTTGGGTCTGGTCAAACCCTCCGAAGAAGCATCTGTTGACGGGGAGAGGAAATAATTTTGGCTAAAAACAGGATATTATTGATAAGGTTCAACGACGACAGCCCACCTCCCCTCCCCAAAAAACGGTGTATAATGTGACGGATTTGAAAGACGGTTGTGATAGAGAAAGAAGCCCCGGTGTAGCCTGATGATTCACATGCCGTCATTTTAAGAGGAAATATTTATTTTTTATTTTTTTTTTCATCCGCCCTCTGATGTGCTTTGGGTAGCTGGATTGCAAACTAAATCATAACCTAAGATATATATTGAAACGAGGGTCGAAAAATAGGGCTGTGAGGGGAAATGAATGGCAGTGTGAGGTATCTGCCGAAGATGGGCTCCGGAGGAGACATTTGCTAAGAAAATTAAAAAATATAGCTGAAGACAGCAGTGTTACAACTATAACCACCTTTAAGGAGACATTCGTGTCCATTGCAAGGCTGGAAATTTCACTCTCTCTTATCAATGTTGATGACTTCATTGCGGATTTACAGTGAAAAACACAAGAATCGTCTGAGAGGGCGGCATCGTTGCTCTGCTCCTTTTTTTTGAGTGATCTCTAGGTGATAAATCGCTAGTAAATATCCATCCGTGCCAAAGCCTGGTGGAGCCCCGCCGTCTACTACCCAACATCTTGTTTCATCTGGCAACATAAATGTCACCCATTTTGAGCCAGGTGTTCCTCTGTTGGGCCAGTCTAGGAATTTAAGGATTGATTGATTTTTCTCCTGATCAACAACCTCCCTCCTTCCTCCCTCCCTGGACCCACCTACCTACCTACCTACCCACCCAACCAACCACCCACCCTGCCTCCCCCCTGAACCTATCTCTGGGTTTTTGGGAAGATGGGCTGTCTTGGCAATAGTAAGACTGAAGACCAACGAAATGAGGAGAAGGCACAGAGGGAAGCCAACAAAAAGATAGAGAAGCAGCTCCAAAAAGACAAACAGATATACCGGGCGACTCACCGGCTACTACTGTTAGGTAGGTTTTGTGAAATTCATCATTGATATGTCTGTGTGTTCACTTCAGGCCTATTTCTGCTGACATGTTGCACCCACCAATGTGTATTTTCTTCTGTAATAGTTAGTTTTTTTTTCCAGATCGCACTCAGATTTGAAGAAAGGCTGGATAGTATATCAATATTATATCAATGAGACTAGATATCGTCTTCGATGTTAGAAGTTGTAGCATCATGAGTGTTATCTTTTCCTGGTTTTGAAGACTGCGTTGCACTAACGTGCTGTTATTTTTTTTGAAATTAACAAGATTGTTCTAGCTGTTCTATTATTTGACTTTACCAGGGCTGCAACAATTAATCAATTAGTTGTCAACTTTTCAGTTAATTGCCAACTAATTTAATAATTAGTTAATCAGTTTGAGTCATTTTTTAAAGAGCAAAAATCTGATTACAGCTTCTTAAATGTGAATATGTTCCACTTTCTCTACTCGTCTGTGACAGTAAACTGATTATCTTTCAGTCTGGATAAAAGAAGACATTTGAGAATGTCAAATGACACATTTTCTGACACTTATTTTTACCAAAAAACTGATTGATTAATCGAGAAAATAATCAACAAATTAAAGTCTTTACCCACTTTGGCATTATATCCACATTACTGATGATTATTTTTCAAAAATCTCAGAGTAAATATTTAATGAAAGCACCAACAGTCAACACTACAATATTGTTGCAATATTGATATTAAGGTATTTGATTAAAATAAAATGTGATATTTGATTTTCTCTACACTGCCCAACCCTACTTTGAAGCATCAATGTATGATGCACTGACATGATGTCACTACACAACCAGGTTTTACAGTCTTCTTGTCACAGGACGTTTGAGAACCGGTCTGTCCGCTGCATTCATGGGTCATTATAGAGCATGATTACAGAACACATGAGACGGTGGACGGACAGACAGATGTGCGTGAAGGCAGCATGCAGAGGCTTGGAGGCCACCAATAGGCGTTTTTTTTTACAGAATAGCACACGGCAAAATGTGTGTTTTTGTAGATTCACCTTGAGTTATGTTGGCCTATACACTCCACACTCACCTTTTATAATCTTCCACACATCATCTATTAGGGAAGTGGATATTCTTGTAAAAAAAACTTCCATTTTTGATATGATGAAGCTATTTCTGGCTTCATTGTCCAGGCCTCCATGTCATGACACAGTCTGAACTTAGATGCCAGGGCTAGTATCCTGCTGAACCTGTCAGAGTACTACGGAGACAGTAAATTAGGATTACCATTAGGATTACAAGCTTCCCTTGAAAGAGTGTCCTGTTCATTCTAATCTGAAATTGATACGAGATTTGTGCACCTACTCTCAGGCTCTAAATAGCAGGCTACTGTAGCGTACCTTCTTGTGTCCAAGGAAGGAGATGTCATGGCCTGGTTTCTTTCATTTTCCATTTGCAAGGACACATATAGGACCTTTCTCCTTTAACACTGTGAAGTGACCATTTATCATGCCAGTCTTATGGAGAACGACATTGCCTTGATCCGCAGTGGATGAAGTGCCTGAGGGCTATACTTGAGTAAAAGTACAGATATGTTAACCAGCAAATGACTTTGAAAGAAGTTAAGGTCACCTTTTAGAATATTACTTGAGTAAAAGTCATAATACACTGTGAAATCTGACAACTTGATCTAACTTAAAATAATCTTGGAAATGGATTACCTTGAAAAGGAAAGTTAATATAACTATTGATCTTAATTTGTGTTGACTTAATATCTAATTGTTAAGTTCACTCAAAATTTAGCTGTGTTACAACATAAAAATGACATGAGGAATTGTCTTGTTAGCAGCTTCAGAAAACCAAGTTAGTCTGACTAAACATAATCATGACAAAGAGGATTTTTTTCCAATAATGAAGATAGGAGATCTGCGAGTTCTGTTTTGTTAACATGTTTAAGAAAATACAAATATGATTGACTGAGTTTGCAGCTGGCAGAATACAGATATATAACACAGCATCCTTGGTTTACTGAAGTTGCAAAAACTTAGAAAGATTGATTCGATTAAATTTGTCATTTTAAGTTGCAACAACTTCACAAAATCAAGTACATATGACTAAATTTTAAGTAAACATGAATTAGGACTAATAGTTATATTTAATTACTTTATTCAAGGCAATCGGTTTCCTAGATATTTTTTTTAAGTAAAATCAACAATCAATTTTACAGTGTACCTGATATTTACTTTACTGAAGTGTCAAAAGTAATTTGATTATATTAAATGCACTTAAGTTTTGTACAAGTACATGCTGATAATAAAAAAGCCAGTGGTGAGAATTATGAAGTTTATTTCTTTGCAACATACACCACCTTAAAAATGGAGCGTACATTACACTTGATGAAAAAGGTATTTTTTACTACTTAAAGGAATTTTTCTTTCCCTCCTGTTCCTTCTTTCGTCCGTCCGTCTCCTCCTCCCTTCCTCACCTCCTTACCTATTTTGCAGTAAGAAACTAAAATACTAAATGTAGTCGAGTAAAAGTACAGATTTTATTTTGGAATTTAGTGGAGTCAAAGTGAAAGTTGGCAGAAATATAACAATCTAAGTCAAGTACACATACTCCCAAAAAATATTTATGTACTGTCACAAAATATTATTACTTTGAAGTATGACACCACTGGCCTTTATTCTTAAAATCAGGGCTTAATGACATCTCACCTCTGCTCAAAGACAACAAAAAACCCTCGACCCCTACCAGCTGTAACAGTTCTTCCTGCCCTCATCTCTGATGCTGAGGGTCCCTCTCACATCTGGAACCATTGGTGGAAGAAGTAGTCAGATCCTTTACTTCAGTAAAAGCACCAATACAATAAGATAAAATTAAAGGTCAAGTAAAAGCACAGATGTATTATCAGCAAAATGTACTTAACCCTTTGAAACCTGAGCAAATTTGTTTTATTTCTTTTGAAAGCATGGGAAGAAGGCAACAAGCAACTTAAGAGACATGGTCCAAAAATTAGCAAAAAATTAGTTAAAAACCCCCGAAAAGCTTAGAATAAGCGATGAAACGACAAGATGTCAAAAACAAACAAGAAAATAACCTAAAAAGTGTTTTATTATATATTTTTTACATATTAAGTTGTTATACTTATAAATAGAAGTTTCTGGACATTTTCCCCTTATTTTTTTTTTTTAATTTTTAAAAATAATTTCCCCCTCTTTTTCAAACTGATTTTGAAGTAATTTACTTGTCACCTTTTATTAATTTCTTGCAATTTGTGGGACATTTCTTGCAGAGTTGTGCATTGTGTTTTTCCTGTGCTTGTGTGAGAAATCAAACCTCTCAGGTTTCAGAGGTTGCTAGTAAAAGGCGTCCGAATGCAGCGTAAGAAAACTGATATTGATCCAGGTGTCAAAGGGTTAACGCAACAATGCACAAGTAGCATTTTATTGCTGTAGTTGGCCAATGTCGTTTTAATTTTTAAAGTTTGCTTTCGTTTTTGTCTATGCTAAGTTAAATAATAGATCATTGAAAAGGGCTCCAACTAGACTCTGTACTTTTGTAAGGGGTTACAAGCTAAAAAGGTTGCGTTGCATTTTATGATCGTATGAAAAAAATTAAAAGAGTTACTTCTACTGAGACTCCAGAGTGCCTAAACACTCACCAAACAGATTTAGTATCCAGTGACAGAAGCTTTAAACCATTGTCCACTTGTTTCAGATGGATCCCCTTTCTGGATGTTTTTGTCAGTGCCCTTTGAAGGAGTTTTGTTCAACTTTTAATAAACATTCATTTTCTGTCCTCTTTTTTTTTTTCTTTCAGGGGCCGGTGAATCAGGGAAAAGCACGATAGTCAAACAGATGCGAATATTGCACGTTAATGGCTTCAACGCAGAGTAAGTGTTGGTTTCCCTCCATGTTTTATTCTGTTACCTTTGTTCTTAATGCAGCACATTTCATCGCTAAACCACGACAGACAGTTCTGGTGGGGTGTTTTTTTACAGAATGTGGGCGATACACTGATAAGGAGTGATTGGGTGAAACTGGCACGATCAGATATGAAAATATTTGTTGACCAAATACCTTGATGATGTTTTGGGGAAAAAGACTGGCGCGAGAAACAGCATCAGCAAACAGCATGACTTTAAAGAGATATAATACTGCATACTGTACATAACAGAGAAAGCTAAATTACTTAAAAGCTGAAACAATTTGTTGGTTTGTCAGTGGGAAACTGTTTTGATACTCAAATAATTATTTGAGTCATTTCTCAAGCAAAGCAAAGTCAAATATTCCCAGGTTTCATCTTCTCAAAATTGAAGGTTAGCTATTTTCAGTGTGTTTATGTAATTTTTTTTCAGTTGATGCCACTGTGAACTAAATGTCTTCAGCTCTTTTTGATGAAATTTTATGGACTTAATAATTAAGTTATCAATGTAGAAAATAATCCACAGATAATCAATAAAGAAAATAACAATATTGTATTCTAATCTTTATAATATATTTAACTTATCCTTAACAACAAATGCATATAGCCAGCTCTAATATTAATATAGTACTTCCAATTACCAAGTATAAAAAATCATACCATTCTTGTTGCATAAAAATTAAAATGCACATTATTGATTTTTTTGACATGTAAGGGTTTTTGTTTTTAGCTGAAAGATTGTGGCAGGGCTCGATGGAGCACTCCACGCTTTTTTCATGATGTGCTACAGGTTTTTTTTTTCAATTACAATATTTTGACATCAATGTCAGCTATGTAGTAATCCTACAATAACGAAGGCTTGACTTTACAGTTAACAACACAGAGTTCCTGCAGATCCTTAAAAAAGTTTTAAAAGACAAAATATTCATTCATCTAAAAATTTGGCCTTAAAATATCCTAAATCAGTATGTTGACCTACACTGACTGCCTGGCTAGTGCACAGATATTTTTTTTCCATTTCTTTGGCACAGAGAGATAGACTGTTGTTTTTGTTTAACCCTTTGGCTGAATTTCTTTCAAAAACAAGGAAAAAATTTAAGTTATGAGTTGCAAGAAAATTACCTGAAATTAACTAAAAAAAGGTAAATATAAATTAATGAATAAATCAAAATTGTTAATAATAATTGTAATAATAAAGATTATATCGTTTTCTTGACATTTTTACTTTTTTTGGTATCATCTTCTAATTATATCTCTTTTGCTCCTTCTCTCTGTTTGGGTCATTTTCTCACCTAATTTGTGAGGACAGGTTGCTCATTGCCCTTGTAGCCATGTTTTCAAAATAAATCAAACCAATTTGCTGAGGTTTTAAAGGTTTACATGCATGTGAAAGGCATCTGAACACAGCCCAAGAAAACAGACATTGTTCTAGTTTTCAAAGGGTTAAAAAAAAAAAACATCCACGGGGAAGTCACATGTTTTGAGCATATTTTTTGGAATGTTTTGGAGTAAATACTCAAAGTTTGCTTAACACTAGAAGAATGCTTTATCTGTTTCAGGTTTTCATGGAAACATTGCCCTGGGTGTTTTTGGGCCACCCTGTCTCGTGAATGTCCTAAAACTCAATCCTCAAATTGATGCAATGGAAACAATAGTCACTTTTTTCTATTCTTAATCAATCTGTTTCCTAGAAAGGGGTTTTAGGGTAGAAGCATCATCATGTGCTTATTTTTGGGTCATGTCGAACAGATGCTCCTCACAGACCCAGACGCTCTGGTGTAATGACAAACCACAGCCAGCTGTAACTCTCCACTCGTGTTTTAGCTCCAGGGGCTTTGTCGCTCTCTTTTGGGGCCTGGAGGAGTTCACCTCGCTGGGTTTCCCCTCGGGGGGTGCGGGGCAGCGTCAGTCAGTGCAAGGTGCTGGGAGGATGAGAAGGATGAGGAGAGGAAGATGGGGAGTGACACAGTCATATAGGAGTGGGGAGAGTGAGAGGTTCTATTTCCTCTGTTTTATTTTGTTGTGGATATGCGAGGAATGTAGTTTTTCTCTTTTTGTCGTACTGCGGTCGCACTGAGTGAAATAAAAGAACGAAGAGCCGAGTCTTACATAGTTGAAACATCTCCTCCCTTTTGAGGAAATGATCAGATTGGTGATATTTCTCTTAGACTTTTTTTCTTTTTAGTCATGTAAACATTTTAAGTCACTGGTTTCCATGAGTGTGAAATCTTTTCAGAGTTTATCCATCAGTAATACACTACAAAAATACAAAAAAAAAGACCCAGAGAATTAACCCCTTGAAACCTGACCAAATTGGCTCAATCTCTAATGAGAGCTTCACAAGAAATTACCCAAAATTAACAAGGGATTAGTAAAAGTTATAAGAAAATTACCTGAAAATTAGCACACCCAAAAAGAAAAGAAAATAGTAAAAAAAAGTTTGAAAGTTTGAAAAAAGTGCTAAAAATGTAAATGTAATTAACTTTAACTATATAATTTAATAAAATAGTTATTTTCTAGCAATAACTTTTTGCTGTCCTCTGTCCCTTGCTCTTGCATTTATCTTTTTTTAAAAAGAACTAATTTTTAGTTCATTTCTTTTTTCTTTTCCTTGTCAGCTTTTCCAATTCAACTCTCTTGCCATGTTACTTGTTGCCTTTTTAGCCATGTTTTCAAAAGAAATCAAACCAATTTGCTCAGGTTTCAAAAACATTTGCTCAGATTTTAAAAGCTTGTGAAAGACATCTGAACTTTACAGAAGAAACTGATGTTGATCTGGGATCCAAGGGGTAAAGGCCCTCCTCTATTCTCGAAGAGCATATCTATTTATTGTGAGCATGATTATGATTATTAATGATTATGCCCATTATTGATAAATCTGCTGATTCTTTTCTCAGAAAAACAATATAATTTATTACATGTCTAAAAATAGCATATATATATATATATAAACGCCAAATCCAAAATAATAAATAAATGTATAGATTGAAAGTGAATAATAATAATTAATATAATAATGATAAATATAGCTTTCTGGACATTTCCCCTATTTTTAAAGTTATTCATTATTATTTTAATTTATTATTCTGTTATTATCTTCTAACAATTTGATCTAACAATATGTTAATATTAGTTATTATAATTTAGAATTTTCTCTTTCTCTCTTTTCTCTTTCTTTCTGTCTTTAAAATTTTCTTTTTTTTTTGCAGTTTGTGGGACATCTCTTGCCAAGTTGCTCATTCCCTTTTACGCTAGGTTTTTAAAGAAGTCATACCAATTTGCTCAGGTTTCAAAGGTTATATGCATGTGAAAGGCGTCAGAATGCAGCACAAGAAAACTGATGTTGCTCTAGGTTTCAAATTGTCAAAGCAGAAAACAATGGATCCATGCTTTTAATTTTAAATCTTTCTCCTCAATGTGAGTATTATAGGCTGCACTAATGTCAATATACTGCACAGTAACATAACATACGGGTATGTTTTATGCTTAGTGTTACTCTGATATACTGACATACTTTGCCATGGGTCATTGAGAAGACCATACCTGATTCTGTAAGCAGCTCTAAGTTCGTCTCTTTTCAGGAATTTCAGTATCAGATCTCTTTTGTCTGGTTTGTGAAAGAGCCATGTGACGTTAGACCTTTCCTACTGGTATCAGTGAAGACCACAGATTGCATAAACTTGAGTGCCATGCTGGGTGTGTTTGTCTTTTTAACAAAAAATGGACTAAATATGGAGCATATCGTTCTATTTGCTCATACTTTGGATCTGTCTTTGTGCTCATGGTGGGTTATAGTTAATATGGGACCTAAAAACACCATAAGATATTCAGTAACAGTCTGTGTGGTCCTTCACGCACCACTCAAAATGAAGACACTTTGTGCTGCTCTTGGTATCAGGTATTTCATTTGGTCACAAAAAACCATCTGAGTACATCAGTGTTTTTGACAAAGAAAAGTTAATACAAAAAATTTTAAACCAGCATTAAAACAGGAGAAACAAAACATTTATTTAATCCCATTAATATTTTAGATTTATCCATATTTTTATCCATATTCTGAAATAAAAATGATATATTTTCATCTAATTAACCCTTTGAAACCTGGAATGACATCAGTTTCCTTGTGCTGTGTTCAGGAGCCTTTCACGTGCATTTAAACACTATAAACAGGGTAAATTAATTTGATTTCTTTTGAAAACATGATGAAAAATGCAATGGAAACTTAGCAAGAGATGTCCCGCAAATTGCTTGAAATAATGAAAAGTTGACAAGAAAATGACCTGAAAATTAGTTTAAAAGGAGAGAGAGAGATTATTAGAAGTTAATAATAGTAAAACTGGGAAAATGGCCTGAAAACAATATTCAAAATAATTATAAGAATTATTATCAACAATTTATATATTTTGTTGTTGTTGTTGTTTTATTTATTAGTTTTTAACCTTTTTATTATCAACAATTTACATATTTTGTTGTTGTTGTTGTTTTATTTATTTATTTTTTAACCCTTCTTCTTTTTTTCCAAATAGTTAAGTTTTTGTTCGCATTTAAACAGAGTGATGGGCTGTATTCAGTGTTTACCTTTTGTTTGTAATGTATGCTTTTGTGGAAAAGAAAATAACATGAAACATTCTTTGTTCTTCACAGGGAGAAAAAACAGAAAATTCACGATATTAAAAACAACATTAAAGAAGCTATAGAGGTAAGAAATTGATCCTTTGACACATTTTTAATATTTTTTTAGCACTTTTCTTTCTGTATCGGAAGCAATGACAAGAGATTTGCTCAATTTCAGGGCTTGAAAAGTACGTAACAAAACTGCATCAAGAGAAAAAGATTAAAACCTGAAGCCCCACAGTGCTGTCTTTTAGCTTCACTGCCATCATCAATTATTACTGATGTTTGCCAATAAAATAACTTTAATTATCAACCAATTTTCCAAATGCTTTGTTGTTGAATGTTGAATAATAAACTTCAATATGAACATGTAGCACATTGAAATGAAGCTCTCAATATTGTGTTGGTAAAAGGGAGATTTAAGATATAAATATTTTTTTGTTAAATTTTTGTTTTCATTTTGTCATCTGTTTTTTTCCCTTTTTTTTAAATAGTTTTTGCCATTGTTTTTGAATGTGCTCTATAAATACATTTTAATTGGATTGGATGTAAACTAAAAAGGGGTTGGCATTAATCTAGCAGTACTTTAACTGTTCTAGCTGTAACTGTTTTCTTCTTGTGTTTCCTCCATCTAGACGATTGTGTCTGCCATGACTACGCTCACACCGCCATGCCAGTTAGCCTGTCCTGCAAACCAATGCCGAATCGATTATGTCCTGAACCAAGTAAACCACCAGAAGGACTTTGAGTTTCCTTCGTAAGTTTCACGTTAACTCCGCAGGACCTATTGACTCTTTGACTTCTGCACCAGATCGTTTCCTTCTTTCAACTAGAAGTCCCATTTTATACTAATACAACATAAAAGGTACATGGTAGATTTATTTGTCATTTTTCTTAAACATGGTTTAAGAAGAAATGAAATTAAAGTTGAACCTAAATCCTGCTACATCTTTTTGACGTGGAAGGAGGAGTTTAAGGAGTCTCACAGCTTGGGGAAAGAAGCTGCTCCGTAGTCTGGTGGTTCGGCAGCAGATACTTCTCTATCTTTTCCCAGATGGCAGCAGGGTAAACAGACTGTGGCTGGGGTGGCTGCTGTGCTGGCGATATTAGTTTAATGTCATCGTGAGTCTGGTGTGATAATGAACAGATTATTTAAGTTGTGTAGTTTTAAAACAAGAATGCCCAAACTCCTCTGGTTCCATTTATGACATTTAACTGAATGTGTTTTGGTTTTTAGATTGCTGGTCGAACAAACAAAGACATTTTGAAATGCAAATGAGAGTTCTTGCAAAATTTGATATGCATCTTCATTTGCATAACGTTTTTTGATGTTTAACCCCTTGAAACCTTAACAGACATAACTCTTATTGTGCTGCATTCGGACACCTTTCACAAGTATTTAAACCTTTGACCCCTAAACAAATTGGTTTAAATTCTTTAAGAACATACGAAAAAAAGGTAATGAACAACTTGGCAAGAAATGTTGAGCAAATGCAAGATTTAGTAGATTTACAAAAAAAATTTTGAAAAGTGTAGCGGGCAAAAATCCAGAAAACTATGCTTAAAATTATCTTAATAACATATTTAGAATTATGTTATTAGAATATTATTAAATATAATTTTTAAGCTCTTTTTACCCCAGGTTATTTCCCTGTTTGTATTTTTCTTCTTTTTTTGGATTTTATTTTTCAAGTAATCTATTACTCTGTTATATTATTTCTTTTTTTTTTTTTACCATTTAATTTGCTAATTTTTGGGTCATTGCCTTCTCATGTTTTTGAAAGAAAACAAGCCAGTTTGCTTAAGTCTCAAAGGGTTAATAGACCATACGATTCATTCATGAAAATAACTGATGGATGAATTAATTATTACAATAATGGTATACTAATCGTAGTACCAACAATAATCATTGCAAATTCTAATCACAGCCTGGTTTGTCTCTGTACTCATTTCCTTGCAAGATATCTAGCCGAAACTGCGCATCAGCTTTAGTTTTTTTTTTGGTTATTTCGAGATGTTTTGTAGTGAAATTGGTCTCAACAGCTAATTATATCTGATATGAAACCTCATCAAGTATCACATCTAGCCTGCCTAACAGGTCGCCTTGCAAGGTGTGCTGTAGGTGAGAGAGGTACCTCCCACAGCGGCTTTATGAGTCCGCCCGGTATGTTTGTGCAGTGATTCAGTAATTAGCAGGTGTGTTTCCGCTGGGGAGGCTGTCAATTGAATGAGCCTCTCACCTGAGAGATCCACACCACACTATTAACACTGATTGTCTGTAATAACCCTAAATGTGTCTAGAGGGACCTGTCCTCCAGAAACACAGTGATTCCCCCCTGAGCTGCAGTCTGTGCCCGGCTGCCTCTTAGAGACTAACTGCACAGTCAAACATGGTAATAAGACCATAACCTATTGTGACGAAACTTTTCAATTGAGCCGAAAAAATCAGTCGAATAACTGATTAATTGATTGACAGAAATAAATAATTTGTGATGATTTATTGAGTCATTTTCAAGCAAAAAAAGCTAAAACGTCCCAGTTTCCAGCTTCTTAAATGTGGAGATTTGCTGCTTTTGTCTTCTTTGTATCATCGGCTACATTTACATGCTTGCTGTTCCACTGTTAATCCAAATATGACAATATTCAGAATTTTTTATTTAGCATTTTGTGATTACGACTTGCTGGTATTATTCAGGTTTTAACAGCATTCTTTGGACATGTATACAGTGCATTCAGAACATGAGTCTCAACTTTGATTTTTAACACAAATTGGACGCACGGCATCTTATAGTCAGTTCTGTGCATTTTAAACAAAGCCAATTTGCTAAAATTGTGTTAAGCTGTGGGGTAGATATGCGTGCCCAAAAGAAAAGCCCACATTTCTGTTGGGAAGAAGAAACATATTACCCTTAATCACCATGAAAGACTTGGATATCAACAGGTTGTTCAATATATGCAAATATCGCAACACCAACCTTGCGAGGGACTGAAAGAGGGAGGCTGTGTTTGGACGGTCCCACTGGTCCGCCACCCGCAAGAAACTTTTGTATGAAAAATTCCTATTTTGATGCAAAGAAGCAAAATGACAAGTGACTCCAGATGTTCTGCTTATCTATATTTGGACATGACAAACAACATGTTTGACATGTCAGTCGGAATATCCATAGCTGCATGTAAACAGGAATGTTAGTGGAATATTTATTTTCATAAGTAAACAGCTTATTAGGAATATTGTGTTTTTTGGAATATGGGAGAAAAATGAATATTTGTGCATTTAAACACAGTCATTGAAAATGTTTTATTTTGAGGTTTGCTGGTTGAACATAACAAGTCATTTGCATGCATCATGTTGTGTGCTGTTGAAAGTTGTTATGAACCAGTGAATTGTGAAAAAAATCAGCAGATTAATTGATAATGAAAAATGATCATTAGTTGCAGCTCAGTTCAAAAAATAAAATAACATTTTTGTTATATTTCTGTTAATAGATGAAAATATCGTCCAAAACCCCGATAAATCAAACTGTTGATTATTATAAATCCTAATCAAGATCAAAGGGTTTTCAAAGATAACATGTTTGATTTACTGGGAAATGTGCATAAAGTCAGGTACATCTGGATTTCTTGATTTTATCATAATGGTCTAAAAGAAGGGTGTTTGCAGTTTTAAATGTTTCACGAATTTAAGGAGTAGTCTTAACTCTTTGAAACCTGGGTCGATACTACTTTTCCTGTGCTGTGTTCAGACCCCTTTCACAAGTATTTAAACCTTTAAACCTTCAGGAAAATTGGTTTGAATTCTTTGAAAAACATAGGGAAAGGGGCAGTGAGCAATTTTTTTCAGGTAATTTCTTTTTTACCTTCGTTTTTTCACCTTTTTCGTTTTAAACTTAGTTGTAGGTAAATTTTTTTCTCCTAATTTCTTGCTAATTTTTGGGTAATTCCTCCTGAATTTGCTAATTGCTTTTTTCTCATGTTTTTGAAAGAAATCAGGTCAATTTGCGAAGGTTTTAAAGGGTAATCAATCAACGGAACAAAAATATAGAGAATAGATGTGATTTTGTCAATCTGAAAAAATATTAATTAATTAGCTTTAAAGCTTCATATTAGAATGAAATAGCTATTAGTTCAATAGCATTACAGTGGTTTTTAAAAGGGAATTGGTTACCTATAGAGGAAAAAGAACATTGTGTCCTCCCCATGTTTTTCCAGCACAGTAGCTTCGGTTTTTTAAACTGTTTCCATCGTGTGGATTTGTTTTTAGCAGCTGAGTTTCCAGTGAAGAGTGAGTGTATTTGTGTGTAAGCAAAAGGAAGTCTCCTGATATTGTCTCTGTTACTTCGTGGCAAATTTATTATGCGGGCTTATCTGAAGCTGACCCTTCCCTCAGGCTGTTAGTCAGTTGCTAGACTTCCACAAGAAGCAGCACTCACACTTTGATCTGATGCTCAGTTTTTTTCATGTAGGGAGTGTGGAGGGTTACAGTTGTTAATTTTTTTTGAAAAGAGATTTCAGCCCAGTGATCGCTGGTTACCTGAAGCAGCGTTTAATGAAGCGTCAGTTCCCAGAAGCAAGACTTTTGGCTTTGGATTCCTCTCATTGAAGTGAATTGGTGGTTGTTCAGGAAATAGAAGACAGTAGAAAACTATTTTATAGGCTCAACCTCTCCTCCAGCTGCCTCCTCCTCTCAGCCCGCTCCCCCTCGCCTGGCCTTAGGGCCTACTGGAAACCAGTTGGACTGGTTGACTCTGCCTTCAGCAGAGGAGGAAGAGAGGGAGAGAAAATAAGCCCACAAGGCCTGGATTTAATCTTGATTTCCTTTTGAGCTTCGTTTCTAATCAGTAATCCTCGTTGTTATTATTCATTTAAAAAAAAACCCTCCAAAAATAATAAAATGGATCACGCCCCTCATGCACGAAAAAAAATGTTACTGAAGTTATTTGCTCAGACCGATTGCTGCCATGCCCACCTTTCCTGAGCCTCCTTTCTCCCAGTACAGTACCATGTCAAGTCAGTTTTATTTACTGTAAATAGCTCAAAATCACAAATTTGCCTTCCATGGCTTTTCAGTTCTTACACAACATATGACAAACTCTGTTTTTAAAAATTCTTGATTTGGAGAAAATCCAATCCTGCTTTGGAAAAAGCAGAGACCTCATTAAACGCAACAACAGACATGAACGGACAGACATGAAGTCAATGCTGTATAAACAGAGACACTGAACCCACTTCATGTTGTAGTATAGTCTTGAATATAGCTTTAAATGAATGTCCCACATCTGAAACAGTTACTATGGGTGACATTTGCCCCAAAAATATTAGAAATGTCATTAAAAGTATTACAATATTTAACATTTTAACAGATGAATCCCTACATGCAATAAAAAACCTCTGATATGTCACCTGGTAGGTAACTGAGAATACTCGTTCTTCAGCCTAATTGTATAAATGCAGTTAAATTCAAAGTTAATGATATAAATCTTTAGCGTGAGTGTCTGTCTGTTTTCAGACAGGATCTCAAAGTAGGTCTACACACTCGGGTCAGTCCTATTCTTAAACTCTTCTCAGAGCTGTACTGCCACTACGAGAAGATGTTTCCTTTTTCAAACTCTCTTAATTTTACATGACGCCCTGTATATAAACTCAAAGAAAAACACTTCAAAGACAAACTGATGGAAAAGCCTGAAGTTGACCTCTGACATTTCCCTAGTTATGTCTGTTTGTCTGTGAATAGATTATGAAACTAGTGGTTCAATTATTTATTTTTTTGATAAGATAAACAAAAGTGAAAATCATAAGCAAGTTCATGGTTACATGCTCTTGTAAGAAAAGGGAAAATTCTAGGCCTTCACTTATAGGTTTAAGTTATTTGTTTGCTGTAGTTCTCTTTGTCCCTGATATATATTTAGTTTCTCTCAAATCAAAGTTCACAGCTCATCTGGACTTTTTTTATTTGACAGTTAACTACTGTGTTCATTAGCTGATCACCTGAATTCACTTTTGTATGTAAACCTTTTTTGGTTACATATTACTAGAGCTGTAAATCCCAAGATGCTGTCTGATTAACTATTCAAAAATTGAAATTGGCTTGATTCTTTCAGAAATGTGTGGTGAAGTCAAAGAGCATGTCCCCAAAATGAGCCAAGAAACTTACCTGAAAATGAAAAAGTAAAAGAAACAAACAAGAAAATGTCCTAATGAAAGATCTGAAAATAAAAGGGAATATTTATATTTTTATATATCTTACATTGTAAAATTAGAATTATAGTTTTCTGGACATTTCCCTATTACTTTGACAATTTTCTAATAATCTCTCTCTTTAAAAACTTATTTCTAGGTAATTTTCACCTTTTTCTCATTTCTTGCAATTTGTGGGACAGTTCTTTTCAAGTTGGTTATTGACATCTGGACACAGCACAAAAAGACTGAGTCGATCTAGCTTTCAAAGTGTTAATAGATAATGATCGTAAGTGTTAGTTTCAGCCCTACCTCTAAATATAACATTTTTCACAGAATGAAGTCATTTTCCTTTTTAGCAGCTATACAAAACTTTCAGAGTCTGGGCTGGGATTGTCTCCACACGGCTCTCACCTCTGACGTCACACTAATGGTGCTAATAAAGCTAACAACGCTAACAACATCCACAGTGTTGACTGGGCTAATGATGTTAACGTGAAGGAGAAACCAGAGGAGGGGCATTATGCTTCCGCAGCGAATTGCGGGCAGCAATACGATAAGAACGATAAGGCAATAAGAGGGCAAGTAGGGCACAAAGGGACAGACTCACATGCACTAATATGTAGGCACGGCTGCAAAACAAAGAACAGAGAAGCTCGGATTACAACACACTTTATTTTCTGCTCTGGAGCCCATTACTCCAATATATCTTTTCATAGCAAATAGTTTCTTGCTGCTATATGAAGCCTTTGAAACCTAGATTGACATCAGTTACTTGTGCTACGTGTGGACGGCTTTCACAAGTGTTTTGACCTTTGAAGTCTGAACAAATTAGTTTTATTGAATTTGAAAACATAGCCAAAAAGTTGAAAGAAATCAGGAAAAGCTGGCAAGAAAATGAACTAAAATTAATTTTTAAAAAAGACACAAGAGAGAAAGAGAAATATTGGAAAATAATTTATAGAAAATAATTATTTAATTACGTTTACACTTATAGCATTTTTACTTTTTTTTTATTTGACAATTTTTTTCTTTTTTGTGTGCTAATTTTCAGGTCATTTTCTTGTAACTTAAATTATTCCTTGCTAATTTTAAAGAGATTACACTGATTTGCTCAGATTTCAAGGGTCGCATATGTAAAACTTTTAAGTTTGTTTTTTTCAGGATAATTTTTTTTTTAGTCTGTAAATTAAACCAGAAACATTTGTCCGAATGGCCCCTTTTGAGACTTTGTAGTTTAACTAAAATATGACTTAAAAGTAAAAAATTAAATGACAGAAAGGGAAAACAAAGAGAACATAAATGCCATAATACTCAGTTTACCCCTTGTTTTTACTCCATTTTTAGGGTGCAAATTAAGGTGTTTAATAGTATCAGTGATAATCATTTTGTTGTAAGAAAAGATAACTGACAGACAATCTTGCTAGTTTTAAACGACCTTGTCCTATGTATCCATTAGTAACATGGTGGTCACTGCAAAACCTGCCTCCTCTCAGCTACATCAAGTAATTTTAAGGGTGTACAGTAAAAGTCTTTGGCTCATAATGGCTTATTTGTGCTTGACCGTGTTGTATGTGACCCACTGCAGATCGTGGTGAAGAGATAGGCCCCTGTGTAGTGACAGCCAAGCCTTGTGTCCGTACAAAGCTCTCCGTTTCTTCATGAACTCGGTGAACTGTTCTGTTTCCTGCCTCTGTCAGAGCCCGCTCATCTGCTGCTCCTCTCTGAGCCGGCCTTCAAATCCAAACTAAGCCAGAGAGTATCGCAGCCTCCCTCTATCTGTCCTTAAACGTTTTCACCCATCGAGACTTGGACGGGAAATACTGTCTCATGCCAAGGACACAAAAATAATCCAAAGATACCAACCAGCACCAACTTTTTCCTATATTATCATCCACCAGTTGTGTTGTTTTATGCATTTAGAATAATTCATGTCTCATTATGAGCCATTGTTTCTGTCCTCATGTCTTTTGCTCTCTTTAATGCTGTAACGAATTAATATTTTCCATATTGATTCACCAGTTCATTGTTTTCGTGATAAATATTTTCTCCATGAAATATCAGAAAATAGTGAAAAACTCGTGTTTTAAATTCTCACAGCCCAAGGTGATGTACTCTATGAGTTTTTTTTCTCTGACCAACAAAACATAAGCCAAAGATTTTCAGTTTACTGTCACGTAAGACAAATAAAGGCATCAAATCTTGACATTTCAGACACTGGAACCAGAAGTTGTTTGGCATTTTTGCATAACAATTGACTAAAATGATTATTCAGTTTATTAACAAATAGTTGCTGATTTATTTTCGTCGACAAAATGATACTCAAGTACTATTAAGACTTTGCTTAAATATTGTCTCTCAATAAATACTTGAATAAGAGTAAAACAAGAAATCTTGTGAAAAACAACCCCCCCCCCCCCCAAAAAAAAAACACACATTGGAATAGTGAGTAACTTCATTAGATGCAATTTACTACATGAAGGTATTACATTTAAACAGGTCCTTAACTAAGTCAGAATTATGGGTGTTTTTTTTTTTGTTTTTTACAATTGTGAGATTCTAAGACATTTAACCCTTTAAAACCTGGATCAACATACATTTTCCTGTGCTTTTTTCAGATGCTTTTCACAGCATTTAAACCTTTGAAACCTGACCAAATTTGTTTGATTTCTTCAGAAAAAAAAAAAAGAAAAAAGTTGAAATTTAGAAAATTCTCAAAACACAAGGGAAAACGTCAAGTTCTAATTATAGGCTATAATAATACATTTTTCATACTTCTTGTATCTTTTTAGAAATATCATGCAAATTTTTGGTCCATCTCTTAAGTTGCTTATTACCTTTTCCCCATACTACTGAAAGAAATTAAACCAGTTTACTCAGGTTTCTAAGGGTAAATAATAAAATTTATTTTTTTTTTTCTAGGTTACATCAATTAACTTTGACAGCTTACAGTTAAATCAGTCGTCACATCATGCAAAGATGACAAAAAGTGTGTTGTTTAGCGCTGCTTAATCTCCAAAAACAAAAAAAACAAAATCTCGTGTCACTGGCAAAGCAGAGTGTTGCTTCTGGGACACTTGAGTGCATCTGGTGGAATAACAAGCATTGTTTTAGGTTACCACGATCAGCTCTGGTGGCCACGATGTTGCAGCTGCACCCGTTGAACCCAGAACCCTTGCAGGAGAGGCTTGTACACAGTCTGCAGCTCGTGTGTGTCTCAGTGTCGTAAACACGAACAGCTGTCTCATCTGTGGTGCTTTCGGAAGGCTAGCTTATCGCTGTCAGTCGGAGAGTTGCGAGCATGCGTGTGAGCTCAGCTGAATATAAAAATTATTTAAATCTAAATCTTTCAGTAAAAGAGAAGCGTTTCGCTTGAAGTAACAGTAGAAATACATTTTATTTATCGCACATGCACTCTAGTAAGAGTAAAATGCATTCTGCTACCCTTAGAAGTAAAATTTATTTTAAAAAATGCTAAAGTACATGTAACAGAATAAATGTAATGAGTTACTACCCACTGTATCGTAAAAGAAATGAACCCATTAAAATTTGGTTCAACATCACTAGTGCTGAATTCAGCTGTCACAGCCATTTAACCCTTTGAAGCCTGAGCAAATCAGTTTGATTTATGTTAAAAACATTGGGAAAAGGCATTTTAAGAAATTAGTAAAAAGTGATGATGAAAATGGCCTAAAAATTAGAGGGAGAATTATTAGAAAATAATCAAAGACAAAGGAAAAAATTTCAGAAATATACACTTAAAATCATTATAAAAATATATTTTAAATGAGCTCACAGAAAAAATAGATTTATTTTATAAAGATTTAGATAGGTTTTTTTTATTTTGTTTGGATCATTTTCTTTCTGTGTTGTTCTGTGTGTTTTGGTTTTTTACTTAAAGGGAGTTTTTGTATCTAAGTTCTTGTTGTGTTTTTGGCCATGTGTTATTAAGTTGTACATTTCATTCTCCCATGTTTTGAAAGAAATCAAACAATTTTCTTTAGGTTTCAAAGGATTAGAAAGATTTGCGTCTTCTCGCTCGCCACTTAAGTCAAGTTGCTTGTTCATCAGTAAACATTGTGTAAATAAGCAACCTGCTCTTGAACAATTTACATACACTTTGCCAAGCGCTTCATATTTATGTGAATCTGTCACTTTTGAGGACAGGGATGGAGGGTGAACTTTGTGTTGTGTTCAGTGGGTCTTCACTGTAAAAGCTCTTCTTCTTTTCTGCCTGGAAAACCCAGAATAATATTAAAGATAAGAAATAAGATTATTATTTACTCATGCACACATTCTTCCTTTAGCTCTTTTTTTGTGATATCATATCCTTCTTTCAGGGAAAGAGAGCCTGACTCGCAGTTATTTCTAGTTGTGGCATGCCGTTGATCCAGACCCCTCTTTCTCTTTCCAGGAGTTTTATGACCATGCAAAGATCCTCTGGCAGGACGAGGGTGTGCGGGCCTGCTGGGAAAGGTCCAATGAATATCAACTCATTGACTGCGCACAGTAGTAAGTCTTTTTTTAATTGTATTCCTCTTTCCCTTAGTTACACCACCACACATACACTTGCAATCAAACATACCTATATTTCTAAGTGAAGGTAGACAAGAGACATGTTTTCTTTTTCTCTCTGCGACTCGGTAGTTCACACATATGTATTTACTGTCACTCTGGGGAGTTTGGTCATCGTGTGTGACTACTGGGGGTGCAGAGTGTTCAAGGTTCATGGGGTGACAATGAATGCTGCTCTACCTACACAGAGTGTCTGTTCCAACTTGTGTGCAGTGCGTTACAGCATAGAGAATAATGGAGTAATTTAGGAGCAGCAGAGCCGTGCACCCCTAAACAACACCAATACGCGGCAGACTTACAGCATAGTTTAATACCCGACTGTTTTGGTGCAGACATTTACCCACCAGTGTGGCAGATGGAATTCTAAGATTTACTTGCTAAATGAAAAATCTACCCACATTTGGCGCTTGGTGGGTGTTAAATTTGGACCCTGTCCATAGGGGAGGGAAATTTGATTTTCCTAAACCAGTCAATAGAGGCTTCATATCCACCTAAATCTAACTTAAATCCAAACTGATGCATAGCCATGTCAACATACCTGTTTCGCCCCGGTTTTACAAGTGGAGAGCAGCAAAATAAAATCAAAATATGATGCCAGGTGATAATGAAGAGACATGCTCATTTAAGAAAGCAATGTTTGACAACACTTGTCAACGGCATTACTTCTGCTTGTGGTGCTGATTGGCCTGTTTTTGTTTTTTTTTTTAAATTTCAACCAAGAAACTGCTGATTCATGTCACAATGCCAGACAAATCAGTCAGTTTGGTGGACCTGACAGATTCCAAGGTCTGGACTAGAAATTCAAGCACCATTGTAGGAAAGTGAATATTCTGTGAAAATGAATAGACAGCTATGGGGGGTTCATTCACTTCAAAGGAGGAGAGACATTCGTCATTAGGCTAGCTGAGGTAATGCCAGATCAGCTACCAGCAAGCATTAACTATAATCATCTCAGCGTCTCCATTCATAATAACAACAAAACATATATCACAGATTACAAGGATGAGCCCAATTGGATCCTAGATGTCCTCCTTGATAGCATTTTTATGAAGATTGTTTTTATTTATTTATTTATTTTTTAATCGAACAGGAGTGCATTTTTTTAAAACCGTAATGATCTGACATGTAATGTGTGGCCCTTAACAGTTAAAAAAGAGTTGAAAAAGATTTCTGATTTCTTTTGCCAGTCAGTGTTTTAGTCATTCATCAAATCTGATCTGTACAATCATTTGTCATTGTTGTTATAGATGGGTTGTTTGTATTTATTGTTGGACAGTGTTTGATTTTTGGTGTTTGAGTGCGGATCGTCCTGCTATGCCATCCACAGTTGCAAAGTTGCACTATTTTGTGTTAGCAAATAAACAGAATTTTTTATTTTATTGCAGTCTAGTTAGCAGTCTTACTCTGACCTGGAAGTGTGTGTGTGTGTGTCTGTGTGTCTGTGTGTGTGTGTGTCTTTGGTTGATGACAGTGACTGAATACTGTATGTGCTAGTGCATCAACTTATTTGAGATAGCTGGGTTTTTTTTGTTTTGTTTTTTTGTTCATGTAACTTTATGCAGTGGTAGAAAGAATATTCCTTAAAGTAAAATTAACTGAGAATACATGAATATTAACAACAAACTTTATAAAGAATCAAAAGTAGAGATACTTAGCATTCAGAAAAGAATCCCTTTGATACTGATCAATTTCTATGTAACATTCAAGTGTTATAGCTGGTTGAGGTGGAGCTTGTTTTATCTACTTTATGTAAAGGTAGAAAGTTTATTCCAGTGGTTCCCAACCTAGGGGTCAGGCCCCTCTGAAGGGTTACGAGATAAAACTGGACAGTTGTGAGGTGATTAATGAGGGGTGGAAAAAGCTCTGCCACACAAATTTGTTTTCTTGTTTTGGAGTTTTCACCAGTATTTTATTTTTTGGTGGAATAAATTGAAATCATCTGAGAAGTTCAGCGGGAAAATCACTCTTCAGTGAACCTGCTAACCAACATATAAGTCCCATTCCCATTGGGAATCTTAGAAACGCCCTTAAATCTGAGAAACGTCAGAATCGTCCTAAAGTCTGAAAAAATTCCTAAAATCTTAGAAATGTCCTAAAATCCAAGAAACATCCTTAAAATCTGAAAAAGCCCTAAAATCCAAGAAATGTCCAAAAATCAGAGAAACATGCTAGAATCTAGAAAGGTGCAAAAATTCTGTAAATGTCCTAAAATCAAAGAAACACACATAGGGCTGCTGCAACTGGCCCCTGGCCTCCTGTAATTTTGCAAAAGTGGCCCCCAAACAAATCAGAGTGAGTATCTCTGCTGTAGAGGTACAATGATCATGACAGGCTTCCTGGTAAGAAGAGTGACTGTGGACAGAGAGAGCTGGGAGCTAACGGAGACACAGAGGGATTGAAAAAGAGACACTTTGAAATAGAAAGAGAGGGCTTCCCTGCATTGCGGGACCTTTCCTCTCCTCTCCTCTCCTCTCCTCTCCTCTCCTCTCTCCTCCTCTCCTCTCTCCTCCTCTCTCCTCTCTCCCACACCCAGCAGCCCCAGTGTTATGGATCAGATGCTGGGCTGGGTGGCCAGACCGGAAGTGCTCCCCTCCCCCCTCTGTGTGCTTATGTAAACGGAGAAGCAGAGAAAGAGAGAGGGGAGAGCTATTTTTAACCCAGGCAGGCTGCAGAAGGAGAAAGAATGAGCGAGTGTGTTAGGAGGGAGACAACTTCAGCATTATTGATGAAGGTTGTTAGCATTAAATGAAAATGTCAACCCTGGATCAGCACGGGAAAAGTCAGGGCCACCCTATTCACCCCCTCCTCTCCCTGTTTGAAAAAAAAATCTAATTCATGCCATGATAAAAATAAAAAAGGGAAGAAGAAGTTGATGGGGCGGCGAGGCTTTGTTGTCTCTATCTGATGAGAAGGAAGTCACTGAAGCTTCCCTGACTGTTTTTGCTCCGTCATGCTCCTCTATAATGTTTTTCTGTTGTTTTTTTGTTAGCACTTCCTGTCACTTTGTACAGTCACACACTTTGTTTGCTAGGATGTTGTTGTCCTTGATTACATATGGATGTGTTGTGTTTGGTTGACCGTAGGCAATTCACATATGAGGTCCAAACAGCGTGACTGTGTCTGCTAACAGGACCAAGGAGAGAGGGTTTGTTTAGTCGCAGAAGGTTTCTGTTGTTGCGTCCATATTGAGATGATAGAGCTGTAATCTAGTTCCTGAAATATTAAGGAACTTTAATTTGATCCTAAATCAAGTATTAGATTCTGAGAAAAAAGGTTTTCTTTTTTTTTCGAATTAAGGCATAATTAAAATAATTATAACACTTACGCCTTTTAAATTAAAGTCTCACAAACTTCTATTTTTGTCATTTTAATGTGTTTAGATATAGATAATCCTTTTCTCAGTTATTAAATGCACCACTAAATAACTGTTAAAAACAAAGATACTGAAGAGCCATTTTATGGGTCACGTAATGCAGTGGAGTAATATCGAGAGAAATATCTGTGATTTATATATAGTTGTTAGTAGGGTTGGGTATTGTTTGGGTTTTTTACGATGCCAGTGCTAAAACAATACTTTTAAAATGGTACCGGTGTCTAAACAGTGCCTGAAGCGGTACTTTTTAAAAAGATGAAATAAAAGCACAGAACTGTTAATCAAACTAAAGCATGGCTTTCTTATTGCAAAGGCAAAGTTAAACACAAAGTATACTTAACAGTATACTTAAATATATAAATATGGATAAATACAAATCACTATTAACAAATTCACCTTATAAATTAAAACGAACCCAACTATAAAAATGTAACACTCAATAACAATTACAGGAGTGCTGACGGCAAAATAAGTTTTGATTTGGGATCTGTAATTGCTCAGCAGACAGACATGTCTCTATTATCTGTCTCGGAGTGGCTGAGACTGTCACTACAATGAGAACAGTCGGTCCACCTTAAGGGAGCCTGAGAGGCTAACTTAGCTGGCTAACTTCGAGCTAACCCCCTTCACTTTAATCAGCAGGTGACAAGCAATGCATGGGAGCTTGGCTCTAGTCTTGAGGGGTTGTAGCAGTTATTCACTGACAAACAGCTTAACTGTTCACACATTGCGCTGCTACACTTAACTTTATACTCTTTGCTCCGCTCGCTGCAGCCTTCTCTATCACTGGCACGCACATATGCTGGCCTGCTCTATCTTTCTTGCTCACACTCGTTCTCTGTCTCACTTCTCCCACAATCTGGCACCGAAATGAGGCACCAGAGTCTACGCTATGATTCGGTCTGGTAGGTACTGGTCCTATAGGGTTTCGGTACCCAACCCCAGTTGTTAGTGATTTTCAACTTTGTAGATAATCAATTGAACAAGTGTTGAATACATTTTTTCCCCTGGAAATATCATATGATATCCTATCATAAATAAAATTTACAGATGATTTTGATAACTGATAAATTGCAGGGTTCCCACTGTCATGAAAAACCAGGAAAAGTCATGGAATTAGTAAAAATCATTAAAAGTTTTGGAAAAGTTACATAACTTGTAGTGTGTAATGAAATTGATTTTTACAGTAACTCTCTGTACATCCATGTAATGTAACGGCAAATTTATTTTCACCAAGTTAGCTGTTGACATACTGTAGCAATAATATGCATTGACCTAGGGCTGCAAGATATGTTGTTTCAGCACTGACATTGAAATGTACAATAGCTGCATCTTCCCCTTTAGGACAGGTTATGTGTATATGTGACGAAGTGTGGCAGTGTTCATTATGGAAAGCAAGATTCTCTTGAGAGAGAGAGAGAGTGTGTGTGTGTGTGTGTGTGCGCGCGTGTGTGTCCACGCGCACAAGGCTGCAAACACAGTGAAGCATATGCTTTTCGGAAATTTTATTATTTGTCCGTGAAAAGTCATGAAAAAGTTTTGAAATGTTGTCCATGAAAATGTGTGAGAACCCTGAAATTGTTTAAATACTGTTTTCCAGCACAAATGCAAAACAGTCCCCTGTTAGAACTTCATTGTTGTCACTGTGAAGTTGCCCGGCAACCATCTATAGTGAATGGTTTAACGTACATGGTATAAGTGCATTTATAGGGCGTGTCCAACCACTTTTGCTGATTAAATAGCGCATTGTCTGGGTGCAAAGTAAGGTGCAAGGCCCAAAAAGGTTATATTAAGTCTCTTATTAATCATATCTGTGATATCTTCTTGAAAATCCAGGGAACACACTGTACATTGAATATGCAATATATACATATGACAATCAGAGGAGCTCTATATGATATTCAAAACATCAATACAGCAGCAAACCATTGCTATGTAAAGATAGTGGAGTAATGGTGTCCTCAATGGAGAACAAAGTCATGCTGCCTTTGTATGTGCTGTAATCTGAGCTTCTCTGTTCCTTGTTGTGGTAGACAGTCC
Organism: Plectropomus leopardus; assembly: GCF_008729295.1. Taxonomy (NCBI): domain Eukaryota; kingdom Metazoa; phylum Chordata; class Actinopteri; order Perciformes; family Serranidae; genus Plectropomus; species Plectropomus leopardus. The sequence continues at coordinate 23,393,866 of NC_056464.1, read as the reverse complement.
AGTTGTACGTGCATATTAGCGCATGTGAAACCTGTATGTGTGTATCCCACTGGCTAGCTTATCGTCCTCGCTCTGTATTGCGCTCATACAGTGTTTACTGCTGATATCCGGTGGCATCATTGTGGCAGCATAACGCCCACTGTGTGATTCCCTCCAGTAACACAGTTAACTCTGTCAGAACTGTAGCCTGTTAGCACTCTTCACACGGTTAGCACTGTTAGCTGCTAGTCACTGGCTCAGCCACCTCCATGTTGAGAGCCGTGTGCAGACAACCTCAGAATCACAGATATGCTTTGAATATCTTATAGAGCTCCTTGAAGGTGCCAGAGCAGTTTATTATTTTATTTGTTTGCATAAAGAAAGACTTCTCGCCACAACTTGGTAGCTTCTCTGGCCTGTTTGTAACAGATGTAGATTTTAAGTGAGATTCAGTAACTTTTGTTGTCTCACTGAATATCATAATACTCTATTTTCCAACCCTACTACTGATTAATCAAAAAGTAGCTTATCAACCAATCAGGGCAAACATTCATTGGTTTCAGCTCTCAAATGTGATAATTTGATCTTGATTGTACTTTTTAGGCCTTATACCAAGTTTTTATTAACCCTTTGAAACCTGGATTGAAATATGTAAAAGGTGATGAGAAAATTATCTAAAACTTTCTAAAAAATGGTTTTTGTTTTTTTCTTCTTTTTTTGTGCTTTCAGGTGATTTTTTTAAACTTTTTTTTTACTATTGTTTTGCTAATTTTCGGCCATGTCTTGTTGAGTTTCTTTTTACCTTCCCTCCATGTGTTTGAAAGAAGTCAAACCAATAGAGTGGTGAAGTACTCCTAAAATGCAGAAGTCTGTTAGCCTCTTAGCACTCCCGGTTCCCTCGTCCAAAAGTCTATGGGTTTTTTGAATGGGTTTTTGATAAAATGCCCTAAATAAGGTCTGTGGTTAACACAGGCTAAAGATATTTAGATGTTTTGTTCTGCAACATAAAATACGTCCGCTTAAACCTGATTTTTGAACTTTTAAGGTATTACTCGTCTTAAAAAAGGTGGTTGCTAACAAGTGGCTCAGCGGGACTACAGTGTTTGTTGGGGACGTTAGGAGTCATCACATTGGACACAGAAGCTCCCACTCGTCCGCCGTTACAGCTTTGTAGACTCGTACTCAAACACTACAAAAGTGGTGTTCATCTGTGAAGATTATCACACTGAACTAAACGTGTAAGGATCATAAACTTGTGTTTATGAAAATCCCATTCATTCACGTCATCCCTTCACCACTCTATTTGCTCAGTTTTTAAAGGGTTAAAGGCTTCAAGCCAAATTTGTCAAAATCAATAGATCAATAAATGGAAAGAACATTAGGCGGAATTCTCCTCAAACAGATGTTAAGACAAAAACTGATAATTCTGTAACGTCTCCATACATTCAGCATCTGTGTGGATCAGATACCAGCCGGTGTTTATTATCTGTCGATTCTCAGAAATCTTGTCCCAGGGACAGTGTGCTGGAGTCCCCCTGATTTACTTCTCTGACATCCTCCCTCCTCTGTCCCCCCTCCTCTCTGTTCCTCTTTGTGATGTGTAGTTGTGTTTCTGCAGGGACAGAAAATGGTTCAGATTGAGTCTCTGACTCATCGCGAGGATGTAGGGAGTGAGGGGGAGAATATCAGGGATGGGCAAAGACACACTGATTTTTTTTTGGGCTGTAGCTGAAGTACTTGAGCGTGGTGTGATTCTGAATATGTTTAGACGTGTTTAAAGCAGCAGATGTTGAACATGCTCTCGCTGTGCTGATGTGTAGCAATTTTAAAGTCTCAGAGCTGCTGCAATCCCAGTGTATTGTGATTTTCTGAATGCTGTGTGTGTATTCAGTGATTGTGCCACTCCCCAGTGTTTGACAGGCCAGTGTTCCCAGTACAAACTTTACTCTTTTCTGTTCTTTCTTTATTTGGCTCTTTCATAAACACTATTTTCCTATTTCTCTTTCTTTTATTATTTAGTTTTTCTGTCTTTCTTACCTTTATTTTCTTTGGTCTTGTTTTTTTTGTCTTTTATTTATCTATTTATTTCTTACTTTTATTTAATTTCTTTTTTTAACTCCTGTGGTTTCTTTTGGTCTTACGTTCTACTTTCTGCTTTTCCATCTTCATGTGTCTCTATTTTATTATGTTTTTCTGTCCTTCTTATCTTTTTTTTTCTTTTTCTTTTTTGGTCATATTATTCCCTTATTTTTTGTCTTTCCATCTTTTTGTCAGTTTCTGTGTTTCTTACCTATAATTCGTTTGGTCTCCTTTTTTTTTCTCTTGGTATTATGTTTTCTCCCTGGTTTTAGCTCTCCTCTTTTTGTCTCTCTTTTATTCAGTTTTTTTCTCTCCCCCCGCCCCGTTTGTTAATTGCATTTCTTGTATTTCTTCTGCTTTTATTTTCTTCTCTTACTTTTTTTCTTTACATCTCTTTATGTCTCTCTTTTTTCAGTTTTTCAATCGTCTTTTACCTTTATTTTCTTTGGTCATGTTTATTTTCCTTTTGTTTCTTTTTGTCTCATATGTTCTTCCCTGACTACAGGGTGACTTTTTTTTTAATTCAGGTGCTCTGTCTTTCTACCTTTATTTTTGGTCTTGTTTTTTCTTTCTTTTAATATTATGTTTAGTTTGCTTTATGTCTTTCTTTTGCATCTCTCTTTTATTCCGTTTTTCTGTCATTCCTCCCTGTGTTTTCTTTGCTTTTGTGTTTTTTTCCCTCTTTGTTAATTGTTTTTTGTTGCTTTTCTTACTTTTGGTCTTACGTTCTTCCCTTACTTTTTCTCTCTGTCTCTTTGTGTATCTCTGTTTTAGTCAGTTTTTTTCTGACTTTCTGTTCTTGTAATTTTTTGTTAGTTTTCAACTAACTATTATTCATTTTTTTTCTTTTTTAAAGATTATGTTCTTTTATTCTTTGCCTTTGTATTTTTCTTTTTTGTTCTTGCATTCTTTCATTGTTTTTTGTTTTCTTTTTGTTTCTTCTGTTCGTTGTGTTCTTTCTTTCTTTTTAGTTCTGTCTTCCTTTCATCTTTCTGACTTTTCTTTTAAGTTTATGATTCTTTCTTTTTCATTTTCCCTTTATTATTTAACTTCTTTCATTCGTTTGTCATTCATTCTTTGTCATTTGTTCCTATTTCCTTTCTTTCTTGCACTCTTTCTCTCTGTCTCTAACCCACTCCATTCTCTGCATTTCTCTCTCTCTGTATCTCTTTTGTTGCTCTGTGTTTCTCTCCCCCTCTTCTATCATTCTCTCTCTTCTCTTTTTTCTCTCTCCTATCTGTTCTCTCCTCTCCTCCTCTCTCCCTGTCTGTCTCTCCCTCTCTCTGGCCTCACTCCAGTCGCACAAGATTTGGAGCCGATTGTCTATTTATAGCGCCTGTGGTTCTGTCGCCATGACAACCAAGCTGGAGGCCAGGGCGCCAGGGAGCTATTTTTGGAGCAGCTCTGTAATGTCAGACACAGCCTTCTCTCTCTTTTCTTTTCTCTCTCTCTCTCTCTGGATGTGTGTGTGTGCGTGTGTGTTTGATTAAGGATCGGCTGGTGAAGCCTTGGTTTGGTCGGCTTGCAATGTGAAGCGTTAACGTACAAAGAAGTTGTAAAGCCGCTTGAATCGTTCTGCTCGGCGGGCCGTGCACGAGCTTTACCCCCCCCTCCTTTTAGGAAGCTCCAAGACTGTTTTCTGACTATTCTGACTTGGTGTTTCAGGGGCTTGTGAAGCGTCAGTTTCTGTTTTGCAGAGTTTCTTGGAGTGACAAATTCAAGTGTGTTTGCAGTGCTGAAGACTGGAATTTACTTTGAATTTTGAAGTTGCGCAATTTAGCTTTAAGGCTTCATGGTAAAGTTAGGCCTAAATGAACTAACTGTTCAAAGATTCTGTAAAAGTTGCGCCTTTTTAGGAATTTTAAAGGAAGTTTTTTTTGTACATGTGCGTAAGAGTTAACAAGGCTTCGGGTGATATGTTATATTTGTATTGTGTGCCTGCATTTTATCTTTTTATAATTTGTTCATTTGTTATGTTCCACATTAGCTGTGCCCTGAAGCACAGTTTATGGTCCTGAGGTCCACATTAAAAAACATATATTAAACATTTCAGTCCCCACAAAGTAAAACATTTCAAAAACATACATTTAACATTTCAGTCCCCACAAAGTAAAACATTTACAAACATATGTTAAACATTATAGTCAACACAAATCTTCACTCAACCCAGCATTAAACATGAAAATCAACACAAACATAAGACATAGCCTATATTTCGTTAGTATATTTGTAACATGATAGTAAGCTATTTTTGATGCAACTAACATTTATAGTAAACTATTTTTAATTTAAGGACTCATTACAGATATATCTGAGGAGCTTCTATATTTCTTCTTTTAAAACCTTCCTACCTGTTGCTGAGTTTATTTATGTAACGTGACCTTTTGCACTTTTTATGCTTTTTAGCCAGTTTCACTTAAGTTTTCATCTAAGCAGATAGATTAGATTTGCTTTCTTTGCTAATGAACAAGCATTTGTTTGAGATGATATTCGTTTTTTGAAAGGAACATGAAATTAAATTGCTTGTTGAACTTTTGGAAATGTGGGAGAAATAAATGGATTTTGGCAGATGTGGAAAGAAAGAGGCACTTTTTAGGGGCGAAATTGTGCCGGCCGGCTTGTGTGTGTGTGTGTGTGTGTGTGTGTGTGTGTGTGTGTGTGTGTGTGTGTGTGTGTGTGTGTGTGTGTGTGTGTGTGTGTGTGTGTGTGTGTGTGTGTGTGTGTGTGTGTGTTACAGCCGATCAGGAGAGTTGCTCACATGCAGGGCAAAGGTCTCCAGATGTGGTGTGTTTTTCACCCTGTCAGGACACATATTTAAATTAAATGTTGTTCGGTTTGTTTGAGGTCTTGTTTAATGATAAATGCAGTCTGCTTTCAAATAGAGTAGAGACATTGCCAAAAACTTTCAATATGTTGACGTGAAGTGAATATGATTTAAGTTAATAAGTTGAAACACTCCCCTTAAACCTGCTTATGTTATCTTATTTTTAAATGCGATGATTTTTTTTATCCAAACAAATGAAGCTAATAATTCAGCATACTCTCCAGTCCAGCTGTGGAGGCCAGACGAGTCAACGCGGCTGTGTGGCTCAGAGGAGCCTAATCCCGTGTAGAGCTGTAGATGTATACCAGCTCGTAATCTGCGTAATCCTTTGTCCTAATACTGCTACTTTAACAAGATGAATGCATTATAGTATGGAGGGTTATCAGATTTGTTTGGCCAGTGTGCTGCTGATGATTATGTATGTCCTTAAGCATGGGAAGATCTCAGTTTGATCATTGATTGTTGGTAAATTCTTGTCACATAAAACAAATCAAAACTCATATTGAGTTGAAATTTTTATGTTGAGTGTCGGCAGAAGATGTACAGTAAACATGTTGCTGTTTGTAGAAATTTTTAAAGTATTTTAAGAGCAGTCTATTCTCAAAAGAAGCTTTATACTTTATGTGAATTAAAAAAAAATGCAAAAGTTCATTTGGTTGCCTCTTTTGTTTCGAAAATTATAATATCAGAATATTAGGTGATATGTAGCTTTAACATATTTTTTCTTCAAGTCTAAACTTGAGGAAACTTTCCTTAAATTAAATTTAAAATATGGCTTTGTCCTATATTAAATCGTGTTCAATTGTTGTACCTGCAAGTCAACAAAAATGATACCAAAGTGAAAGGTAAACTAAAAAGTTAAAAATGTACTTTATCTTTTTTTGTAAATACTGAGTTATTTTCAAACACTAGACAGGAGTCGTGTGTGTATTTCCAGTGTTTAAGTCTGCCTGTCTGCTACCCCAGAATAACCCTGACAGGTTATTCATAACACCGCAGACCTCTCTGTTACTGGGGCAGCCGCTATTATTTAGTTCAACTTACGAGGCACAGTTATTATCGGCACTTCTCCTATTAATAGGGAGAACTGCTAAAAATTGAGCAGTGTGTGTTTGTCCTGGGTGTGTCGCCGCCTCAGACCAGAGCTGTAGATAAACAAGAGTTTGGCTCTGGCAGATGTCGGCGGCAGCCATGTTAACTCTGTCATCATTAGAGCTTTTAGATTCTGTCACATCCAGGTTATTTATGTGTTTGGGGATGTTACGGAGGGTGAAGTTAGACGCTGAGCTGTGGATACGGGGCAGAAACAGGCTCTGGGTGTGCTGGCACAGCAGAGGCGCTGTGGTGTGGGAACAGCTGAGCCACTCGGGCCCCTGCAGAGAGCCAATGGTACCAAACCGGTTGGCTGCTTAATTGCCTCCGTGTGTGTTTTATATGAATATCTGTGTCAGTGTGCATTTGTGCAGAGATGTGCACATGAGCGTCTCTTAGTTCCCCTCTTCTGTTTCTCTTTCAGCCTCACACTGACGCTCCCTTCTTCCTGACTCCCCTCGTCTGTCTGTCCTGTACTGTAGCTCCCGCAGACCCAGCCCCCTGTTCCTCTCAGTGTGTTACCTGCAGCCCTCCTGTCACATTTCACCCCTGCCTGCCACATTCCTAGTTATCTCAGAGGGGTTTACATACCTTCGCCCTGAGAGGCTGCTACGAGCGAGCGCCTTGCCTTTCTAGTCGTAAGAACGGCAGGCAGACGATCAGTCAAAACAGACAGCCGTGCAGGAATCAAACAGGGTGGAAGTTAGTGCGGTTGTCTGTGTTAACAGCCAACTGAAACAGTGGTTGTCAACCTTTTAGTTTGCGAGAAAGGTTTTTTTGTTTAGCGTTGCTCTGACGCATCTTGTTATGTTGCCAGTTTCATTTAGGGCTGCGACTAATGCTTATATGTATATCTTTATTTTGAACATGCCAAATGAAATGGGAGATTGAAAATAAAACACAAGTAAGAAAAACAACACCAGAATACCCATCAGACTTATTCAGTAAACAACATAAGTATTTCATGTCTGAAAAGGAGTAGGAGGAAGTGAATACTTATTAAATCCTACCTCCTTTTTTGATTATTTTCATTGACAATTAATCTATTGATTATTTTCCTTGTTAACTGATTAGTTGTTTGGTCTACAAAATGTCAGAAAATTATTAAAAATGTTGCTCAATATTTCTCAAATTCCAAGATGACGTCCTCAATAGTACTTTTTTTGTCCACAACACATAGATATTTAATTTGCTTTCATAGAGGAGTAAAGGACCAGAAAATGTGAACATTTAAGAAGCCGGTATCAGAGAATTTTGACTTTTTTCTTTTTTTCAATCAGTGCCTCTGCTTGATATTCCTAAAGCTTAATATTGTATTTCATATAAATGTATAAATACATTGTTTCTTTTACCTTCATAAGTAGAGGCAGTCTTTATTCACATTACGCACCTTTGCTTTAAAACCTTTCCTTAAAAATAAAGCAATTTATTACTTACAAAAACTTTTTTTTATACAGTTTGCACATATTGTGACATGTTAAACCAAAGAGTGATTTGTCTTTTACTTGTTTTATTCATATAAAGGTCTGAAGATGATAAGTAGCTCACAAGGAAACACTGCAAAGAAAGAACCTTTTTTACTGTGTCGCAACCCTGAGGGATTTTAGGGATGCTGTGTTTCATCAGGTGTTGGTTGCTATTACAGATAGTACGGCTCAATCAATGGTTCTTAAAGGGATAGTTCAACCCAAAATCAAAAATACATATTTTTCTTTTTACCTGTAGTGCTGTTTATCAGTCAGGATGTGAGCTGTTGAGTGTTGGAGACATCGACCAGAGAGATGTCTGACTTCTCTCCAGTATAATGGAACTAGATGGCACTCGGCTTGTGGTGCTCAAAGCACCAAAAAATACATTTGAAAAATTCAACAACAAAGTCTCTCTCCAGAAATCATGACCCCGTTACTAAAGATAATACACAGACCTTGTTTTAAGCAGTTTCATGTAGGAACTATTTTCTTTCAAATGTATTACAGCTGCCAACCATATCACCACGTGGCAAAACAATCTGACTCAGCTGTCCTTTAAACTGAGCAGTCAGAAAAATAAATTGTAAAACAGGTAAAGCAAAGAACTAAATCTCTGTTAAGAAATGTTTTTACCACCTAATCCACCATGGTCACCCAGTTTGTCTACATAAGTTTATGCTGACTTTAAATCATGATACATATCAATAACACTTGTTTTACTTTGTTGTTGTTAATTTTTTAAAATGTTCTGAGTCTAAATGTTATATTTTGGAAATGTGCAGTCAAAGAAAAAAAGTTTTTTATAATTTATGCATTAGGTGTTGAAAGTTGGGAACCTGTAACAGCTGAAATAAGGGTCTTTGCAGGAGCTTTCTCTGTTAATGTTTAACAGGAGATATTAGTAATCAATTCTAGTGGTTCAAATGAATGTTATAAACCCTGTAAACCTGATTGAAAACATGCCTTTTAAATGCTTTTGGAGATGATTCCTTTGCTGCTGACGTGTTGCGATCAGAGGAATTGTATGTAGTAAAAACCTGCAGTCTGATGGATGCAGGCTTGGATGTGTCCTCTGTACAAATCAAAGTGCTGTCAGGACAGCAGGGAGATTTAAAAGTCCGGCTTTGTTGTGTTTGCATGTTTGTTTGTGTGTTTGTGTGTGCGTGTGTGTGTGTGTGTGTGTGTGTGTGTGTGCGCGCGTGTGTCTGTGCGTGCGTGCGTGTGAGAGTCGCATATCATCATCCGGTAACTCAGTCTGCTTGTTTCAGTCCTCAGACATTGTCAGTGGTGGACAGTAAAGAAGTACAGTTACCTAAATACTATACATAAGTACAGTTTTGGGGTATCTTTACTTGAGTATTATTTTTTTAGAAACATATTACTTTGACTCCACTGGATTTGAAATACAAATATTGTACATTTGACTCCACTAAATTTCTATGAAGGCTCTAGTTACTCCGTACATTTGCTTTGAAGTCAGCAGATGTTTTTTTTTTTTCTTTTCTAAAATACAAAACTCCACAAATCTGCAACACATTGTTTGCAGTGGCAACAGAAGTTCACTTTTGGACTTAATAACCGTTTGAAAGTTCCCCCAAAATTTAATATTGTCTGATAGTTATTTTTGGTAGTTAATTAGTGCAATGTTTAGTAAGATTAAGTTGCTGTTGAAAAGTTAGAAGGTGTGTAACTGGGATGTTTATTTATTTATTTATTTATTTTATTTTATTTGTTATTTTATTTTTTCAGCTTAATCTACAGCAAATTCCACAGTTTGCAAGACAAGGCATTGGCTGGAGGATCAGGAGAATTTATTTGTTTTTTGAGCAAGTAGTTAGACAAGACAAGAATTGCAGTTAAATTGAAAAAAAAAAAGAAAATGACAATGGTGGTCCTCTTGTCAAATTGTGTTTCCGATGGCATTTCTACAGGCTTTGCTGCATATTCAACAAGCTTTTCCTTCTACAGATTTTATAAGCATGTCAGTGCTTTCAGATCATTATTTTATAGTCATTAGGATCTGTAGATGTGTTGTGACAACATACAACAATGTGATGATTTTTTTTAAGTACTATGAATACATTGGTATTTTTAAACGCAAGTACTCCAGTACTTTAAGTACTAATTTGACTCAGCAACCTGCACTCGTAATGTGGTAATATTTGACCAGGACTATCTATTCTTAGACTCAAATAATAGAGTTGTGTACTTTGTCAACCAAAATATATTGTGCACAAGGATGGATTTTTAGTGAGTTGGTTGAACATAAACTCTTAAACTTTTCCAGCATGCTGAGATACATGAGAGACAGATTTCTTGATAGATTTCATCGTGTTTTGAATCCTTACTTGTTGCAGCAGACTCCTCCAGCAGGTGACCCAGATACAGTCATCATGAAAGCATCAGGGCAGCTCACACACACCTTGAAATGCAGCAGCTATGTAGGCCACTTCATCGGAACAATTAACATTCATTTTGGTAGGCACTCTGCTAATCTGATCTAAGCGTAGGCCTGCATTCCCTCCCACGCACATACACACCGATGTGCAGACACACAGACACACACACCTCTCCTCCTCCTGTGCAAGTATTACTACAGCAGCTCCATTGACGAGGCTGCTCTGGCCTGACAGAGCAAACGGCTGCTGGTGACTCAGACTGGCTGCTTCTGATCTCACTGTGAATTAAAACACACGCCCCCTGGTGGACGCTCAGAGACCACTGTCCTCCATCTTTCTCTTGCTCGCAGTTATGTACTGGGATGTACCTCTGTGTGTGTGTGTGTGTGTGTGTGCATGCGTGTTTGTGTGTCCTGGAGTCTATACTGTTCCCACCATATACATTAGCACAGTATAATAGGTTACTGTAGTCAGTATGGTACCGTAGGATTTTAAAAATGTTCAGTGTGGCAGGGTTCCCACGGTCATCAAAAACCTGAAAAAGTCACAGTCATGTTTTCCAGGCCTGGAAAATTTATGGAATAAATAATAATCATTGAAAGTTTTGGAAAAGTCATTGCATTGTAAACAATTTGAAACTTGAGCAAAAGGGGTTGATTTCTTTCAAAAAGTGGGAAGAAGGCAAAAAGCAACATTTAAGAAATTACCCAAAAATTTGCAACAGATTAGTAAAAGGTCACAAAAAAATTACTTAAAATAAGCTTAAAGTAAAGAACAAACAAGGAAATGCTTTTTTCCTTTGTTTTAAAAAGAAATCAAACCAATTTGCTCAGGCTCAGTATAGCTGTGACAGTCATTTTAACTCTGCACAGGAAAATTAATGTTGATCCAGGTTTCAAAGTGTTAAAAATCATTGGAAGTTTTGGTAAAGTCAGGGAATTTTGTTGTGTGTAATGAAATGGTTACAATAATCTGGCATGAATAACTGTCCACGTAATGTAACATCATGGAAAATTTATTTTCTGACGTTCTGTTTACCAAATTATACATTTATTCATTTTCTCCCCTGAGTCTTGTCTCCTCATTCGTGCCAGCTATTACGTGCCTAAAATCTAACCGGCTGTGTTTTTCTGTTCTTTTCCCAGCTTCTTAGACCGGATCGATGTGGTCAGGCTGAATGACTACACACCCACTGATCAGGTGAGATGTTCAACACACAAACATTTGCAGTACATTGAAGCAGTCTGCCTGCATCTGTGCTCTACAGTGCTCAAACAGTCAATTCATTGTTAAGATTACTGACAGTAAATGAATCATCACCAAATTTTAGATTTGATTAATCATTTAGTTAATTTCTCAGGAAGAAAAGCCAAACATGGGCCTTCTTTACATAAGACATCTTAGCCTGGCAGAAGGAAGAGCACAGGTGTAGACAATAAATTTAATGATGGGTGAACTCGGCTTATGACTTGATTTTAAGGTTTTGTGTTGTCCCACTAGGTGTGTTTCCATTCACCTCTTTTAATGCACATTTTTAGTTAAATTAAAACATTGTTCAGTTTTTACACTTGAGGGAGATGGAAAAGTTGGTGGTGACTAAATGCAATTGATGCAGATTGATTGCAAAAATGATGACGTGCTGTCATTGCATTTGTCTCTACAAGCTCTCTTTGTTCTTTCTGGCTGACTTTTAACAGTTTATGTCTGCAAAACGCTGTCACCAGAACTCCTCCAAGAGAACATTGCTGCAATACTATTTGTTTAAAACTGTATTTCTATTGTCCAGGGTGCTCTCTGTTACTATACATCTATTGTGCCACACCTATTGCTTGTCTCGATGGACCAACTCACAACATTCGTAAAACAGTTGCGGATGAAAAAGCACATAAATTCACATTTTCTTTTACTGAATTCTGAAAAATGAGTTAAAATTACGCTACATTTGAATGAAAACCCAACTATTGTAACACTGTCATAGCTCACTGGGTCATCTATAATGTTTAATGTTTTTAAATACCTTGTTATCCTGCTCTTATGTCCGTCTTTGTGACATCTGTCCTCGACACCTCCTTTGTCAGTATCTCTTTCTTTATTTCTCATAAACTATCTAACACTGTCCTGTTCTGTTTCTGTTTTCCATTTTTCAGGACCTGTTGAGATGCAGAGTACTGACATCTGGGATCTTCGAGACACGATTTCAAATAGACAAAGTCAATTTCCAGTGAGTCAACACAAAGTTTATTTATCACTGTTTTGGGTGATCAGGTAAAAAGTAAATACGTGTTTTTTCCCTCTTATTCACTCTGCTAACACCCAGATACGTAAGGAATTTGAATTCCTAGGATGATAAATTAATCATCTTTCATATCATTTTTATTGCTATTGAATAATGAAATGTTTTTTTACTTGATCAAGGTTTTGTTTCTCTTCTACTGTATACATTGTTGTCACATTAACCACTTCCATATTCAGTCTCTCAGTATTTCAAGTCTTTACTCTGCTTTTACAGTGCAAATTAAACTTTTTACCCCCTGCGTCTCACAGTATGTTCGATGTTGGAGGTCAGAGGGATGAACGTCGAAAATGGATCCAGTGTTTCAACGGTAAGATGCTTTTAGCTCAGACTGCTTTACTGTAGTGATTAAACTATTTATAAATTACTAAAAAAATAATCTGTGCTAAGGAGTCATTGACTCAATGATTTGTTATTATTTATTTGAATCCAGGTATTTGGTTTTATTTTACCAGGTCCATGTATCTGTGTCTATTTAAATCTAGAGGTAATCGGCAGTGTTTGGTAGTTTAACCCAGCTTTGGTGTGTTAATCTTATCCTATAACGTGTGACACAGATGTGACGGCCATCATCTTTGTGGTGGCGAGTAGCAGCTACAACATGGTGATCAGAGAAGACAATCAGACCAACAGACTACAGGAAGCCCTCAACCTTTTCAAGAACATCTGGAACAACAGGTGAGCGTCAACATCCTGAAGTTCTGATTTATTTTTCTCTGGATTTGTCAGTCCCCTTTATTTATAAAGCACCTTTAAAAATGGGGTTTATGAAGCGTTTTCAACAGAAATGGGATACTTAGAAGGCAATACAAGCCCAAGAGAATAAAAGAGAGATGAAACTAGGGTAAAATTTGGATAAGATTAAAACAAAAGGACAATTAATCCTGAATCTCATCCTCTCTCTTAGTTATACATTTTTGCTGCCGTCTTGGTGTAATTTTTTGTTTTCTTCAGGTTTTTGCGTGAGCTGAATGATATAAAACAGGGTTTGCAGGGATCCTCAAAAAGTCATTAAGCGTTGACTGTATTAATCTAAAAAACAAGGCCTTTACTGGGGTTAAAATTACTCGAATTAATCTTTTAAAAGTCTTAAAAATGCTCACACATGGGAAGTAAGACTCTATGAATTGTTTTTTCTGATGCTGCATTGTAAAATCTCTAAATAATTGGTAACATCTTTCTTGTTTTATAATATAATGTATTCATTGTCTTCCATGTGTTTCATTTAAAAAAAAGTTTGGGTTTTTTTTTTGGTAAAAATGTGTGGGAACCCTATGATCTGGCGTTTTCACATACAATTTTTTCAGGTAATGTCTCAACAATTTCAGGTTATTCAGGTATTCTTTTTTGTAACACAGTAAAATATTAAATTCATTGTTGTCTTAAGAATGAAGCCACTTGCTTTTTTGTACATCTGAGATCTTTTAATGGCTGTTCATTTTCTCTGTTTAGATAGACTTTAAAAGTCGTTTTGCAGAATAAGACATATCTGTTCAGTTTAAAAGTGCCTTAGTGTTTTTTAAAATTGGTGATGCTGTTGTTGCACCATCAAAACACTTTCCATTCTGGCTTGCCACAGCAAAGAACAGAGAAGCTCAGATTGCTTTACAAACAGTGGGAGCGTGACGGCGTTCTCTGCTAAGGACGCCATGACTCCACTATAACTTCACATAGCAAATAGTGGTTTGCTGCATTAATGCTCTGAATGTCATATACAAAATCTTTAAAATAAACCACAGTCAATGAAACTGGAGCTAAAACTCACATAGTTGGCTCCAATGGCGTCACTTAGGTGAGACAAAGAAAATAATTGTCATAACCAAACAAATAAATGTGTGATACAATAGACAGGCAAGCCTGTTACACAACAGTGTGGGCTTTATAACATACGTCGATACTCTTTGGTAACAGGGGATAGCCACTGATAGCTACTGGTTTGTGCAATGGTTGACGCACTTCCTTTGTGCAGTAAATCGAACCTTCATTTTCCCAGGAGACTTTGTGACAGACAGGATTTCACAGTGAAAGCGTGACTTGCAGGGAACCACTCCAAACGCTGATGATGTCACTATCCTATAGCCACTGTACTGTGCAGTCAACATTTACATCATAATGGAGTTGAGCAAAGTTTGAATCTTCACACCGCTGTATCACGTCAGCACCGTTTACCAAAGGTTTCCCATTTAAAGACAAAATATATGAGGGACACTTTTAACACGTACTGTATACAAACAGGGTTGAAAATCGAAAGGATGTTTGTGCTCGGGGTGCATGTATGTACAGTGGGAGGAGAGTCTGTCCTCGACTTTTTCTCTCTGTGGGAGCATATAGACTGTTTATGGCCAGAGCACAGAGATCTTTTCAGCCAAGAAGAGTGAATAATTCCCTTGTTCCTCAGCCAAAGCCTATTAAAGCATAATGGCACTGAAAAGTGGGGACTCTCCACTGACAGACGTGTTTTTTTTTTTTTAATGTATTTTATTTTATTTAACCCTTATTTAACTAGGTAAGTCCTGTTGAGATCAACAATCTCATTTTCAAGGGAGACCTGGCCAACACAGCAGCATAAGAAAAGTTACAGACAAACAATGATAACCACAATAAAAACATAGAGTATGTATACAGTAGTAGTAGTAGTGTATACAGAAACATAATAATAATAATGATAATAATAATCTCTATTTATATAGCACTTTTCAAGCTTAAGCACAAAGTGCCACCCAGATAAAAAAGTTTACAGAACAAAATAAGAAACCCATGTAGCCCCTCCCCTGCCCCTTATGACATAACCCAAAAAAAAAAAAAAATTAAGAAGAGCACAAATAATAAAATAGCGTTGCATTCAGGAACATATGACATGGAGAAATATTAAAACACCAACACACAATGACATGTACCATTTGATTCAGTCACCCTTGTACTAACATGTGTCTAACATATGCAAGCAATGTGCAGATGCATTCATGTACAACAGATCACTTTAATCCAAAACGGGTAAATTCGTAGCAGCGAGCAGCGAGTGTTTTTCCTGTAACGTACTTTTGGTCCTACACGAAAGAAATCTTCCACTGAACTGGTTCTTCATTTCCCTCCACAGGTGGCTACGGACCATTTCGGTAATCCTATTCCTGAACAAACAGGACCTGCTTGCTGAGAAGGTTTTGGCAGGGAAATCTAAGATTGAGGAGTATTTCCCTGAGTTTGCACGCTACACTACACCTGATGATGGTAAGAGGCCAACACGGACATCTGTGGGTGTACGAGACACAACACACATATCTGTTTCTCCGTGGTTGTAACCGGTGGTGGAATGTAACTAAGTACATTTACTCAGGTACTGTACTTAATTATGAATTTGAGGTACTTGTACTTTACTTGAGTATTTTCTTTTTGCACTACTTTTAACTTTTACTCCACTACATTTCAGAGGGAAATATTGTACCTCTAACTTCATTACATTTATCTGGTCGCTGTAGTTACTTCACAAATTACAATGTTTCCATAAAAAAACATAAGAAAAGTTTATTTTTTTCTTTTTTATGTTTGAAGTTTTTTTTTTTATCATTTTGAGTTTTTTTCTTATTTTTTAAAATGATATAGCGTTTTGGGGTTTTTATTTCCTTTTTTTTTAAAAATAATTTCAATTTTTTTGGGGGGGTTGTGTTTTCTTTTTTGTTTTGTTTTTCAACAATATTTAGTTTTTTGTTAGTTTTTATAGGTTTTTCTGCATTGTATGCTTTAATTATTGAAGTACATTTCCTTGATTATACTGTACTTTTACTGAAGTAAAGGATCTGAATACTTCTTCCATCACTGGTTCAAACGGGTCAGTGTGGACGATGAGCCATGTTGAGTCAAAACTCAACAATCTAGTTGAGAATTAAATAACACTGAGCCACTCAACACATCAAAAGCTGAGTGCAAAAATGGCAAAAGTGACCAGGTTTCTTCTTCTCCAACAGCAATACCAGAGCCAGGTGAGGATCCCCGCGTCACGAGGGCAAAGTACTTCATTCGGGATGAGTTTCTGGTACGTACAATGCTCCTTTTTAATTTGAATACTTTAATTCTATCTTTTTTTGTCAATATAATTTTTCCCATTTGGTTTACAGAACTGTGCAGGGAACATGAAGGTCTAATCTGACAGTTTGCTGTTTTATTTGTTTCATCCTCATAAGGCTCTTTAATGGCTGATTTACATGGATGTGATTTCACTTCACTTTATTGCACTTCTGCTTCTACTCTCAAAAAAGGACTTACTCTTGAATTTTGTTATCATATCAGTTAAGATGATTTGGAAGATGTTTCACCAACAAAAGACCTAAAACAGAGTTGAGGAAGTAAATAAAGATGTTTACTTTCAGCAGCATTTCCAAACATACATGAAATATGCTGTTTACCGCAAATCTAGTGAAATCTTTTGATCAATATTTTTTCCATTATACATGTTCTTCCATCCACCACAGAGCAATCTTATAATATGTTGTTTTGAAGTAAATAAATGCACATTTTGCCTCTTTTATCCCTGATTGATAATACTGTGTAACTCAGTGGTGATTCATGATGATGTATTTTGACAGAAACAGCAACAGCAGTTAACAGGAAGTAAAAGACATCACACTTTCATCCAAACTGTGCGACTGGCAAATGTTCCTCTTGGACGTGCTGTGCAAAAACCCCACTAGTCAAAGTGCAGCACCAAAGATGTCACTAAAATCGAAAACAAATCTCACAGATGGCCACTAATGTTCCTCTCAGTGTCTGTGTACACAGGATATTTGACTACAAGATATTCTCAGTAGATTTCACTGCAGAGTCCAAACAGGGCGTCCATGGATAAACAGTTGAAAGGGTTTCAAAAAAGTAATGTCTAAATAGTCAAATTACCTTCCAAGTTGAATGCAAATTTACCAAACAGACTTATCAGTTGAATTGTAATAAAACAAAATATTGGTGCAATATTGCAGTCATATAATTACTAGTAAACAACATCCAGTTGAACACATAAAGAACATGACGGGTGGTGTTGATGAAGGGTACTTGAGTCCATCACGTGACATCCTAAAAACTAGGTAGTACACACAGATGGGCGTGGTTTGGCAGTATGCTTCGACAAGCTCCATGAATGTTACCTCTTTCCCACCAACAAGGAGCAGTTTCTGACCCCTTTTTTTTTTAATCTTTTAAAGCATTTCAATAAAAAATAAATAAAAATTGCATTTTAGCCCAGAAAGTTGATTTTCAACTGGAACCAAAATATAGCAGTTTTTTCTTAGTTGGTCCATGCTTGTTTTTTGGCAAAAAAACAAATATGTATAATAACAGAACAAAGGCTCGCAGGTGATCAGTGCAACCCAGAACTTACTGTTTATATCTGCTGTCAGACAAAAACTCTCCAGCACTAACATGTCTGTACATTTGTGTTTTTCAGAGGATCAGCACAGCCAGCGGGGACGGACGACATTACTGTTACCCCCACTTCACCTGCGCAGTTGACACAGAAAACATCCGCCGTGTCTTCAATGACTGTCGTGACATCATTCAGAGGATGCACCTACGGCAGTATGAGCTCTTGTGATGGGCAGCGGCGTCCGGCCTATTTATCTACCTACCTGTCCTCCCCCCAAAACCCAACGACCAGTTAGCCAATCATGCCCTCCACTTCCACCAACTTCACCAAACAACCGGACCCTCCATCCTGAAACAACTCCTACAATATGAAAAAAAACAGAACAGTGGAAAAACGTTTTTCTTTTTTTTTTTTTTTTTTTTTTTAAGAGAGGATACAGCAACATTTTCACCACCTATTAGCCAGGACTGACCGCTGTCCTCTGCTACACTTTGACCCAGGAGCGAGGGTCAGGACTGGAACCCCTCAGCGCAGGCTCTCCCTCCTTTTAGCTGTCTTTCTCTCTCTCAGATATATCAACACACACACACACACACACACTTGCAGGTACACACACACTACAGCATAAGACATTTAGAGAGCCCTGAGATGGGTTTTAATGTCTCATATCACACACACATACAAATGCACACACACACACACAGACGGATCCTTTTAAAGTCCTGCTTTTGAGAGTCGGCAGAGGCTGAATTAAATAATGCATTCTAAGAGAGAGGAGTTTATTCACCACGTGCTGAAGACGGAGGAGGAGAAAAGAACGATGGACACGGAAGGTGGCAAACTGATACAGAGGAGGGCTTTGAGCCTTTTTTTGTAGCCCTGAACAGACGGACTAATTGACTAACTGCCTGTGGACGTGAGCGTGACTCGAACAGACCACATGGCTCACATGACTCCGCTCTTCAAGAATCGAGGAGGGACGGCAGAAAAAAAAAAAAAAATCAAGAAAAAAAAAGAAATATCATACAATGCATAAAATCATGCATACCAGTGAACTTCATGCAGTGCAAAAAATCCAAGCTATATATATAGATATTTATATATGTGTGTATATAAATATGTATATATATAAATATAAATATTATATATTCCTGTAATAACACAAATCAACTTTTAAGTTTTTGTTAGTTTTTACCCCGTGTTGTGTGTTGGTGTACACTGTGTGTGTGATCTGCCTTCGTGCACCATTTAACCCCCCCCTGCCCGCATACACACACACACACACACACACGAAAAAAAAAAATATATATATATATATATATACATATAAACACACACACACACACACACACACACACATACATCCTTGCCCCTTTTGCCCCTGCTGCTATTTGACTCAACATACAGAAAATAAAGGAGAAGTTTTATTTAATGAGGAAAAAAGCAAAAGGAAAGCATGAAGACTTATCAAGACTGGATGCAACATTTTTATCGGGAACACACACACACACACACACACCCCCCCCCCCCCCCCGCCCCCCCACCCCACGGCGTCCTCTTTTTTCTCACAGCACCACCTTTCGTCTTATTCTCTCACATCTCCCACTTCCCGTCCCTCCCGGCTTTAAGTACGTCTGTCTTTATTTTACTGCTGGACTATTATTCTTGTACAGACTGTAAAATGTATTATTTTGTACAACTTTATTGAAGAAAAAAAAATTAACTTGTAGAAGATCCCTGTGCCTTGATCACGACTGTACGTGTAAAAATGAGCTAATATGTAAGTTATGTTTCACTGCGCTGTACAGCTGGACGGGTCTGTCCCACCTCGTCCGTGCTGGCTCACCCCTCCGCTGGAGGCTGGGGGGAGGGGCATCGGATCGGGGCGGAGGCCTTTTGTCTGTTGCTTAGTTTCTTTTTTTCTTTTTTTTTTCTCCCCCACATTTGTTTGTTCGTTGATTCATTTGTTTTGCTTTAACTCTCCTCTGGTTTATATAATAGGATTTGAAAAGAAAAATTAAGAAAAAAAAGATAATCAGACACACCACCTTAATGCTGTGTAGTGAAAGAACCCTAACACAATCTAATATATATAAAATATATTTCAGATTTTATATTTTATATATATGTACTGTACACTTATATCTATCCCCCTTGTGAGCTGTTCCCCAGGTTTCCTTTGCTTTCTGTCAGTAACATCTGCATACGTTTCAGAAGGTGACGATTCTGGGTGCAGTGGGATGGGTATTCATTTGTTTTTATTTTTTGTTTTTGTTTTTTATTTTATTTTAGCTTTAACTCTTTTGAAGGAGACGGAAATATCCAGTTGCAAAACATTGCTTGTTTCTACATAAACCAAATTCTTTTTGCTTAAACAAGAAGAAACAGTTGTATTAGTGTTTGGTTCATTCTTAGGCTGAGTACACTCGATCCTCTCCACATCTGCACACATACGCTCGGCTGCCAGTTTGTTTGGTACACCTGTCCGAAAGCTCAGTCTGATACAACAGTCCTGCAGCAAATCCTCCTTCATGAAGCTTATAATGTTCAGTGAGAGCTGTTTCTTGTATTTGGCCCACTCCATTTATATCAGTGAGGACAGACGAAATGTTTGACAGTAAAACACGACACGATTAACAATAATAAAGTTTATTTTGAAACTTATACCAGAGATGGGACTCGAGTCACATGACTTGGACTCAAGTCAGATTTGAGTCACAAATTTAATGACTTTAGACTTTTCAAAAACCAAAAGGGACTTGAAATTGGACATGGACTTAAACACCAGTGACTTCACTTGAACTTGAGCTTTTTACCTTAAAAATACCAGATACCCCAATCATTTTCTCTCATTTCCTGAATCAGCCAACTTCACGCTATTCATCTGCAGTAAGTCAGAACTTAAATCTCCAGATCCACTTTGTTTGAACCAATCTGACAGCATCCAGTCAACCTGCAGGAGAGAGCCATCGTTTTAGTTTAGTTTGTTTTATTTGCACAAAGTTAAAAACTGCATAAAATCAAGATGAATAAAAATAAGAAATGTGTCAGGAGACGTGAAGAAGCCGGAGGCTTATACAAACTGAACCCCCCGTACACTTGAAAACATCAAGCAATAACAAAAAAAAGAAAGAAAAAAAAACCCAAAACATTTTACAGGAAAATACAAGAAAGGATAAATGACAGCAAAGATCACACTGAGCAGAAAAAGTAAAAACAGGCCTGCAGTAAAACATTAAGAACTAATGTTACTGTACTGATCATCATAATTTTGTTTGCATATAAAAACTATGCAGTGGTCATAAAAAATTAATTGGATTAATCAAAACGTGCAGGTCAAAAATTACAGACTGAGACGCAACAACTTCTAACAAACTAGTTTTAAAAAATAAGTAAACACTTTAAAAAGCATTCTTGATTTTTGTAAAATGAATATATTACTACTCTGTTGGTACAATGACTTTTTATTTGGTGAAAAGCACATTATGACTTGTTTAGGACTGGAGACTGTAAGTTTAGGACTTGGGTGCAAAGACATGAAACTAACTTGTGACTTACAAAGCAATGACTTGATTCCAGTTCTGGCTTATGCTTATCAAAACCAGAAATAACAAAGAAAATACACATTAAAATTCATAAACAAACAACATGAGAGAAGTCGACTGTAAAAATGATGATCAGTTATTACAAGCAACCTTTCTTACCTGCATACACAGATAAATACGCACATATGGACAAATTACCCAAATATAACAGAATACGGTAATAAATGTGTTCAGACGTGATTTGAAGGAGGACACTGGCGTTCAGCTGCAGCTTCAACAAGAATTAAATCCAAATCTCCACTTCATTACAGAAAGATTCATTACTTCCCTGACGTTTCAGACTGCTTTAGTTTTAGCGAGGTGTTCCTCATAAACTGGCAACTGAACGTCAACTCGTCTGTGTTTCTGACACCCATCACTGCGGAGGAATATGACGGTTTTTAACATGAAACTTTTGCCAAAGTCGCATCCTGCACAACTCACTTTTCACA
Organism: Plectropomus leopardus; assembly: GCF_008729295.1. Taxonomy (NCBI): domain Eukaryota; kingdom Metazoa; phylum Chordata; class Actinopteri; order Perciformes; family Serranidae; genus Plectropomus; species Plectropomus leopardus. Next base: position 23,372,345 of record NC_056464.1, on the reverse strand, counting down.
GCACATGAGATGTATTTTCACAATTTTCGATGATTATTCTTTTGCTTAAACTGGCAAAGGATTTTTGTCAAAGATACAAATGTTATGTCCATCGTGGTCTTGCTTCACAGATGACATCAGAATCTTATTTCTCAAGTTGCAGAGAGCTGGATTGTTTAGGACTATACACTTAACATTATTATTATTATTATTCAATATAGTCTGAAGTAAAAAAAATAGCATAGTGTAAAATCTGATAAGTGATTTTAGGACACTGATTGCCTTGAAAAAAGTATGTAAATATAACTATTAGTCTTCATTTATGTTTATATGTAATTGTTAAGTTAACTTAAAATGTAGTTATATTTAATTAATTTTTTAACAACTACAGTAAACCAAGTATACAATATTTTATATCTGTATTCTGCTGGTTGCAAACTAGTCGATCATATTTGTATTTTCTTAAACAAGTTAAACAGAACTCACAGATCTCCTAACTTCAACTTTTGCGAAATCCTCTTTGTCATGATGAAGTTAAGTTAGACTAACTTAGTTTGCTGAAGTTGCTTACACTTAAAAAGAACAAGGTTATTTATATTGTCATTTTTAAGTTGTGAAGACTTCACAAAGTTAAGTAAATACAGCTAAATGTAAAGTAAATTTAACACTTCGATTTAAAAGAAAAATCTTAAGATTTATAGTCGTATTTACCACCTTTTTTCGAGGCAATCGGTTTCTAAGATTATTTTAATTAAGATCAGATTTTACTGGTATCGTAGGTATTGATAGACTTAAGATGACACTTAAGGAGGGGAGAATAATTAAAGAATTTAGTGGGAAAAAGTAGTTTGTCAGCCTTTGCCGCTCTGCAAAGAGCCACAGTGGAGACATGAGGTTTTAAACAAGCTTTATATACAAAACACTTAATCCCAAAACACACTGACTGGCTTTACTGGTACATGTTAACAAGTATATAATTATTTCTTCTGAGCAATTTGAATCCCCGGGTTTCCCTCTCCAGTTTAATCCTTCAAGATGTACGGCGGTGATAATGTGAAAGAACAGATCACATTCAATGCTAAGTTTATTTTTATATCAACACCGCCTCACCTGTGCTCACCTTGATGTCCACCACACAGGCCGCAGCAAATCGAGTTTCATTTTAACTCGAAAGAAGAAACCCAATCTGGCTTTCTTTCTATTCTGGCATCAAGTGTTTACAGTATTTGTTGGGTTTTTCTATAATTTATCTGTGTATTTTGCACAAATACTTAAATGAGTGGCACTGAGCAAAAACAACTCTGAGACACACAAGTACATAAATATGAGGGCGTGAGTTTTTAGATACAGTTAAATGTACAATTGGTTAAGTTTTATGGCTCATTTAGCGGCTGTGTAAAACAAAAGTCTTTTCACAGACAGACCTGTGCAAACATTACTAATTGTTTATGGCACACTACTATTACAAAAGGAGTAACATTATGTAATATGTTATTCGAAAGCCGTCCAAACTATACCAGGGTTTAAAGATTTGTTGACGACCTCCTGAAAGAAGACATTTAACACCCGAGAAGAAGATTCCTCGGAAGATGTTCAAGAGGAAGCAAACAGCGTCACGTGCTCGTCTCATGTTGCTGATACTCCTCGTTTCCTTGTTGGAGCAACAGGATTATGAGGAGAAGCTGGTAATTCCTCTTTCAGTAACAAGACCCACTTCCACAGTGACAGCAGAGTGAGCGGGCCGACAGTCACGCCTCACACCGTTGTTCCACAGAGGTTTGATATCCCTGCTGTCTGTGTGAAGAACGGAGAAGTGCAGTATTGTATTGTGTCGTAATAGTATCATTTAGTGAGGCCTCTGGTGATTTCCAGCCCCGTCCAGGAGACAAATTCTGGTGAAATATGCAAGTGGCTGATAGATTTGTGTCATTTGCCAACCTGAAAAAAAAAAAAACAATGGCAATTTATCAAGAGGCGGGTAAAACTTGAACATTCACAAGCCTTTTAGCTGCTGGAAAAAAGGGGAATTTTGCACCCTGTTGTCAACTACAGTTGAGATAACCGTGTAAGAAGAGAAAACCATAATCAGAATCATCACTCTTATGACTTGTATTCAAATTGGCCTTATTTCTGTAGTGATTTAAATCCTGAAAATAAACTTCAAAATTTTCTGGGGACCCCCTGGAGATTCCCTAAGAGCTACTGGTCTAAACTACCAGTCTGTGTGACAGCAATAAGATTTCCCTCAATGGGAGCTGAGGGGGCGTTGTCTAAACCATGAAAAACAGCCCAAATGTACACAGAAGTGTCTGAACCAGGATGGCACTTTTGGTTGTGTAGTGTACATTTCCCAAAAACCTAATCAGTGATGTTAATGCAGGTGGTTACACAGACTGTATAATGGAAGTAGGTGTTTTACATCCCTATCAAATGTAAGACTGAACATTTTTTCTGTCTGTGGCTACAACTGCACCACGCCTGCAAGTTTTGATCCCTAGGGTGGATTACAGCAGTAGATGTTTAACTTGTGATTTGATGGAGATGTGCACACTATTGTCAGTTTTCCTGTTAGTATAATGCAGTGGCGACTTAAAGCCTGCATCCAAGCCCGCAGCCTCAAATGTTTTTAAATAACCCCAGATTTAAATATATAGGCTATATATATTTTTCAAAAATAAGAATAGCCATAATGATAATAATAACCATTGCTATTTCTCCATGCTATTTCTCTACACTCAAGGACATTGATTTGGTTTCAATTTTACAGGAACTTCAACTGATAAACCAGCTAGAGTGACCATCACAAGCTGGTATGACCAGCTAAACCATCAAAAATTATGCGAAAACATACCTTAAGCTGGTCAAATAGAACTGGTCAACCAGTTTAACCACCTTAAGCTGGTCAAGCTGGTTTTTTTTCAGCAAGGTAACTTTTATTTCAATATTCAAGGTCCGACACTGCTTCTTTTTTGTAATTTTGAAATTTTCTGCAAATAAGTACTCTAAACAACATTATTTTTAATTTGAATTTTGGAAAACTATTATCAGTAGTTTATAGAATAAAACAAAAATGTTCATTTAATTCAACACATACCTAGAACTAGTTAAACCAGAGAAACTGATATATTTGCTGTGGTTTATTATTTTTTTTCCAGAGTTTGTATAGACAAATATTTCAGACAGCACTAGATTTAAAGGCATAATTATTTTCCCCCGCTCCACAAGAGGGAGCCAGAGTTTGAAAACAAAGCCAGGCCAAAAAACAAAAAAACAAAAAACAAAACACGTGGGCCGAACCAACCGGACGACAAAAAAATGTGCTTCCTTCCTCCCCGCAGACTCCGCCTCCACGTTTCCATGCCTTGGCGCGCTTCGCCTCTGTGGCTCTCTGCTCCTCCCCGGGTGGACTGACTCTGTAGCGGGCTGCGGGTGCGAACACAGCGGATATGAGTGCGGCGGGTACTCCTCGGTCCGGTCCGGTACAGCAGGGACTGAAGGAGGCTCTGATCGAGACGCTGACGGCCATTCTGTCCCCGGTTCAAGAAGTGCGCGCCGCTGCGGAGGAGCAGATCAAAGTGCTGGAGGTGACAGAGGGTGAGTGGTCGCCACTTTGTAGTTTCAGGGAGTTAACGGGGGGCTAGCTACCCGGTGGTGTCACTCATTCACGGCACGGGCCTCTTCAGAGACGGGCACCACGCGGACAGCTGTTTTCATCAGTGCTATATGTTTGCTAGGCTGAGCAGTAGCTAACTGTCCTAACGTTAGCTGTTGGTCTCCCAGTAGGCCATATTTCCAGAAGTTGGTGATGACCAAGTTAGCTTAAAAAGCTCGTGAAAACGTGCTACCATTGAGCTGGGAGGTGGCTGGCTTCAGGTGCTCACACTCACGCGATCACGAAGTCACGGCTAACAGTGTCAAAAGTGTAATCATTAACGTTAGCTAGTGAGTTAATAAGCACATGGGGGGACTGCGAGGACCCCGGCCTCAACAGCACAGCAACAGGGTGGGCACCGGTTTGCTCTTCTGCCCCGGTTAAAACGTTCAGTTAGCGGTAAGTTAGCTTCTTTTGCCCGTTATTTTTACGAAACTAGCTTAAATGTTGTGATAATTCAGAACCGTTCGTGGTCTCGAGCGCATTAGAATCTGGTAACGTCATTTTGAACGGGGGGATGACAGCAACGGAACCGTTAACCACCCGAACCGGCCGTTTATTAATCCGTTTATACGTTTTAAGAGCTACATTGAGATAAAAACCGACTTCCAGATGTCCCAGCATTAATGTTAATCCCAAAAATTGGAAGTAATGAATTCATTCCACTGTCACTATGGCAACACCGGGTGACAGATTTTCCCGCGAAGATGTCTTCCAGGGGTTTCATCCCGCCTCACAGGCTGCCAGCCTCCCTCATCACCAACATCAGGAGACAGAGGACAAAAGAGGACAACAGTCCAAGATCTTACTTTCTTTTTCAGTGTAAGCCAAAGCAAGACGACCCAGAGACATTATGTTGACCATGAGTTCATGCATATATGAATTGCAGATATTATTGAGCATTAAGTGTTCTCACTTATTTACGTGCGTGTGGCCATATGCATTGAGTGGAGTAGTGGTAGATGATGAGGAGGGTGATGAGGTAGATGGGTATGTTACCAGTGAGGAAGTGAGTATACTTTTCTATATATTCCTATTGATTTTTGGCTGACAGGAAGGTATACTGTAAACAGGCAGAAAAAGAGGTGGTCATATGTGGTGTATCCAGTGGTAGAACGTAATGAGGTACATTTACTCAAGTACCATGCTAAAGTGCAATTTGTGGTACTTTGACTGTACGTGTATCTCATGCCACTATCTACTTGTACTTTGCTACACTTTAGGTGGAAATGTTATACTTTTTACTCCACTACCATGATAACTCAAGTTACTAGTTACTATACAAATTAAGAATTTTGCAAAAGATCTATATGAAAATATACAAGTGCAACTGAAATGATTAGTCGATTGATTTGAAAATTAATTGTCAACTATTTTGATAATCATTTAGTTCATGTTTTCAATGCAAAAACATTTCATAGTTCCAGTTTGCAAAACATGAGCCTTTGCTGATTTTTATTTTGACTACTTAAGTTATTTTCATTTATTAAATGTATTTAAACTTTTCTGCATGAGTGCTTTTACTTTTAATACATAAAGGTATTTCCCCAATTGTACTTACTTACTTTTATTGAAGTAACATTTTCAGTAGAGTGCTTTCACTAGTAAGAGTGTATTTTTACAGTGTGGTATTAGTACTTTTACTTAATTAACCGATCTGAATACTTCCTCCAACACTGCTTTTGCCCTCCACTACACCACTGTGTGTGTTACTGTAGCAGCTTCCAAATGCTAAATTAAACCAGATAAATGCTTTATCCAAAGGTAGGCAAATAAACAGTTAAATAAGAATAGATTTTCTATTATATTTTAATTAAGCAATGACAGAATTGCTCTATTTCCTGTTGTAATTACCGTTAAATGGTCATTAAAGGTCTCAAAATATAGTTCATGAAATTTACAAGCACCTTGAGCTTGACATGATACCTTAGGTAAACCACTGGTGACAGCTTTTGTATTGTAGTTATAATACCTATAACAAACATTTTTGTGGCATTTTGATGATAAAGATCTCACTTGGGACAGATGTATACAGTACCTGCTAGTGGCTGTAGCTTATACTCCACTAGACTTTTCATTGTCCTGCGATCCTCGTGTCCCTGTTGAAAGGCTAATTGTGCACGCTGTCTGTCGGCTGTACTGCAGCGTCGCAGCGAGGCCGACCCTTTCCGCTGGCCCCTCTCTAAGGCAGACGCTGTGTATGATTGTCAGCACTAACATTGTCTTCTGGCGCCTGATGTCACTCCTAGTAAAACCCAGTGAGAGAGGGCTGGATCACAGCTGAGGTTGATGCTGATCCTGGACTGTATTTATCGCTCACACTCTGCATGCCTGTCAGGCCAGGTTCAATCCGGCATGCTCTGCAGGCTTTAAAGCCTCATGGGATGGTGGCGCATTGTTGTTCGCAGTGGAACCAAATTATGTCAATGTTGTCATTTATTGTAGCACGCAGGCTAACAACAACATCTAAACATTTGTCATATTTAGATGCAGCTAAGAGACTGTTAGCATGTTTGTTTGTTCTGCCTGTAAGCTGTGGCCTTTCACCTACATCACACTTCTTTTTTTATCATGTTGCAGAAGCTGTATCTTGATTCATTTATGGATGAAAGGGAAAAATCCTAGAATCCATGACCTGGTTACTCAAGATAATCCACAAACCTTGTTGTGAGCAGTTTCATCTAGGAACTATTTTCTTTCTACTGAACTACACCTGCCAAACTTAATGCCATTGATGTTTACATCTCATGTTGTCACAAGCACAAGTCTCTCTCCCATGAGTAGATGCACACTTCCTTCTGCACGGTGATACACTTGACGGGTGTAGTTTGGTAGAAAGAAAATAGTTCCTAGATGAAACTTCTCACAACAAGATCTGTGGATTATCTTGAGTAACCGGGTCATGATTTCTGGAAAAAGACAATGCTGTTGAGTTTTTCAGATGTAATTTTTGGCATCGTGAGCAACACAAATCAAGTGCCATCTAGTTCCATTATATTTGAGAGAAGTCAGTATTTTGTCCTTGGCAGCAATGAAAGAAGTCTGTGTGGATTGGTTTGCGATTTCTTTGAATCTGTTTATCAGTGTCTTAAAATCCTTATTACATCCACTGTAATTATTTTTTGTGTGAAAAACACTTGATGTGAATCCTCCCTGTACTGCAGCTGTCTGTCTTAATCAATGCGCTGAGCCTGCTTTGATATATAATGTGTGCTCTGAGCTCTCTGGTTATTTTACATTAATTAATAAATTGTTGGGGTTTTTTTTTTGTCCGTGCTGTTGTAGAGTTTGGCATCCATCTGGCAGAGCTCACAGTTGACCCTCAGGGAGCGCTCGCAATCCGTCAGGTGAGTGTAAAAAAGTTGAAATTGCAACGGAGCAAAAGATGTTCAGCCCACAGACATGCATGTAAAAAAAAAAAGGTCTTGGACAGTTATTGAACTGCGTATGTGTTGTCCTGACTGTGACCAACTGTATCAGTAATGCGCAGTGTAATAACTATCTGTGTGGTTGTCTGTTTGCAGTTAGCATCCGTCATCCTGAAGCAGTATGTGGAGACTCACTGGTGTTCCCAGTCAGAGAAATTCAGGCCTCCTGAAACTACAGATCACGTAAACCACTCTTCACCTTAAATACATTTCTGCTACCGGCAGAAGTTTTATCTCTCAAAAGTATTCTTGAACACCATTTTAATTTGACCTCAGAGGACTTTTTGAGCCAAATGTTGTCAAACTCCCGTCTTCCCCCCTTCAGGCTAAAGCCGCCATCAGGGAGCTGCTGCCAAGCGGTCTGCGGGAGGCGATCAGCAAAGTACGCTCAAGTGTTGCCTACGCAGTGTCGGCCATCGCCCACTGGGACTGGCCCGAGGCCTGGCCGCAGCTGTTCACCCTCCTGATGGAGATGCTGGTCAGCGGAGACGTTAATGCTGTGCACGGAGCCATGAGGGTCCTCACAGGTATGTAATTAGATACAAATAAACACACCAAAGTTGCACATGTACGTACTGGAGAACATGATGCCAAACCCACTGAAAAAAAGAAAAGTTTTTTTAAAAATAAAATGAGTTTTTTTTAGAGAGCAGCAGTGATAGTAGAGCATTTATGAGAATATCAGTTAACTTTTCTAAAGGCAGTGTTTATATTCAGCACTAGCGATATGTCATTTGTGCTGTAAAATGAAATTTTTAAACTCACAATGCATTCATTCATTTTATATTTACATTTGAACTTTTACATACATTGCATAGCATATGGTGTCAGAGCTTTCAAAGTTTGTTTTGACCAAAGTGAATTTTTGGAGGCTGGTATGCTTTTTTAGAGTTTTTCTTTAACTTGGAAATGTTTGCCCTTTACAGCTGTAAATGTGTTTAAATGTGTTTCGTAACAACCTTTTGTCTGTGATGTCCAGAGTTTACTCGGGAGGTGACAGATACACAGATGCCGCTGGTGGCTCCGGTTATCTTACCTGAAATGTACAAGATCTTCACTATGGCCGAGGTATTGATACAACTCTTATCTGTACTTGCAGCAAGAGTGTTACAATATATTTAAGCAGAATAAAGTGTATTTGTATCGCAAAAAATTGATGATGGGCATCATGGAGAAGAGTCTTTGAAAGGAGGCTGCCTTCAGATACAATTAAGTGAACTTTAATCTCAGTTTGACCTTAAACTGTTGTGAAAAAGTAGGACGAGACATTTTTTCACACATTTCCTGCCTGTTGAAACGTTGTTTTATTTAATGCATATTAAGCATTTTATTCTTTTCTGAATACACAAATTTTGTCAGCTACCAGTAGGATCTATACATTTTGTGTTCAGATCATATCCCATCGTATATTTTGCGCTGTGTTATATTATAGTTTGACTAAATCTTGATGTCCCCTAACTGTTGCAGGTGTACAGTATTCGTACGCGATCCAGAGCGGTGGAGATATTCACCACCTGTGCCAACCTCATCTGTGCTATTGAAGAGCTTGAGAAGGTGAGACGCTCACAACAAGATGACTGATGATTTTCTGTTAGATATTCTTTGAATAATTACATCATAGGTTAAGTTTCAATGAATTACAATATGGAACATATTAACTTCTGATTAAACCTTTTTTTGCCATGGAAAATGTTTGAATTTACTGAGTTGCAGTTGATAAATTACCTTGAAAGAGTTAATTTTTCAAAAACAGGACAGACAGTTTGGGGATTTATTTAAATCAGTTTTTGTGAAATTAGGGTTCCCGCAGATCCTTAAAAAGTCTTTAAAGCCATTGAATTCATTAATCTAAAAATAAAGCCTTATTTGGTATTAATATGTAATAATTTTAATAATCACTGGAGTGCCTCTCGAATTACCATCACGCTGATAAGGAGAGGAAGCAACAAGGTTTTTGCAAGACCATATGCATACTTTTATAACAATTTATGTTTTCCATGTGTTCCACTTTAGAAAGTTTTATTTTTTTTAGCATTTAAAATAGCTCATCCAACTTGTTAACTTGACCAAAAAACATTGCGTTTATTTACCTTAAACTTTTGACAAAATTGTTCCTAACCCTAAGCCATTGATGTGGGTTCATGATTTTCTTTCTTCAGTGTTCGTTATTGTAAAATTTGTCTTATATTTCACTCAGAGTGGCATTAAGAGGTCTTAAATATAACTTGTCTTAACCTGTAGGAACCCCGGACATTGTCCTCATGTATTTTGTGTGTGTGTCCGTGTGTGTCCGTGTGTGTCTGTGTGTGTCTGTGTGTGTGTGTTTGTAGGGTGCAGCCAAAGCATTGATCTTCCCCGTGGTGCAGCAGTTCACAGAAGCGTTTGTGCAGGCTCTGCAGATGCCTGATGGACCCTCGTCTGATAGCGGTCTCAAGATGGAAGTCCTCAAGGTGAGAGACCAAAATGATCATTGAGTTGTTTCTCAGCGTGACCCTCAGATGTCTCAATTCATCAGTGAAAGTTGTTTGTTCAGCTGTGGAGGAGAGAAAGGGACAGGGAAAATTATATATATATATATATATATATATATATATATATATATATATATATATATATATATATATATATATATATATATATATATATATATTAATTTATTTATTTATTTATTTTTTTTCTGGAGCAGTAGGATGATCGTGACATGCAATAGTTGTGAGCTGTATATTTTATACAGAAAGAACATGGGAAAAGTATTCTAAAAACAAGCATTTGTATCTATCTAAAACTGAAACTTTGTGTCTGTATTTCTTCTTCTGTTTCATCCTCTCTCTTTCAGGCTGTGACAGCGTTGGTGAAGAACTTCCCCAAACCCATGGTGTCCTCCATGCAGCAGATATTACCCATCGTATGGAATACACTGACAGAAAGTGCAGCTTTATATCCTTTACAATAATAATGAGACTATTAGCTAATTTTATACTGGAATAGCTGCTGGTATCTGTATTTAAAAAGCAGTGATTAGACCTTTAAGTGTAAAAAGAGCCTCCATCTGGGATTAAAAACATATGATATATAAGAGGTTTGACTTCCTTTTTGGGCACTTGTGAGCCTGAAGTTTATGAGTTTTGGGTTGCTGAACATCCTCTCGGAAACTCCAATAAACCTCACTGCAGCAGGTCAGTCCGCTACATGGAAGTCACCTGCTCACTCAGCAAATTAAAAACACTTCCATGTTAAGATAAAAAAAAATGCAATTGCAATTAACAAAACTGTTAAATTTACTTGTGAAATAAATTTGTGATATTTTCAGATTGAATCAGACTGAGTGAACTGAATAATAAGAATGAAATCCTCGTTAATAACAGTATCCCTTAACAAAGTCTGTACTTATGTGAGAACAGAAGTCAACTACACAGAGGAAGTGGACGATCCTGTGGACTCAGATGGTGAGCAGAATGCTTTCACTGCAGTATGTGATGAATGCATCGTCACTGAAGCACCTTTTCAAATCTTATAATGTATTTGGTGTGTTTCTGCAGGCGAGGTTTTGGGTTTCGAGAATCTGGTGTTCAGCATCTTTGAGTTTGTCCACACGCTGCTGGAAAACAACAAGTTCAAGAGCACAGTGAAGAAAGCTTTGCCTGAACTCATCTACTACATCATCCTGTACATGCAGATCACTGAGGACCAGGTGAGGAATTACCGTCACGCTTTGGCTGCTGTGGAGATGTAACGGATGCAGAACGTTTGCGAAGCAAATGTCCAGCGACATGTCCTTTACACATTTGCTAAAGGCATTTAAACAGAGTTTGGTTTTGAAATGTGTTATGTACCAAATTCTAAATATTGACAAAAAAGGTTTTCATTTTTATTGTAAATGCATAGCTGTTCCAAATATCGGTTATCTAATTAACTAAGAATATTCAATATCAGTATTGGCCCTGAAAAAACAATATTGGTAGACCCCTAATATGGATTAGTTAATATCTACAGACTACAGTGGGCTATTTAAGGGATAAAGTTACTAAGCAATTGCCAGCTGGTACTGGCAAAATCTCCTTTATATTGGTTGTTTATTAAAAAAAAAGAAGACTTGTTTTTATGTAAAAAGGTTATATACACCTCATGTAAAAATATTAATAGAAGACTGGCCTATTTTTACATTTGTAGAGCAGATCCTCTTGGCACATACACACCACTTAGGTGCTGCTCTCACACCTGGTGCAGCCAGTTTCATCGATTATAGTCGAGGCGTAGTGTTGCAGCTGCCGCTCTGTAAACGGTTCACGTCTGTGACGTCTTTAGTGAAGCCACGGCGTAACACGTGGATAAAATGGCTGTTACCATAGATGGAAGTTTGAGCTTTGAAAAAAAAACAAAAACATCAATACAGCATAGCTGACTAAAATGGATAGAGACTATGTCTGTCTGTGTATCTTTGCTTCGATTTTTGTATCCCATCGACTTCCACACTTGGCAGGTGTGTTGGTCAGGTGTCATGAAGCACATTGTCAAGTGTAAAGTTGTTTGCAGAGAAAGATGCAGGCAGCTCTACCGCAGGCCCATGACATTTTGAACAGGTACTGCAGTCGTCTGCTTACATTATATTTCTGATTAACTCACGTTTGTGTCATGTTTCTTCAGATCAAAGTGTGGACAGCGAACCCCCAGCAGTTTGTAGAGGACGAGGACGATGACACCTTCTCCTACTCAGTCAGAATCTCAGCTCAGGACCTGCTGCTGGTGAGATTTCAACCTACAGCCTGTAAATTTACAACAAATCTTTGTGAAAAACGTAATTTTCAAGCCCAAATTAAAATAACACCTCCACTACAGCATTGCTTTCTTTTTTTCCACTTAAATCGTATTTGCAGTTACAACACAACAACAAACAAAAGACAAAAGCTAAGCTGCATTTTTACAACTTTGAACATTAGTGTATCTATTGATTATTGTTACATTCCAGTGTTGTCTTTATAGAGTCTATTTATCCTATTTTCTTTCTAGTTGTGTTTCTCGTAGTCTCGGTATGTGTTTTCCATTGAAAATATTTCTTCCAGAATCGTTGGTGGTGTTTCCTTTACCCAGTTCCCAGTGATAGCTTTCTTGCCACTTGCATTATTTTGATCAAATATCTATCACTGGCAAACATTTTCTTCAGAGAATTTATTTAAATGAAGCACCAAGCAACTGTTAGTGACCTCATATCTTAGTATTTGCTTTAGCCCCTACATACCATTTCCCAAAATACATTTATTTTCTGACATTTCCAGAAAACATGAGGATGGTCTTCATTAAAAGACCTGCACTCTGCTAACATTTCCATTGACTCTGCAGCTGCTTACGTTTTCAGTTTTGGTGTAACAGCTTTGCTTTCTTAGTTCTTAGATAAATCCCTTATTGTGTAACTTAATAGCTGAATGAGTTTACTTAAAATCTCTTCAGCTATCAGTGTGTGCATTTTACATCTAACCTGTTTAGTTTCTGTCTGTCAGTTGCTCTTTTTGATAAACAAAATCCACTTACAGTCTGGCCTAATAACTTTTCTACACATAATCCTGAAGAAACATGCCTTCTTGCTCTCCTTTTTCCTCTCCTACACACACAGCCTCCGCAAACACTCGAGGCGTCTGTTGAACCACATTGCCCTGGTCCTTGAAATCGACTGGAAACGGTTGTTTACTTATGAGCAGTGATTTTTTTCGATGCAGCGTTGAATCACAGGAACTCTGAGCAGTGCAGTCACATAAAACAGGGGTCAGAAATGTCTGGCATTTATAAGTTTGCAGTTGTTTCAGGTCAGATCCTTGCAGTCCACTCTGAGAGTATGTATAATGATGGTGACCTTTGACCTCTGCTCGCAGGCCGTTGCCACAGAGTTTCAGAATGAGAGCGCAGCAGCGCTGGCAGCAGCAGCAACCAGACATCTCCAGGAGGCAGAGCAGGCCAAAAACAGCGGCAATGAGCACTGGTGAGGAGAGACTCTACACTGACACTCTGTTTCTGCGCCACAAGACTGCCAGAGTAGAGGACGTTTAGGACGCAGCATGGCATTTCAAGAAGAAGTTCAGTGTGTATATCTATCATCTGATATCTGAAGGCAGAAAAGTTATTGTTTTGTTGTTATATGTCAAACCAGGTGGAAGATCCATGAGGCCTGCATGCTGGCCCTCGGCTCTGTCAAAACCATCATCACAGAGAATGTGAAAAATGGGCGAATCCAGTTTGACATGCACGGCTTCCTGGCCGGTGTTATCCTCGCTGATCTCAACTTGGCAGGTGAGTCTGAAACTGAGAAGAAGAATCAACAACACCGCATAAAATCCTCCAAAATCTACCACAAGTACCAACTCTCAAGGGTTCCTCAAAAAGTCTTAAAAGGTATTGACTTTATTAATCTAAAAATAAGGACTCAATTGGTATTAAATCAACTTAAATGAATCCTTCAAAAGTCTTAAAAATGCTCAAATCTTTTTTTCTGACATTGCCTTGTAAAATCTCAAAGTAATTGGTAGCATTTATTTTTCTGTTAAATGATTTAGTAAATTCCTTTTCTTAAACTCGTCATGATGGCGATCCAAGCAGTGGAATCTCACACGCAGATTGAGAAACAGAAAATCACCCAGAAAACCATCCAGAAATGCCAGATATTTCCCACTTCTGTTGGTAAACCAAATAAATACTTTAATGATAACATAATATGTTAATTTTCCTCCATGTGTTCCGGTCTAACATTTGATATAAAAATAGCTCAAAAAGCGGTACAAACACATGGTTTTTACAAGGTACAGGGAGAATCACTAGATGTTCTCACAGATGATGTTTGTGTAGATGTTTGTTTCGGGTTATTGGTAATATGTACATATGTAAACATATTTGTTATTTATGTTTGTGAATATGTTAAAAAAAAACCCAAAGAAACAGGAAGGCAAAGGATGATCAATCAGCAGGGGCAGGATTTAATAAGCTTATGCTTCTCTCTGCTCCTTTTCGAACATGTTGAGAAAATTATGTTTGTTTTGACTATTTTAGTTTGTTCTTGCTTTTTGTTTTGTTCTCGCATGTTTGAAATAAAGCCTTCATTCATTCATTTATATAGATCATCTGACTTCCTCACTGGAAAATAAAGTTATCTTTTATGTTACAATAAACATTCAGGCAAAATAAAATTGTCAATTTTGACTTTAGAAAATTTGTCTCATACTTTAATCTGAGGGTGGCATCAAAAAAATCTTAAAAACTCTTAAATCCATCTTGCCTTTATGCTGCAGGATAACTGCTCTCTGAGTAGCATGGTGACCCATTACCTGTCAAAAACAAAGTAGCTCTTTTCAAGGCAATTCTATAATAATACGATATTATTTACTTACTCTGAAGTAACAAAAAATGACACAATTTTAAATTCTTGTGCTACATAAATGCAGTTGTTTCTTTCTCTCTTGCCTGTACTGTGCTCACTGCCGGCTCTTGTTTTTGTTTCTCTTGACCAGCGGCGTCTCCGTTCCTCCTCGGCCGTGCTCTGTGGGCGGCCAGTCGCTTCACAGCAGCCATGTCTCCTGAGCTCATCCAGCAGTTCCTCCAGGCCACCGTCAGCGGCCTCCACGACAGCCAGCCGCCCTCCGTCCGCATCTCCGCGGTCAGGGCCATCTGGGGGTGAGCAAGATGTGTTTTTAACAGTTTTATTGTGCTGGCACCCAAACACAGAGCTCTTCTGTTATTTCTATGATCTAACACAGCGAGCTAAGCAACTTCATCTACCCACAGTACAGGCTGTTCGTCTGACTGTTACACAGTTAGCATCAAAACACCAAGATCTTCTCAGTGGTCATGCTGAAAGTAGTAATATAGTTTTCATAAACTGTGAGGGAAATTGACTTATTCAAAAACCTGCCAGCTCCTCTAAAGCTCAATAATTACCACATTATATCTTGTTTGTTTGTCGCATACACACCTGCAGGAGTTGTTAGCCTGACAGTGGCTGTTTTAAAAGTTCAAAAGTGTCACTAAGTGATCATAGAGATGTTGGGCGGATACTGTCTGTTCACTGGCGCCATGTTATTCTGCAGGTATTGTGATCAGCTTAAGTTGTCAGAGAGCACCCATGTCCTTCAGCCCTTCCTGCCCAGTATCCTCGAGGGACTGGTCCAACTGGCCGCCCAGTTCAGCTCAGAGGTGCTCACCCTCGTCATGGAGACTCTGTGCATCGTGTGCACCGTCGACCCGGCCTTCACCACCAGCGCCGAGAACAAGATCTGCCCCCTCACCATCGCTATTTTCCTTAAATATAACAATGGTACTGCAGTAGTTCCTCTGACCACGTCCTCTGTATGAACTTAGATTTCCTTTGGTTTTTTTTTTTTTATCTTTTTCCTCCTGTCATTTAAAGGGTAACTAGAGGACACATTGTCAAGATTTGGGAAACTTTTCAGTTTGTCTCTAATGCTTTGACATGGATTTTCTGGATTCAGTTTCAGAAGTTTTCAGAGAAGATGTAGACTTGTGAGGTCAAGAGACACATAGATTTGATTGGTTTCGAATCTTCTCTCTTCTCCTCAGACCCTGTGGTGGCGTCCCTGGCTCAGGACATCTTTAAGGAGCTGGCGCAGATCGAAGGCTGCCAGGGCCCCATGCAGATGCGTCTCATACCAACGCTGGTCAGCATCATGCAGGCTCCCCCCGACAAGATCCCCTCTGGACTCTGTGCTGTGAGTAGACTGCGGCACATTGACATAGTTCATCAAAAACTTTGATTTGTCTCGATATGGCTCGTCTGAAAATGTTACCAGACTAAAATCCAAAATAATCTGTGTGGCTTGTTTTTCCCGGAGATTCACAACAGAATCTGACAACTTTTCTCCCTCTCCACAGACGTCCATCGACATCCTGACAACAGTCGTCCGAAACACCAAACCCCCTCTGTCAGAGATGCTGGTGTGCCAGGCGTTCCCTGTGGTGGCACAGTGCACCTTACGCACTGATGACAACACTATAATGCAGGTATACCCAGCGCTGGTCAACTTTTTAGCATTTCATCAAAATATGAGCAAATTAACTGAAGCAGGAGAATGGTTATGAGCTGCTTCCAGTAAAAATACATTTTAAAACTTGGTGTCCTCACATGTATTCCGAGATCATATATATATGTATATATATATATATTTTTTAAGAATAAATAATTTTTGATGCTGATTTAAACACTAACATATATTGCAACACCGCTCTCCTCTCATTCTCTTTTTTACTTCTGCGTTTTCGCCACTTCCAGAATGGAGGTGAGTGTCTGCGAGCGTACGTCTCCGTCGCCCTGGAGCAGATCGCTCAGTGGAGGGACGAGCAGGGGAACAGCGGCCTCTGGTATGTCATGCAGGTAGTCAACCAGCTGCTGGACCCCCGGACCTCCGAGTTCACGGCCGCCTTCGTGGGCAGGCTCGTGTCCACTCTGATCTCTCGAGCGGGGACTCAGCTCGGCGAACAGCTGGACCAGATTCTCCGAGCGATTCTGAGCAAAATGCAGCAAGCTGAGACTCTGAGTGTCATGCAGGTACGCGGAAGAAGTTGACGTGTGGCTGAAGCATCAAACCTGTTTCTGACGTGCTGCTGATGTACCTACTTCATTGTTTCTCCCTCCCTGTTTGTTGTGTGTCCTCTCACTCCTCCTGCAGTCTCTGATCATGGTGTTCGCCCACCTGGTTCACTCCCAGCTGGAGCCTCTGTTGGAGTTCCTGTGCAGTCTTCCCGGCCCGACGGGGAAACCTGCACTGGAGTTTGTCATGACGGAGTGGATGAGCAGGCAGCACCTCTTCTACGGACAGTACGAGGGTAAAGTCAGGTCAGTCAACACTCATTCATCATTTGACTTTGCAAGTTATATTTATTTTAACATTTAACATGAACAACAGTCAAAGGTTGTTTATAATGTAGCCATGTGTGTCATGCTCGCATTGGTCTACAAATGTAAGCTGCTTTTCTAATCTTTTTTAACTACTTCTTTCACTTTTGTTCTGTTAAAGTTTATGAATGGCATCCAGGAGTCTGTCTGAAAATGTTAAGAAATCATATTCGCTGCAGCTCTAGTACTTTTTACGGCTGAATTTTTTATAGGAGCCCATATTTGGCATTTTGCCAATTATCTGTATCGGCATTTTATTTTAATGATCAAAAATTGAAATGTATTAGTTAAAAAGTGCAAAGAAAGTGTCAGCATGGGCGGAACTTCTACTTTGTCAAAACTCAGTGAGACATTTTTATTCATTTTTTATTAAAAATTTTCACTTGACTGAAAAAAAAGGTGATGTGAACTTGCTATATATGATGTTTAACGTTTCAGTTTTGCTAAAGTCGTTTAAACAAAGTTTTGTGTTGTAGTTTGTTATATTCCAACTTTTGTCAGTCGATCCTTATTGAAAACCTTTACTGTTTCTTTCTTTGCTCCACCTTTGACATAGATTTCTTCAAACTTGTCTCATCTTTGTGTTTTTGTTTCCTGCAGCACGGTTGCTCTCTGTAAGCTGCTGCAGCACGGTCTCAACACTGATGACAAGCGTCTCCAGGACATCGTGGTGAAGGGAGAAGAGATCTACAGCCCTGAAGACGGCATCCGCACACGCTCCAAATCTGCCAAGAGTAAGGCAGCAGCCAGAGATTTATAATCTGTCCATCATATTACATCCACTCAGTGATGTACCAAACATTGAGCTCTGTGTCTTCATGCTCTTCACTGGTTATTTCTCCTCCGCAGACCCCGAGCGGTGGACCAACATTCCTTTGCTAGTGAAAATCTTTAAATTGATCATCAACGAGCTGTCGACAGTAGTGGAGGCGAACGCCAGCAGGGCGAATGCAGCAGACTGGAGCCAAGGTAAATAAAAATTATACAAATGCTTCCAGATGGGACGTTGTAAAACAGGGGTCCAGTATTTCAGATTCACTTTATTGTTGCAGCTTATATTAAAAATACAAAAGAGCAAGATTCTTGACATAATGATGTCTCTCACAATACACTACACAATTGCACTGTATTGTGGATACCATATAAAGTGCACAGTATAGTGCATTACCAAAGTACATTTCTCTTTCCCCCTTTATCCTTGATCTGTCCTATACAATAAAGGCAAAGCCCCCCCAAAAAATACTAATAATAATTCTTTATAAAGAAATACATCTTCATCTATTAAATATGATAAGACATAATTAATAGCATTTAATGTTTATGTATTTATTTTAATGATTAATATACAGAACAAGCTCAGAGATCATGTATTTAAGGCCATGGAGAGAAAAGATGGACAGAGAAATTTTGGATACTCAGCTGTCATCACATTTTGCTGATACGTAGTGATATAACTACCAATGTGATGGCTAAAGCCAGCGAGACAGCGACGTCATGTACATGAAATCAAAGACAAGACTACACAATAGCTAATCAATATGCACATGCTACCAACAGGACGGATGTGATTTACGTGAAGTTAAGGTAGATTGCCTTCAGTGTGCCTCCAGATTTTTCCGTCATTATTTAAAAAAAACCCAAAAAACTGTTAGTACTGTTAAAACCCAGGACTTGCAGAAAGATTCCAGAGTCGTAAACTAAAGAAAAGGACAGCAGACATTTTCAGTCACCTGCTGTTGTTTGTCTCAGACTCCAGCGGTATGTGGGAGGAGGAGGAAGAGGCGGAGGACGATGAGGAGGAGGATGAAGGCCTTGCAGGGCAGCTGCTTTCTGATCTCATCGCCTCCAACAAATACGGTACCAGTATCTCCCCAGTGCCTCCGCTATTCCTGTGTTCTGTCCTCAGATCCACTTCATGCTTCTTCTTGTTACCGTTGAACTTTGTTGCAGGTGAGTAAGGTCCCTGATGTGTTTCTGTCTTACAGATGATGATTATTATGAGGATGATGAGGAGGATGATCCAGATGCCTTGAAAGACCCCATATATCAGATCGATTTGCAGGTACTTTCAGTTCCACATGTCTCGTTTTGTCAGGCAGCAGTGGGACACGGTCCTTCAGCTGGAGGATCTCAGTTTTAACACCTAGCTGAAGATTTGTGCCAGTAGGATGAGTTGAAAATAATCAAACATATTTAATTTTATATTGTTAAATTATCTTGAAAATCAGTTCAAACACAGTTTATGGATATGAGTGGAAGTAAGAATATGTCTTGCACTAACACAAATAAAGGTACTCTAAGGTAAATCTATCTCTAAAAGGTCTTAAAGAGTGTAACATTTAACTATAATACCTGCAGACACCCTGTACTGGTATCTGAGAGTGTAAATAGTGTAATGCTGGGAACACACTGCATGCATGAGCATCATGGAAACAGTTTTTTTTTATAAGTAAGATCAGCCACACTGCCTGCGTGAGCAGCACTTGTCAGGCGCTTCTCAGCTGCGGCACATCTAGAGACACGGAGGACTGCTAATATTTTTCTGCATGACGAGCGTGGATGTCAGCAGAAATTGACAGTGAACATGGAGTTTTGATAGTTATTATTGATATTACAAGGTAGGTACAAGGTAAATTTATTAATTAGTATGTGCTTTAGATTGTGGGAATACAGTACTTAAAATGTGTCCCTAAATCTTGCTACATCTTTTGTTCATATGGAAATACATCACATCACTGATCCTCATCAGAGGGTTTTTATCAGGGCCTTATCACACACTGCGCACGCATGCAGTTGCTATGAAAGCTTCTTCCCTGCACCAAAAATATATAATAAAAATCTAAAAAAATAATTTCTGGTTACTAGGGATGCAGACAGGAAACCTGCTGGAGGTGGAGTGGAGGGGGTTGAGGTGATAACAGGTTCTATATGACCTGTGATGTAGTGATGATGTAGTGATGTTATACCACCTTTTACTGTAGTCTTAATTTATTTGTGAAAGACAGGAGGAAGAACAATATATCCGGGGTTTTTTTTCTCAACTTTTCCTGTTTCCGTTTCAAAATAAAAGCCCTCATAAGGTTTCTGTGGACAGAATCCCGAACACAAGGCACTTTATTGTGAAATATTTGCAAGACCGTGTTGACTATGTTCTTAATAAATGAGTGGAGTATGAGCTTTAAATTGTGGAAATAGAGTTCTTAAAGCAGCACTGCAGCAGTATTACAGCAAAATATGAACACTGTAAGTGTGTAAGATGCAGCACTGCTCATGCCTGCAGTGTGTCCCAGGCGTGAGTAAGCGTGTGCGGTGGTTTGGCAGTGTTGGGTGAGTGTGATCCGCCAGCCCTTTAAGGAAAAATCGCTCAATTTCTACAACTGTTGATGATTTATTGTTGCCTGATTGGGAAGCATTATTTTCCCAAATTTTTCTAATTTTTTTTTTTTTTAGCATTGACCTTCATGGTATCATGACTTTTCCAGGCTTACCTGACAGACTTCCTGACGCAGTTCGCCCAGCAGCCATGTTACAGCATGTTCTCAGGCCACCTCAACACCGCTGAGAGACAAACCCTGCAGTCTATAGGCCTCTAGCCCCGCCGTGTGCTGCTCCAACACATCTTCTTCCATCTAAACTCTCTTATTGACCCATCACTAAAGCGCTCATGATGAATTTACAACACCACAAAGGAGAAAATGGGACGATAAAGAAACAGGGTTCAAAGAGATGGACATGCACTTACCCATACCTCCTGTTTCTACGCGATGGGATGACGGACTTTGCAGGTGTTGAATCGAGGAGGATAAGGAGGTGAGAGACGGCCTAAAGAAGGTCAGAGGACTCGCCGTTTTTAGACTAATTTCAGACCAGACGAGGATTGAATAGAAAGGTGGAGGTTTCACAGCGGGACAGGTGAACTCATGAATTATGAACGGACTAGTTTGCCATGTCCTATTTGTAACTTAGCCCGTTATTTTTGTGTTTCTGTATAAACAGAGTAAAAATGCAACATGGAAAACACTTCAAGAGACTTTACACTGATTTGAAGGAAAGTCAAACTAAAGAAAAAACATCCTGATCTCTGAGGAGGGAGAGAAACATCGGCGGCCTTATATTCCAGAACAAAAATGTTGACTGTTTCTGACAGGAAATGCAACGCTCCTCGACCAGCTGTCATCATGTATCGGGGTGCGGTGGGTATTGGGGAAATTCACACTTTTGCCATGGTGATTCACAGCCTTGTCATTTCCTTGTACCCATTAAATTTGGGATGGAAAAATTTCTAAATAAAAGTCCAGAAAGGACGACATATCCAGATTGATTTCCAGATTCCTCTCTTGTCTCCCTGAAATGTGAACAATAATAATACGCATGTAATAATGATATAAAAGTATACGCATGTTCTTTTGATCACATTTTTCATGAAATCTGAAAATTAAAGGTCCAGTGTGCAGGACTGAGGGGGTTATTTTGGCAGAAGTGGACAGGAATATGGCATCAGCATTCACCATGTACATAACTGTAGTTGTCGCTCAAACGTTTCCACCACGGCGACTTAAAAAGACTTAAGGCCTGTTTACCAGCGGCCTGCAGACTTCATGTGATGACAGAGCACGCTACTATACATATGACTGAAGTCCATGAGGCGCTCAGTCTGGAGGGAGGAAGCTGGAGGAGCTGTGCCAAAATAATGTGAGGGCAACTTCATGAAGCTTTGAATACACTTTTTGTTCTTTTTCCAATCAGGCACAAGTGAAAACACCTGTGTACCAAAAAGCAGACTGCAGTTTATCCACAAGAGGGAGATGTTTGGCTGCTTGTTTCTCTTTGTATTCATCATTAATCCAGAGGTACAGATCTGGACTGACTTCAGCATCATAACTACAACTGTGTTTGTGTATGTAGTTTTTGCCGTAAAACCTATAACAGTTTGGCCTCTGATGCCCAATAGTACAACTTTTTTTCTATCTTTTTCTTCATTTTTTCCTCAAACAAGTAAAAGATTTCCAAAACGTTTAATGTGGGCTTTATGTGTGTGTAATTTACTACCATAGGAAATGCATTTTCTTCATCTTCTCACTGTGTGTCATGTGAGAGCAGCTCCTCATAATGAGCAGCTGTTTTCTTCATGAAGTGCATGTGCATGTTAACATCCAGTCTCTTTCTGTCTCCATCAGGGCGGAGCGGGGAGGGAGGGGGCGCTCTGACCTCTCATGGTGCATTCACTGATACTCGTACATATGATACATGTAAGTATCGGTCATAGGGGTAATTTTCTACACCACAGGTTAGCTAACCAGTTAACTACCACAGTTTTAACCACAATAAATTATGTCAGAGTCACACCTAAACCTGTTTTCAATATCATTTTATATAATTTTGAGCCCCTGAAGTCTTAAAAGATATTTTATTGTCATTTTAAAATAATTGTTATAGTTTTTTGGTAGAAATTTTAAAGAAGTTGCTTTCACTGTGATACTAGAGTTCCCAGGGTTCAGTGGTAGAAGACATAGGCAAGGGGTTGACAGATTATCAACCATCATTAATTAAAAAGTGCAAAAAAAAGTGTCAGCATGGGAGGAACTTTTACTTAGTTAAAACCTCAGAGAGCTATTTTTGTTTAAATTGTCACTTTATTTTTTTAAGTTGCTGTGAACTTTCTGTATATGATGTTGAAAGTTTCATTTTGATTTAGCATTTTCCCAAGGAGTTTAATGAAAGTTTTGATGGAGTTAGTTATGTTCCAAGTTTTAAATATTGTCAGAAAGATTTTCAATTTTATTGTAAATGCATATCAATTCCAAAAATTGGTTAGCGGTCTCATTAATTACTAATTATCTGTATCAGTATCGGCCCTAAAAAATATATCAGTCGACCCCTATAGTAAGCAGTTCATTCACTTAATTAAAATAATACTAGAATAATGTAAAAAATAGTCAGGTATGAGTAAAATTCCTTGTAAGCATTGTCTTCACTTTCATTGTTTCACTTGCTTTTTTCTAACTTCTGGCCCTGAGGAATGATGAATGGAAATTTTATGTTGTAAATGATGAATGGAAGATTGAGAAACGTGCTCTTCTTTTCATCATATCACAACTGTTATAATCAAATTGGCTTTAAATTAATCAAGTTACTTGATAATTTGTAACTGTATAGTTTTTTTCATCCGTATTCTCCTTTATTTTTCAATTTTCACACATTTTTTTCACTCCCAATATTGATCTGAAAGCACTGTCAACACCTTTAAATAAATAATTTGTTATTTTCACCTAGAATTAGGAATGACAATTTTGTGTTGTAAATGACACGTCTCTTTTTTTCAACACATCACGACAACTGTTTTGATTAAATCGGCTTCGAATTGATCGTATCACTTGATAATTTTCCGCTCTATTTTCCAATTCACAAGCGTTTCTATAACATCCACTTTAATTAATTTATTTTTTAACTACGCTGTAATCTTTAAAACGCTCTGGTTCTGGATGTGGATCATTTTTTTTCCGAGGTTTCCGGCGGTACCTGAAGGCAGCACCCTCCTCATCCCGGGTAAACGGCGTCACAGCCGCGATGTGTCATTTCGACGGATAAATTACTGCTCGTCAAAGCCGTCCCGTCTCCTCCGCTGTTCCCGAGCCAGGATGTCTGTGGACGCCCGTTAGTCTGTTGATTCTCGTTTATTTGCTCGCCCTCTTCAAAATATCACTCGCTTGGTTTCTAATTAGGGCGAGGATGTCATTTCCACCGGGCAACATGTCCCCCATCGCGTCGGCTTTGGCGCTGCTCGCCGTCGTCCTCTGCACTTCTCAGGGTAAGATTACGGATCTCCATCCAGGCCGCGCGCCGCCAGCTAACGGCTGTTTAACTGTGCGCCGCTGCTAACGTCTGTTCCGCGTGCATGACCGTTGATGTATTTCAGCCGTTACTGCACGCACTCCGTGATTCCATCTCCCATCATCCTCCCGGCAGCCACAGCGCGTTCTGGTGATGCTTTACGGCTGTTTACTTGTAACGTTAACCTCCATTTTTAATTTCTGTCTCTAAAACGTCGCTATTTAGTGTCCGACCACTTATGAAAGCTGCCGTTTGTTCAGTTTAGGGATTTAATTTACGGTTATGTTCGTGTATCTGTAGAATATTTTATCGATAAATCGTTTGGCCTAAAACAACAATATTATAGTGAGAAACTACTGTTACATTAGAGCCTAAAGTGACTTCAACAAATGTCTCGTTTTGTCCGGCCAACATTTCTAAACCCCCAAATATAAATTTACCATAATGTAAGACCAAGGAAAGCAAGAATATACTTAAAATTTGAGAACCATTTTGGGTATTTTTGGTTTTAAATGATTCATTTCTTATCAAAATAGTTGCAAATCAATGTTCTGTCCATGGAATAATCGATTAATCGATCGTTGCAACTCTTTTTCAGTCCTCTGTGATTTAGTCTTCCTGTTTTTTCTGTGTTTGTTCGACTAAACTGTCATCATTTAATTTCATTTATTTTAAGCAAGCTGGGATAATATTGTGAACATAAGGGGTGGGGCACAGTATAGTATATATTGCAATACTTTTTTTTGTGGCAGTACTGTATAGATACACAGGTGCCAATAGATTTAAAAAAATATACACAAATTATTAATGTAGCAAATACATTTTAAACGTTTTAAACGTAGGAAACCTTCAAGAACAATAACTTAATTGCTTCCTCAGTCCACTGTATTCATTTTGCTGAAACAAAAATTATTTAAGTGACTTGAACTTACAAGAAACAAATCTTATTTAAAAAAGACAGATGAAGACATAATTTGCAAATGAAAATGGTAATAAATCACAATTTATGTTTTTACAGTACTGAGGATATGGCAAAACCTTAAAGATCGCAGTAGTTTCTGGACTATAGTATTGTTATAATATTGCATTGTGCAGCCTCTTGTGATTCCTACTCCTTATTAACATTAGCCTTGTAGTAGGTTTCTGGGTAAACAATTCATTATTTTATGTTCATGAATTAAAGCATAACATGCCTTTATTTTCCGGCACAGTCTGGTTCAGCAGCTTACATATCAATCAAACAAACTTTATTTGAACAGCTCTTTTAATACAGGTTATTTAAATTCAAAATGATTTCTATATTTTATTTGACAAGCCAGTAATAAGTGAACAGTTAATCATTCTGAAATTGTACTTCACTCTCAAAATGACCAAAATCTTTGTTTTCGAGCATATCTTCATGGAAAATGGCAAACACATCGATTGCTTGGGACCCACGTTTAACAACAACAAAACTATATCAAAACATTTGTTCACAATATCTCACACAAGCCGTGCGGTATAATCCAAGTCTCATTATCCAGTCGTATGTTCACATGCATTTTAACTGAAAGTGAAACTCATCTATGTCCTCTTCAAAGCCAGACAGTAATACTAAGGTTTTTAGCAAAATTACACGTTTGGGAAGACCTGAGCAGAGATTGGATAAATGAGAGTTTGATTGTACTGCATGAGTTGTATGAGAGTTTGTAAAAATTGATTGTTTGATACAGTTTTGTTGTTGTTAAGGTCCCCAGTCAGTCAATGCATCAATAAAGCCAACATTTTCTGTGGAGTCATAGATTAACAACGTTTTCTGCACGAAATTCATAGCAACACAGCATGACTGATTTACAAGTGTTCATTTTGTGGGTGAAGTATTCCTTTAATGAACACAAGAAAATAGAAGCTATATGAGGCATTTATTTTAGAGTATTGCTTTAACCCTTTGACACCTGAGTTGGCTCGATTTCTTTCAAAATTATGGGAGGGCAACGAGCAACTTTGCATTAAATGGCCCAAAAACAGCAAGAAATTAGTTAAAAGTTACAAGAAAAGAAAAAGATAGTGAGGTAAAAAACAAACACGAATAAGAAAAGACAGAAAGTAAGATTCTTCATTCTGTAACATAATTTTTAAATATCGAGGAATAGATTTTGTGACATTTGTCTCGTTTAAATTTTTAATTCAATTTTAAATTAATATCTCACAATCCATTACAGC
Organism: Plectropomus leopardus; assembly: GCF_008729295.1. Taxonomy (NCBI): domain Eukaryota; kingdom Metazoa; phylum Chordata; class Actinopteri; order Perciformes; family Serranidae; genus Plectropomus; species Plectropomus leopardus. The sequence goes on along the minus strand of NC_056464.1, from coordinate 23,346,364 downwards.
AAATTTTCAGGTCATTTTTTGTCACCTTTTTCTATTTGTTTTGCAGTTTGCAGGATATTACACGCCAGGTTGCACATTATGTTTTTCCCATGTTTTTGAAAGAAATCAAACCAATTTTCCCAGTTTTCAGAGGTTTAAATGATCATGAAAGTTGTCTAAATAAAGCACAAGAAAACAGATGTTGATCCGGATTTAAAGGGTTAATGTGTACAACACAATATTACAAGAAAATTACAATAATATCATAAATAGTTATTTCTAGTTATTTATCTTTAATTTAGCTGTTATTCAGTATGTTAAAAGGTAAACTAGTATTAAGACAGTCTGCATAGAACAGCCAAACTATACTAATACTACACTATAGATTTTTTAATAAATTATCTCAAGGCCAGCTCTCACGCGTCATTATCGAAATGTCTCACAGCCTTTGCAGGAGACAAGTCTCTCTAGATGTTGTCTTAACACTGTCCTGCAGATGTCCTCTAATAGAGTTTCCATCAGTTTAACACACAGAGCAATTCTCAGCTGGATGAGAAAGAGCAGCTCTCTGAGGGCTAATGTGTTGTTTGATTCAAGTATTCAGTCCAGTAGCATAGTCAAAGATACAGTGTCAGTGTTCAGAAAAACTCGTTTAGTGAGCCTGAAGTTCTGTGTTGTGGTAAACATGACCAAACGAGCTCCTTCCAACTCATTTTGGGTCTTACTATGTCTTTATTCTTATTAAAGACGGTATGCTGGATGTTTCTCAGTCAGAATATGAACTTTACTCTCCCATGAAACCACAGAACTATAACATCTCACATCTGAATGTTGTTTCATTTCTGGCTTTTGAAAAAGTTGAGTAAGAATAATTGTAAATACATCACATAAGTGCAAGGCTATCAAAAACAGCATGCATTGAAGAAAATTTGATATGACTATTTTTAGTATGGTTCTTTAGACCCCATTTCTTTGCATGTAGTTGAGATCGTTTTTGTCCCGCCCTTAACATAATATAACACAACTTTTAATGCAGGTGATGGAGACTGATGATGAATTTTGATGTTCTGATGTAACATTTTATTAATTGAGATTAATGTCTGTGTATTTTGTAGTATGGCCTTCACATTACTGCATTTGCTCGATGTAATTTTCTCTATGTATTTTCTATGTGATTTTTTGAAATGTTAAATTGTTTTACAACCTTGATAGTTAACACACACATGCCATAGAGCTTGCCAACCTTTTGGTGTACATTTTGTATAAATATAAGTATGATTTCAACTTTTAAAACAAGTTGACCTAAAGAAGATCCAAGTAGGATTGACACTTTGTCTTCATTAAACTTGTGTAAACTTCTGTATTTCAGACATGCAGGTCCTTTAAATCCTGGGTACCTTACTTGAGCCCTAATCAATTTTCAACCTCTGCCGTAATGAGCCGCTGAATAATGCGTTACGACTGTGTTTGGCCTGGAATAAGAAAGAAGAGCAAGTGCATGTTTAAAAAAATATTTTTTTCCTCCTCAAGGCTGAACAAAGCAGTTTCTGTAAGCGAAGGATCTAGTGAAAATGTGCGATACAACAGAGGCATATCGTTAAAACTGAGAAGAATAATTATTTTGAAGACAAACTGAAATTCTGACCTGCTGCTTCCTCTGTTCTTTCTCTGTCTCTCTGCTTCTTTTATTTCTGATTATCTTCCTTGTAGTGTTATGCGGCCTCACACTTGGTGTTGTATTTGTTTTGCAGTCAGTGGGAACGAGGACTGTCTGTGGTACGTGGATAAAAATGGCACCTGGCACAACGGCTTCGACTGCCCTCTCATCACGTTCTGCTGTGGGAACTGCCACCGGCGCTACTGCTGCCTGGACGCCTTCAAGATGATCACAGAGAGGGAGCAGAAGCGCTGCATGCTCTTCCAGTTCAGGTAGTGGCAGAGGCAGCAGGGTTTTACTTTAATGACTTATTTATTCATTTACTCGACACCAAGAGTCAGTGTTTGCGTTCACTATTCAAGGCCGTCGCCGTGGGATCACATATCCTTCGTTTTCCAAAGGCACACTGATACTTGACTCAGCAGTCGCTCCCAAGAGGAACATAATGACACTGCGTTCATAATGTTACTTTTTAATCAGAAAACACGTTTTAGCTCACAGCAAGTAGTCTAGTTTATTAGTGATTGTCATTTACCATTTACCAGAAGCTTTCAGCCTACTGGCGGTCTCCTTCCAGCCAGCTGACACCTCTGCTGTTCTTTTGTAGTGAAATAAGGACACATCGTGTAGCTGATTCCTCAGTTCAGCTCCATGAATCAGCCCTTCCTTATCCTTTGCAGCACTCTCAAAGTGAGCGTCAGGTACCTTATAATTAGAAACTGGCTGTCCGACTTAACTTAAGCTCGAAAGGATGCACCACGTTGCCTGCAGCCAGTTAGGACAGCTCTTTCATTGGCTTCAGATTGAAAATGTTGCCATATTGGTGCAGTTTTAGGGCCTGTTTCCATATAGTGTTTTTTTCTTAGCCCCTGCGTCCTTTTTCAATAGTTCCCTATTAGGAACTGCGGCTGCATGTGGTGCCTGGATCCCAGCGTCTTTTATCAGAGGCCAAATATTAGGTATTCGAGTATTTGTTAATATACATATATATATATATATATATATATATATATATATATATATATTTTTTTTTTTTTTTTTTTGCAGACAACAAATGCAATTTCATTGTTTTTGATCCTCCTGCTGCACCTGTCACACACAGTGACAGGAACGATCAATTTACCCAATGGGTAGGGCTGCTCGATTATGGCAAAAATAATCATCATGATTATTTTGATTGATATTGAAATCACGATTATTTAACATGATTACTCAATGACCTTTACGTCATGCAATTCCGGAGCATTAACTCTGGTGTTTATTTTTAACCCTGGATGTCCTTTAACTTTAAATACAAGTGAACTGAAAAACAATGAGAGCTTTGTGGTGCAGCCACGACTGTGTAACACATCTTCACATTACTGTAGTTTTTTCACATTCACATAGTAATAACGCCAGATCCAACTAATACAGTGTAACAATACGTAACAGTTACTGTATCAAGGATCAGTGATTGTTTCACTAACTCAGGAGAGACTCAGCAGACAGACATTTCTCCATTATCTGTTCAGCTGGGAGAGTCACTACAATGAGAAAAACTGGTCCACCTGAGGGGAGTCTGGTGTTTCCGGTCGGAACTACGGGGCTAATTCCTGTAACTTTAATCAGCAGCAGGCGAGCGAGACATGGGAACGTGTCTCGGGTCTTTCAGAGTTATAGCATTTATTTACTGGCAAACAGTCTCAACTGCTGACTCATCGCACAGCTGCGTTTCACTTCATACTCTCTGCTCTTCTCACTGCAGCCTCGCTGTCACCATCACCGCCACATACACGTCTGCTCTCCACGCTAGTGCTTGTTGTTTCTCGCACTCGCTCTCTTGCTGAAAATACTGTCTGGATACAAAATAAGACACAAAAGTTTCAAAACAACCAGAGAGGCAGTGCGTCGTGACTGGCTGTTTTCAACCCTTGCTGAATCTTCTGTTTGGAAGTGGGAAGTTTGTGGTGGGACGGGCTTACCACCAGGAAAGGGCGAGCTTGATTTACAAAATAAAAGACAAAACGGGAGCAACATTGTTAAATTCATCATGCTGCACAAAATCGTTTTATCTCGACTATCTTGTTTTGAAAATCGAGATAAGCTAAAATCGAAATTGAAATTCGATTCATTGCACAGCCCTACGGTTATTAACGGGTTTGCTGACTTAGTTGGGTCATTTCTGAGTCGCTGTGAGCAGCACCGTAAGCCTCCCCCGCAGCTCTGAGTGGAGCCGTTTCCCGCAGCACAGAGCAGGCTACTGTCACAACAAAGACGTACAAGTCAATTTGTGGAAGCAGATCAACCGGCGGACAATGGATGTTGCTGCTGTGTGTGTATCACTGTACTGTTGTAAGCTCGTTGTAGCATCAACTTAACTTACAAGCTAATGATAGTGTTGAGATATTGTGGTCAGAGAAACAAAACCAACGTGGAGTGCTCTTTTATGAAGCGCTCTGAAGAACTGCTTTTCTGCCGAAGAAAAACACTATGTGGACACCGTGACCCTTAATTTTCCACAGTGTCTCCTCTTAGCGGTCCTCATGCACCTCCTCATCATCATCATCCATCTGAATATTTCTGTCTGATCTGCTGAAAGTTAGCCGTCTGAGTTATAAAAGGCACTGTGGGCGCTGCTCCTCTTTCTTGTCACTGATGTGTCCTGCTGCCACACTTTCTCCACTGATTGTTGGTGAAACAACTCTAAAAGCTTTTGATGGATGTGAGCAGAAAATTGAACCTCTTTCCGAAAAGTTTCAGACTCGGCTTGCAAACTTTATTGACACAACGTGAGGTCATATTTATTTTTAGACGCACAAAAAAAAAAAAAAACAGACTCAGTGCACTAAGGCCTCGACAAAGGTCAAATGTCAGCTCACCTGGCTTCCGTAAAATCAAACCTGTTTAAGCTCGTACAATGAACCGGAGCGAAAAAACTGAAAATAAACTCCAGCATCTTTTGAAGAGGGATCCATCCACACAGAGTACACACTGTACTACACTAAAACAATCCACAAAGCAAGAGGCTTTCACTTACATCAGTGTAATGGATTGATCCCCACTGTGTAATATGTTCTCATTAGTTGTTCTATCACTTCAGCTCTCCCCTGTGAGTGATTGTGATAATGCTGGACTAAGCAAGCTTCTACCTGAGAGACTGCACCAAGGCACTTTCCCCCCACAGCACTGGAAACCATCCATCACCATCCAGTAGTGAGCAGACAACCTGCAGCTTATTAAGCCCAGTGGGAGATCAGATCAGTGGGCGGCGGAGGCTGAGATGAAATGGAGGGCTTTGTTGCTTCACTGAGACGATGAGGTGATGAGATTTGGTGGAGAGAGACCGGGAGATGCGGGGTATACGTCATCAGCTCAGATGTGATTTCAGGGTCAGTCTGTGTTAAACAGTGTGTCTGAATTAAAGCTTCACATCACAGCCGTCTCTTCTTTAATCCGCTCTAAAGTGAGTGGTAATTAGCGGGATAGAGGGGGAGGAACGATGTGAGGCGAGATGATCAAAGTAAAAAAGGAAATGCTTTGTAACTTAAGCCCTCTTCTGTCTTTCCCTTCAGCCCCACCACTTTAGCCGGCATCGCCTCCTCCATCCTCCTGTTTGTGGCGATCATTGCGACCATGGTGTGCTGCTTCATGTGCTCCTGCTGTTACCTCTACCAGAGACGGCAGCAGAGGGGCAGGACACCTTATGATGGTGAGACCTCTATCTCTGCTATTGACGAGATATTCCCTCAGTCAGTGTTTTCACTGCCGTATTGTGGGGGGCGCTGTTATGGATGAAGTGCAATAGAACAACATTTCCGTGCCCAAAAACAACTTAAGAGGACAATCTGAGGTATACAGGGAGAGAGTACAATTCAAGTTGACATAAGAAAATAAAAGAGAAAACAAAACAAAAATGTAAACATGAAATCGATTTTGCTCTTGAAAATGACACTCCTTACAAAAATGCAATTTTCTCAGATTTTTGTCCATAATGGGTTGGGTTTTTTTATGAAAATGCACATTGGTTCAGTTGTTGAGATAAAGGAATGGGAGAAAATGTTATTTTTTGTGTATGAAAACAGACAGGTCTGTTCTTCATTTTGATGTATTCACTTTATATATTTGAAGAAAAAATATTCTGGTGGGGGAAGTGTTAATGTCTATGTTTGTGCAAACAACCATCAAGTAATATTTTTCCTTCACAGCAGTCTGTACTTTTTGACCCACAGTCCAGCAGATCCCCATGGCCAGCTATCCAGTGGAGCCCATGTATGACGCTTACGGGAAACCACTGGGGCCCTCTGAGTATCCACACGCAGGTTATCCAATGGCGCCGCAGTACCCGGGCATGCCCCCACAGTACCCGGTGATGCAGCCTGGACCTTATCCACCACACCTGATGGACCCTGCATACAGCCAGGGTAAGAGTAGAATTACATATCATGTCCACATTTTGTTTAGCCGCTCTAACGCCAAAAAAGGTCTTATTTTACAACTAAACAACATTAAAATGTTTGAAAAACATAATTTCTGGCAATGCATTAACAGAATCTTAATTCATATTTTACCAGAGCTGCCTAATTTGACCCCCAAGAAAAGCACTGAAGTATAAAGCATATTTAACAGAGCAGCCAGACTGTAACTATGTGTAACTCCAGGTCTGTCAAGTACCACTGTTAGGCCCAAAAAGACATTTTCCATTGATTTACATTGGGAAAGAGACATCTGTAAATCAGTGGATACATTTTTTTGGAGCGTCACAACCCCCGCAAAATGACTTATTTCACTATCAGATTTGATCCACTCAGTCCGATAACATTTTGAGAGATGCACGATTTAGGAGGGTTAAACAGGAAGTAGCCAATCATCAATTTTCCCCTGGAAATCAAACTTTTTTGGCTTTTTATGCTACTGAACAACTCCCAGGACATGGTCCCTTATGAGGGAATTTAGGCAAGTGATTATCGCCTGCTGAAGCTGAGTGTGGACAGTACCTGATGTGACGGACACGGAAAGCTAGCTTGCTAGCTTAATGTTAAGTAGCTTGGTGATAAATACAGCAGAATGTGATGTTTTAGGTACGTTTTCCATTTTCTTATGTGACATGCGTGTCTCCTGACTCAGTGCCAGCCAGGCAGCAAATGTGATGTGTATTCATACAATCTGAGCTAGTTTGACACTGCAGCAACCATTGTCTCCTCCACACACGCTGCAGGTTTGCCAGTTGAAGTTCACCAAAGTTGAACTTCATGCGATGCAAAGATGCTTATTTGCTTTGCTAGTAGAAGTGAATGTTTTAGTCGGCCCTCTGCACGCAGTGAATGGAAGTGAACAGCAGACAAATATTTGCCTGTGTTAATCTCCATCACATGTGACGGTGCCTTTACAGGGTCTCGTCTCCATCGCTGTATCCAGTTCTCTTTAAGCAACCATTTGACTGCAATATGAAAAAATTTTTTTTATGAAGTTACCAACTGTAGCTTTAATGCAAAATATCTTGTGATTAAAAATGCAGATTGCGACAAAATTCAGTGAAATTTGTACTAAGTACATTTCATCCAATCAAGGGCATAAACCTTGTTAATTCTCTGTCCTTGGTTCCTCCACTGGTGCCATTGTGAGGACAAATTTAACATGTTTGGCAGATCTAGGAATGACAGCGTTAGTCACCACTATGATCCATAACTCAACAAGTATTTGTGAAATTTTTGAAGATGAATCATACTAAATTTGGTGATCCTTTTGTATATGAAGATCTGACTTTGTTTTGTCTCTCTACCTGCTTATTTTTCAGCCCCTCCACCTTATTCTCCACCTCAGTATCCTGGTCATTGATGAGCTCATCTTCACACGCACTCACACACACACACACACACACACACACACACACACACACGGAGCGGGAAACGACAATAGCTGAGAGAAAAGACTGTTTCAAAACGAGAAGGCAGCAACACTCTCACACTCAAACACACACACACACACACACACTCAAATAAACACTTCAGCTCGACTAGCAGTGGTTTGTCTGTGAAAGAGAACAGGAGGCACTTTAAGGGTTGTTTTTTTTCTTTGTTTATTTCCAACGTTGTCCTACTTTTGTGGAGTATTTACGTAAGTCCAATTCTGTTCTGCAACCTGACGCCTCATTGCTGTGAGCGGGTTTCGCAGAGGCCGTCACACCATCCCCAAAGTGAGGAGGTATCCGGCTGGCGTCTCGTCTCTGTGCTGCCACTTGTGCTCTGACGCACTCACCTCAATGACAGACTGGCACCTAAAGAGAGCAGAAGAGGGGCCAAGAGGGATTTATAAAAATAATAATGCACTCCTTCTTTATTTATTAATGGGAGAAATGCTTTACTTCCTCACTTTTGGTAAATTTGAATAAATTGATAACTGCCTACGGCCACATTCCAGATCACACACTCTCTAAATATGATTCCATGATGTCTTCATTTCTGTATTTTTTGCAGAGGCTAAAGTGAAAACAAACTGCATGTTTGGTAAAGAGGTGACGTGTGGCCGAAAGGCAATGTAATGCTGTCTTAAATTTACAGTCAAAACATTTTACAGAACTTGTAATTCTGTGTGAGACGCCTTTCGTCACCCGTTAGTTTCAACTTTGTCTCTTCTTTTTTTGTATCTAACTTGACTAATTTACTTCATGGTAGTACATTACCTGCACCATTCTAATGTAACATTTCGACATCAGCATGCTTCTCCAGTCTGTCCTCTCATGTTTCTTTTCTGGTTTTAAATGAATTAGAAATCTTTAGATTAATCCCATAATGCCAGTTAGGATGTTTTCCAGTGAAATTCATGTTAAATGTTTATTTCTTGTAACATATCAGGTCAGGGGAGTTGCAGATCATGCTGCTTGGTTTAAATAAAAATGTCCCGCCTTACAATAATTAACCATGAAGAGGAAAAAAATGAGATTAACTATTTAAATACATATTTTGTAAATTTGTTCTTTGGCTTAATATTTTATGATATTGTAACAAGTTATTTTAAACATAATGTATTGTTATTGTAACATAAGATATGATGTTTTAGCATTTTGGGCATCTTTCCATTTGGTATTTGTCATTATTGAAGTTACCTCTTACTGTGAATGGGTTCTCACCTTGTGGACGAGCTGCGAAGCCAAAAAGCAGTACTGTTAAAAAAGTTGATTTTGTTGAGCACCTCTTTCTAAAGTAATGGTTTTACATTTTGGGAAATACGCTTATTTACTTCTTGCAACAAGTTACATGAGCGGGTCAGTGCCAATTGGCCGTTTCACAGCACTTGTTTTGACATGTCATATACGTAGTGAAGCAGAGGTGAGATTGATAACATTAATGATGGCTCTGTTCCATTAAGTGTCCCATTAAGCTATTCCAGTGAGCCAGCATGCACAATATTAGGGCCTCCCCTTAGTGGAATGCTATCACTAATATTATTAAATACACCCAGGCTTTTCTAACTATGATATGTTAAAATGTCTGCTGTTACAGAGGTTATCTCACGTGTCTGCATTGTAAATATGCAGCTAGCTAGCTGTTAGTTGGAGGCAGTAATCGTTGAGGATAGACTTAAGGATAGAAGTTTCTTTGTGGAAAGGGGGAAAACAGCTTGACTTTTTTTTAACTCACTGGCAAAAATGTTAATTAACCATTTTTTAATTTATATATATATTTTTTAATTTGGAGTTCTGTGTGAGGTAATGGGGGGACTATCTACTTGACGTGGTTGCTAGGCAACAGGGACTCCAGGAATAATCTGGCATGTAAATTTGAGAAAAGGGGCCCATGATGGCCACTCAAACTGGCAAATTTTACAATAGAGTGCCCTAGGGATGACGTTTTTCTGTATGCCGATGTGGAAGTTAGCATCGCCCTATTTCCCTTGTCAAAAGCTTATGGGAATTTTCCATTGGATTTTGGATTATTGCAGAAAATAAGCTCCGTGGCAAGCAAACACAATACTATGATAGTAGTCAAAAGCTAAAAGTACTCCATAAACTAAGTACGCTACCGTCTTATGACTTAAGTCACCACCACAACAAGGCTTAAAAAGCTGTGTTTGGCGCTGCAGGGCGTGATGACATTCTGCAGTCTCATTTAGCCGCTTGTTAGCGACAGCCCTTTTAAAGACACACAAAACCTTACTGATGGGTTATTTCGTAGAACAAAATGTGAACGTCTTTTAAGCTTCGGTTTACCACAAAGTTATTTCAGGCATCTAACTAAAAACCCATTCAAAAAACCCATTCACCTCAGGGCGAGGAGACCAGCAGTGATGAAATACTGATTTTTGAATTTCAGGACTTATTTCTGTTGCACTCTATGGTCCGGCATGGAAATTTGGGAAAAGGGACCCCCGGTGGCCACTCATATTGGCACATTTAGCAATGACAACTATATATGCATTTTTTGACTGCCTGCCCCCCTAGAGTCTAGGATCGCCACTGTAAATATGTAGCTAGCTAGCTGTTGGCTGGTGGCAACAGCCGGTTAGCGTAGCCTAGCAACCTGCTAGAGTGGCTAAGCTACTAAGCTAACAAAACATTATTATCAGCCACTCTAAAGCTCACTAATTAAAGCTGTGTATTGTTCGTTTTTTGAAAGGTCAAACCCCCCAATTTACATGTCTTAAAATTTATATTCATAGTTGTTTTTTTTTTATTTGCAGCTTTATGTAGGTTAGCCTATGTGGCGGGGCGGACTATTTGCTGGGAACAGTTGCTAGGCAACGTTTAGCCCCGGACTAGTCCGGAGGTTCAAAACGCCATGTAAATAGGCTGCTTTTTGTAGTCACATGTTCATACATCTACGTGTCAAGCATTGGTGGTGTTTTAATGTGCTGTGTAGGTGGATTTTGTCACAGTTGGACAAAGTTAAGTTAGCCATTTCCCTTTTTTTTAATCGTCTATGTGCTAACTAAGCTAACCGGCTGCGGCTAAAGTATGGTCAAGCTATTCGAAAACAAAGGCACATAGAAGAAAGCAGCATTGGTAATCATCTCCCAACAAAGCAAGAGGGCAGATACCGGTAGGTGTATTTCCCAAAATGACGAACTTTTTCTTTAATTGAACGTTAATTATTCTGTAATCGGGTCTTGTTCAACATTATGAAGACCATGACGCCTCAAACCACGTGTTTGCTGTCTGTGAGGATTATCTTTATTTGTTTGTGATGTATCACAACTGTAAAGTCCAATGTGACATTTTGAAAAAGCACTGCTGATCAGAGAAGCCTGAGCAAACATATCCATGAGAGTGCTGTACCTTGTGCCGATGGCGACGTCCCATGTACAGATTTGTTGAGCCTTTGTAAAGCACAAAGAAAATACCTTTGAGAGACTTTTCTTTGTAAGATGCTTTCACATGTAGTTTGACATAACATTTGCTCAATGATGTCTCTGTTTTATTTGTGCTTCTAAACCAACTCCATGAGTGTGTTTCATGAAACTGACATCAGTCGACAAAATTGTCTAAATATGGCTTTTTGTCTGTTGTCACATGGATGGAATGACAGTGTAATATAAAGTGAGTGAAAAGTTTTTATTTCTATTAACATAAAATTTAACTTTGGAATGTAAAAATACAACCGTCTGCTGTTGCTTTTTGTTCACAGGAATATAACTATACACTTGAAAGGAGGATTCATATGTGTTTACATTGCTTTGACCACTAGATGTCCACATTAACTTCCAAACAATGTCCAAAAGTTTGGCAGAATTGATTAATGTCGCTGTAATCACATCAGCACCTAATTCAAAATATATTTACAAGACAAAATAAGCTTAATTTATCTCACCAATTAATTCAAAACAGTTTAAGAGTCAAAAGCATAGAACAACTGAGTGATAAATAAAAATGAAACAAAACAAGTTAATAATTAAACAAAAGCTGTATAAATGATATCTACACCTTCCTCTTACACAGATATGTCCACGAGGAATAATTGCACAGGATAATTAGCCCTATTCAATTTAATCTAGTTTATTTTCTAATTGACAACATATATAAAAAGAAATATAGCATATATGCATAAATCATTAACATATGAACAATCTCTCCAGGAGGCATTTCATCATAAAAAAAGTAAATAATATTTGAATGGCACTGTCAAGATTTTATGGTGTAGTTTGTCAAACTGTGACATGTACATTTTTCTATATTGAAAAATTACACAGCCCTTCTATACACCAGGCCAATATACATTACTACTTACATTACTAATTACATTGCATATATATATGTGTGTGTGTGTGTGTGTGTGTGTGTGTGTTTCAATCTTTGAATTTGTCTATTATTTCAATTTTAATTCTGTTTTTGCCTTACTCTATTCTCCTTCTTGTGTGTATTTAGTTTCTCAATTTATTTACATTTTTTAAAAATGTATTTTGTTCTCTCTAACAAAGTATTTTTCTCAAGTATTGTCAGTCTTTAAAATTCAAACAAACATTGGATACTTTCAGATATTTTTTAAAAAATGTTATTAAATAATTTGCACTGTTTCAAAATGTACAAAGTATCTAAATCTTAATATTTTAAGTGAGGGAAACTGTGATATTCTTTATTTGCTTCCCCCTAAATCATTGGTGTTCCTTTGAGCTCATGTTAAAAGCAAAACAATGTTTTTGAACTTGCACTGTTTGCCCATAATGTTGCAAATATTTTGATTTCAAGAAGCTAGGAACAAGGAAGTGCTATAAAAGAAACATACTTTCTCACTGTGGCAGATAATCTCATTTGAAATTCTCACCTGTTAAAATTAGATTTATTTCTAAACAAAAAATAGGATCTGGTCTCAGTATAAACATAAACTGTGTAATAGGAAGTCTGTGTAACTCTGCTCTGGCATCTCTGTAAACTTCAGCCCTTCCCATTACCTTTAAAGGAGTGTGTACCCTGAACTAAATATGGACATGCACTTTCGCAGGATTTCAAAGAATGTCCCAGCCTCGCAGTCCACTTTGATGATGCGAGGCTTTTGCAGTTCATCACTGGTACCCTTTCTTGCAGGACTGAGAGTCCAGCCTCTTTGCACCAGGATTGATGCCTCTGGTGGCTTTTTGGTGAGCAGGACGCAACGGGACAGCAGGACGCCAGCTTTGACCTATGGGAATACTCAACTTCTCACCATAGGAGAGAAATCAAGCAATAATCAGATTTGAAATCAAAGGATTTACTGTAGCGGCACTTCCAAAGACACTACATTTCTTTGTTTTTTTCTTCACGGGTGCAGCTTTTACCCCAGTTTTTTTTAGGCAACCATGTCCAGGAGAAAGGTGAGAGGCCTGACCCGTACAGGCCGTCAGGTCAGCGAGGACCCAGATCTGGACAACCTGCTGTCCACCCTCTCCCCCGAGGAGGTGGAGGAGCTGGAGAAGGACATGATGAAAGTGCCGGACCTGAAGCCAGAGGATGGGAAGATCATCGTGCAAGGGGAGAGCCAAGCTGCGCAGCCACCTACGAGCAACAATGTCCAGGATGCTAAACTGGACGGAGGACGGGAGAGTGACCGTAAAGGGCGGCTCAGTGAGAGGGAGAAATCGTTTGAGGTTGGTGAATGAGTCCTTATCTATATGCGTGTGTTTTGGATTTGACTTAAGAGTCATTTCTCTCTAGAGATGTTTGTGTTTGAGGCGTTTAATAAAAATGACCTGCTTATGGCTGATTGGAAAGAGTTTGTAAAATCAAACGACAATTAATGCACTTGCGACTGATAGATTACAGCATTATGTAACATCCACTGTCCCCCGAGGGATTCTAATGATAACTTTCATGTGCTATTTTTCATTTTGCTTGAAGCTAAGTGCCAACTGGACCCCATGCACCCTGAGTCTGTCAGTTCATAAATAGTGTAGAGTTCTGTGCCAGGAAAAATATTGTTTTCCCTCTGAGGAAAACACACATGCATTTCACATTCTCAATCATCTTCTCACGAGCGGAGAAGCAGCATCAAATAACACACCAAACAATTTCTTTAATTTCTGTGACATGCTATAAAAACCCCCCTCTTGCTGGAGTCTCAGGGAGCCAGGCTTTTTTGTGTGTTTAAAGGAGAGGCACTTCAGTGGATGGAGCGGAGGCCCTGCGGAGCTTCTTAATCCCGGCCCTGATGGAATTCCTTGGTTGATTGCTCCTACGCTCACTGCCTTTTAAGGATACATCTGCCAGGGCCATGGCCTCACACGGCAAAACAGATGGAGGCTCACAAATCAAACACTTTGCAAGCGACTCGCTGCAAATGTATTCCTGCACTATAAAAAATGGCTCCTTGTCCCTTTGCTGACTGTAAACACACATGCCGTATTGTGTCAGGGGGAGTGTGTGTGTTTACAGTGAGCAGATGGACGAGGAGCTGTTTGACAGTAAAGGAATACAGTATTTGCTCGGGTATTGGGTGTTACGTCATACTATACATGTTATGCATTATACACTGTATGTCTGCAAAAACAAGTTCTGTGCTGTACAGAGAAGGAATCATAAGAATATGAAATTTTACAGACATCTTTAAATTCTGCAACATGGCTTCGTTCTGTATCTGCTGTCATTTATTTTGGTTTAGGGCACTACATCCTTTGACACACTATAACTGTTTTTGGTTTTGGTACATATTTGAAGTTATGGTTAAGATTCTTTGAAGTGGGGTTGTATGAAGTACTTATACACTATATGCTTATAGACAGTTTATTACACACAGTAGATGATACTCAGCACGCCCCCAGTTTGGAGAAGCAGACAGGAGTCTGACACAGAAGCTAAGCAATGCACTGCTATGGATGGAGGTAGCAACAAAATGTGATTTTGCCAATTAAAAAAAGTCCCACCTAAAACAATATCGGTAGTGTGATATATTTAGAATATTTTCACAGCTGTACCATGTCGTCAGACTGTGATTTCTGATGTAAAAATGAAGCTGAAGCAGACTCCATTGAGAAAAAGAGTGATTTAACATAGCTGAACACAAGCGCTACTGGTCTACCGTTGCCTGAAACAGTTATTTTGTCTGTGTTTTTGTGTAACTTTTGCGTTTTAAAGTGTCAGTTCGGATCCACCAAAATCACACAATGACACTAACTAACTGATGAAGGACGCAGTAGACCAGCAGTTCCTGTGTTCAGCAAGCTAAAATTACTGTTTTTGTCAATGAAGTCTGGTGGCTTTGATGAGAGCATAGATGGGGACCTGAAGCAGCTTTCCCGTCTGAACGGACTGTCTGATGGAAAGGTAAAGTGGTGAAAATATTTTTAATTACATACACTTAAACTGATATTGATTTTTTAGGTGGGACTAGGTAACTAAAATACATTTTGTTGTTGACCCCCATCTACAGCAGTATGTTGCTTAGCTTTTGTGTCGGACTCCAGTCTCCTTCTCCAAACTGGGGGCGTGCTTATCAACATTTACATACACATATAATACATAATACATTGACTATTGAAAAGGGGTTAGGGTTCAATACAACCCCGCTTCAAAAAATCCAAACTGCCCCTTTAACTGCTTGCCTCGCTGACATAAAATCATTTTTTATATACTTGTCCTCATATTCGTCCTCCTGCAGGGTGAGGCAAAAAAGGAGAGTCGGAAGCAGGAATATCTGAGAAAGATGGGCCTGAGTCAGGAGGGAAATGACGACGTGACAGTCGGTCTGAGAAGACAAGCGAGTATCTCAGGTGAAAAAGATATTAAGAGGGACGACAGAAACAGCAAAGGTTCCGAAAGTTCAAGAGAGGAGCGGAGTCGGCTTTCGAGCAGATTCAGGAAGCAGGAAGGCAGAGAAAGTGACGTGAAAGAGGAGGCTAAAGAAAAACTTGAGGACAATAAGATAAGAGACAGGAGAGAAAACCGAGAGAGCACAGGGAACAAAACAAAGGATATGATCTCTAAGTTACAGGAAAAGAAGGACGACAGCAAAGACAAGAAAGAAGACAGCAGGAGAAGAGATGAGGGCAAAACCAAAGACATTATCTCAAAGTTTAAGGAGAAACAAGAAAAAGATGTGAGCAAGGAAAAGGAGAGAAGATCAGAAAGTTTTAGGACGCAAGGACTCGTCTCAAAGATGTTGGAGAAGCAGAGCAAGGTACAAGAAAGCCTGTCTTCGGAGGGTAAATCTGAAGAGAGAAAGCCCAAAGCCGAAGAGAAAAAAGTTGAAGATAAAAAACCTGACGTGAAACTTGAGCGACAGCTGTCAGAGAGGGGCGAGGTGCAGGTGAAACATGACAAGGCAAAGAAAAGAACAGATAGAGAAGAGCTGGTTAACCATAGCGACCACGTGAAAGAGAAGGAGAATAAAGTAGAGGAGAAAAAGGAAAAAGAGGAGAGTAAAACAAAAGTTAAAAAAACAGAGAAAAATGAGAAACTTGGCAACTGTGTGGCCAAAAACACCCCAAACAGCAAGATGGAAGAGGAGGAGGATGAAGACTCGAGCATGTTTGATGAGCTCATGGAACAGGTTCGCAGCAACGACCCCTCCCTTGTTGAGCTCAACGTCAACAACTCGGAGGTCATCAAGACAAAAACGCTCATCGAGTTTGCGGAGGCTTTGCACAAAAACACCCACGTTAAGAAGTTTGCTTTGGCTAACTGTCGCGCGGACGACCACGTGGCTTACGCCATTGCGGGCATGCTACGCACTAACAAAACGATCATCAGCATCAACGTGGACTCCAACCATCTCACCGGCAAAGGCATCCTGGCTCTGATCCAGGCGCTGGCACACAACTCCACACTTACTGAGCTTCGTTTTCAAAACCAGCGTCACATCTGCGGTGGGAAGACCGAGATGGAGATGATTAAGATCCTGAAAGAGAACACCACACTGCTCAAACTGGGCTACCACTTTGAGTTAGCCGGACCCAGAATGACCACGACAAACATCCTGAGTCGCAACATGGACCGACAGAGGCAGAAGCGCCTACAGGAGCAGAAGCAGGCCCAAGCCAACGGCGAGAAGAAGGGGGCGCTGGAGGTACCCAAGGTGGGCGGCGGAGGGTCTCTTAGAAACTCGCCCAAAGCTTCACCTAAACCTTCACCCATACCGTCACCAATGCCATCACCAAAGCTGACTCCTAAAAAAGGAGCTGGAGGTCCACCACCGCCTCCGCCTCCTCCTGGGGGTGGACCGCCACCTCCCCCGCCTCCCATGCTGGATGTTGACACCCTGAGGAACTCTCTGACCCCGGTGTCGCAGAGGAAGCTGGATGGGAAAAGCCCAGGCGGTAGTAAGAACTCAAGGGACCAACTGCTTGCCTCGATCAGAGGAAGCGACAAGAAACAACTCAAGAAGGTACATAAGATGTGTTTATGGATTTTAGCTCAGAGCAGGGATGGGCGTTTTTAGTAACTTCCGCGCTCATTAAATTATTATAGTGCACTCGAGTCCTTGCAAAAAAAAAAAAAAAGCTGATGTAAAAATAAGAATGTAAATCGTGACAACAGAAAGCAAACACAATTTGAAATTAATTTAAAGAACAGTCACGCTGCAGTTTAGCCGATTAACCCTTTGAAACCTGAGCAAACTGGTTTGACTTTTTTCCAAAACATGGGGAGAAGAAAAAGGAAGTGACCAAGTTGACAAGAACTGTTCCACAAATTGCAAGAATTCAGTAAAAGGTAAAAAGAAAATTACCTTAAAAATCATTGTAAAAAAGAGGGTAGGAATATTAGAAAATTATCCAAAAAAAAGGGAAAAATGTCCGGAAAACTGTATTTATTATTATAATAATTGTACATTTAAAATTATGTCACACAAAAAATATATCAAATAAATATTTGCAAAATTATTTGCAGGTCATTTTCTTGTTTGTTTTTGGGTTTGTTTGGGGTTTTTTGTTTGTTTTTTACTTTTCTTTTTTTTTTTTTGCTAATTTTTGGTCCATATCTTATTAAACTGCTCATTGTCCAGTTAATTTGCTCAGGTTTAAAAGGGTTAAACCATAAATAAAGACTTAACATGAGAAAAATCTAAATTTCTGTCATAGTTAACATTAGAGGTTAAACGCAGCACTGACAGACCATCTAAGGAGCCGCTTTCCTCCAACACTGAAACTGTTAATGACCATTACAACATAGATATAGGTAATATAGACACATCAGCCCTGTTGGTGTGTGTGTGTGTGGACTCAGAAAGTTTTTCAAACACGTCATAATGGGAGTCAAGACGTGGAATCCCACATACAGAGTGAGGAACACAAAATCAAAAACTCGCCAACAAACATCAGATATTTCCCAGTTCTGTTCTGACCTCGTCTCCACCACAAGACAAAAAAGCATGTTTTATGTTACAATAAACATTTGGACAAAATACAAACTAACTGATGTCGGTTCTTTTAAGAAACATATTGGTTATTGTAAAATTAGTTTTAAATTTAATTTTAAGTGGCATTAAAAAAGGCTTTAAAAGTCTCGATTCTAACTTTTCTAAAGCTTGTTGGAAGCCTCTCCGCAATGTGGAGCTCGCATTCCTGCAGCAGGGCTAAAACTGATAAACAGAGAGCGCGTGAGAGAAGAGAGAGGTGCAGCAGGGCAAGGAGACACTTAATGCACAAGATTTTAAACATTATAAAGACTAAAAAAATCTTAAAAGTAATGTTTAAATGTGGGCGGGGCGGTGGCGAGTACTATACGTTAAATGAATACTGACATGCCAACAAGTACTTGAGTACTCATGCCTATTCCTAGCCAATATATCCTTATGTACTAATATTATTTGTACTAATATTTTACTCCTCCTGCAGGTGCCTGTGCCAAAGTGGTTGCAGTAATCTTTGCTGAAGAGAGAGGGACATTTCACCAAAGGTTATTAAGGAGATAAACTCTCCCTCGGACGCGGTCAGAGAACTGCGCTGTGGGACTGATGGAGAAAGAGAATTTGTTGGATGATAAGCTCTCACTATGAGTTCTCCCCTCAAACACTGGACCAAAAGGACTCTGTGGAGAATGAGTGATGCAGGGCTCTGTATCAGCCGACTGCGGAGCGTGCCATGAGTGTTATGGTTGTTTGTCTTCAGTACATATTGACGCTTTTTGCACTAGATAATATGAAGCCGATCATATAACATGTTGTGTATGCATCTGAATGTGAGAGCGGTGGGAGCGTGAGCTTATTAATAGTAAGATATTCAAATAACTCTTTATAAAATTCTAATATACAAAAAGTGATATAGTGGACATTAATTTGACCGTTTTATTTATTTGTGGAGAGGGAATCCACCTTTTACTTGTAAATCCGTTCAAACTGGGAATTCTGAAATGGCGGAAATATCAGGGAATTAACAAACATGGCGGCCTGACTGAAAAGAAAAAATCTGGATAACAAAATATAAAAGGTCAAGGTGGTCTTTGATTGTGTGTCTCATTGCCAAATCTCAAGACATCTCAGGCAGGGTTTAATTGATTTGGAAAGTGGCCCAGTGGAATCCTGGTGCATGACGAAAGAGTTAAGCATGGAAATAATTATATAATGCATTTTTATCAGGAAGTGCAAACGGCTGTCCTTCAGTATCTGATGTTATATTTTGTACAGGATCATTCTAGCCTGGGGGTTTGGATACCTTACATAACGTGTAACGTAATGCATCCACATGTCTTAACCTAAAGGGGATTTGTAAAAACCATTACTGGCTTGTATCACCCCTCCTGTCGATTTATGCCATACTTTAAACTGAATGTCATTTCCAAAGGAGTTTAATGTGATAAACGAACAATCAGAGTTGGAATTCATATGTGCGCTGAAGGATTCTCTGTCATATCTGACTACACATGCCTTTCTTACAGAGCCTGTATGTCTTCAATAAAAGATTCTGGTATGTTTGCCATGACAGTCACACGTGTTTATGCATGTCTGATATCACTAAGGACGATATGGACAGTTCATGTAAAATGAAACTTACTTTCTCAAAGTATGTATTGTATAAATAGCGGTCATTTAGTTCAGTTGGTTTATGCTCTATGTGAAATCGTTTAATGTTAATAATATACTCTGGTATTTTCATTTTTACTCTGCATAATATTTCATTTTAGATTTAGCTGTTGCTGGGAAGATGTGGACAGTATTCACACATAAGCCATATATAGATTTGTATCCACAGCCAACAACTAACCTGCAGCATAAATAATGATTTAAATGACTCCTGTATTTTCGCTTCTAAATCATGACAACAAAGTTACTTAAAGGAATGCGTCACCTTCCCAAATTATCACTCCTATATCATTTACTCACTCTGTGTTACGTTTAATTCGTCAAGAAAACTTTTTTTTTTCTGGCATGCCCTGATGGTGAGCAAAATATATGCAAGAAATGTAGTTTATGATATGATTTTAAGATTTATTCTTTCATATCAGTGCTGCACTGCTACAACACTGTGGTACTGAAACTGTGACTTAGCGGTCCGAGACAAATTCAAAGTGCTTATTCTGTGAAACTGAATCTTTAATGATGTTGACTGGTGTGCATTCGGTTTCCACCCATTTAGCAGAACTGTAGTTAACTTCTTTAATTTAGTTGCATCCACAGGTCTGTGGCGATTCACACACTCCAAAATAGTCTCTGCTGGCTTTGGCGATGTGGTCTGCTGCTAACATCAGTCTGACTTG
This sequence comes from Plectropomus leopardus, assembly GCF_008729295.1. NCBI lineage: Eukaryota > Metazoa > Chordata > Actinopteri > Perciformes > Serranidae > Plectropomus > Plectropomus leopardus. The sequence goes on along the minus strand of NC_056464.1, from coordinate 23,326,157 downwards.
CTGCACCTGTATTGCTCAGCATGTAGGTGGTAGCTCAAATTCGAATTACTTCTTTGATATTTAATACTGTTAGACACAAGGTGCATTTTACTTTTGACTTGTCAACTGAGCCGTAGGGGAGTTTATAAAGTAAAAAGAGTCATTCAATAGCACCGTGGTGCTGTTATTTTCCATCTCTGCAGCAACAAGAAGCAGCCGCAGCAGCTTGACGAGTGTGCATCGAAGGGACAAAAAAGCAGCATGTTGTCTTCACTCTTTGTGATTAATGGGTTAATGCCTCAATAGTAAGGTTTTAGTGAAAATGCATGTTTGGGAAGTACTGAGAGTAGGACTGATTATACCGCAGAAGTTGTGAGTTTTTTGATTTGATATAGTTTTGCTGTTGTTAAACATGGACCCCTATGACTTAAATTCATCAAGAATCTTCTCCGTTTTTAGATTATTCGTTCAGAGTGGAGGTGAAGTTTTCTTCAACGTAACACAAGGTGAGTAACTGATATACAAACGATCATTTGGGAGGTGAAGTGTTTCTTTAAGATCGTTTGAGGACGTGCTCCATCATTGAACACCGATTTACATGCCTGTGCTTCTGCAACCGTATATCAGTGTCTTCACGTGAATTTAAAGCTGCATGAAACAGTGGGAGCTGTGTCGTGTATCTGCCCTCCAGCTGTTGAGGCAGCCATCATCTGAGGAGGAGAAAAGGAGAACAGCACCACCAGCAGCAGACCACTTCATGTCTCCATCTCCCTGCCTCAGCCTCTGCATCCATGAAATGCCTATATTTGGTCATTTCTCAATGAAAGCTCGCTCTGCAATTCATTCCTTTCTCGTTCCTAATAATGGGCTGCAGGCCAGCGGTCTGTCTCTCGGCTGTAGCTGCTCCCCTGACCAACAGCACTGATCTCAGCTGGAGGAAAAAGAGGGTGAGGAATGAAAATGTTAAGATTACTGGTTATTCTGCGCCAACAAAGGGGATCTGAGGACAACTTGGTGATCATTTGTGTGAAGTCACCCAGTGGACATTCTTCTATGTTCATATTTTTTGTTGGTGATACTAGTTTAGTCTTCAGGTTCACTGTACAGTATATTAAGGCTCCTTCCTGTCTGTAGCATGGCTGAATTAGCCCGCTCTGGGACAAAAATTAACTGGTGGGCCTCTACTGAATCTCCTGTCCTGGGCATTTGATTTAAAACAAATCTGTCTTAACAATATGCAACATTAAAGCGCAGTATCAGCTAATATAGTTAAGCTCTTAAAACAAAATGTTGACCTCTGTATCAAAAATCAGGTAATAAAATTAAAGCTCCATGTTTTGTTCTCAACTGCATTGACAAAGTGTTTTAAATTCACTACCCTGCCTCTGACAAAGCTCATCTCCATGCCAACAGTGACCAAGGCTCACGGGTGTTTGTAGTATTTAGACCCATCCTACGTGCCAAAATGACGGCCCAGTTAAAGAGCACTTAGAGAGCAAGGCCAAATGCGCTCTCTCATAATGTTACCAAAAGTGAAGAAATAGTTTGGGGATCCAGTCCATAATTCAGATCTATGGGGTTGTTACATTATTTGGGAGAGTGCTGTGTTTCTGTGTTACATGAACATTAAGGATATTGTTTAAGAAAAACGTGACATGTGAATACAGGCTGCAGAAAAACACTCAAGAGCTAATAACTTCTCCTTGCCACACAGTGACTCAATTTTTTGCTATTTTATACTTCAACTGTACTAAATGTTGTAGGTAAATATTGTACTTTTTACTGCATTACATTTATTTGTCAACTAAAGTTACTAATTACTTGGCAGATTCAGATTAATAATACAACATATAACCTAATAATTATGATATATTATTATAGGTTAAGCTACAATGATGTTAATATGTTTATTTTCTAACTTGACTCTCACTAGTAAACTAGTGTATTTTCACAGTTTACTGCTAACATTGCTACTTTTACCTCAGTGAAAGATCTGAATACTTTGTCCACCACTGGTTATTCTAATAATTTAATATTTATTGATCATGGATTTGTATTTTTTTCTGTTGTCTCATGTGTATTGTTAAGGACATTTTATACGATCAGTACAATACTTTTGCTTCTGTTGATACAAATGTAAAATCAGTAAACTCCTGTTCAATAGCCGATACCTGATTTTCTTGTCTATGTGCCATTCAAATATCATAGACTAAGAAAAAAAAGTATTTTTCTTGCTGTGATTATTATCATTGTTAAATCTCTTTCTCTCTGACTCTGGTAAAGCACTTCTTAAGATGTGCTTTGAAAAGTGCTTGTTTCTGAATAAATCATCGGATAAACTTTATGATGACTTGTTTAATTGTGTGGCTTCAAAGCATACCTCTTTGACACACTGGTTCACCTCAAGCTTCCCCAGTACTGCCATCAATACCTGGCCACTTTGGTATTGGACCCCAGGGTCAACTGTCAGCCAACTGAAGTAAATAAATAAACAACTGCTGGTGCGTCCTGTGTCCACTGAATATTTTCTTTTTTTAATGCTAAAGCACGCAAAACAACAGAAAATGTTGATTTCCCTACCTGATAATACCTGTCACCACAATGTAACATCACCCCCTGGAGCTAGCCTGTTTTACATAGAAATGGCGCTTTGCCTAAAAACACGCGGAATGTTCCTTTAAGATGTTACGTCATATCGTTACGTCAGCCTGCCGAAGAGCGTCACGTGCGGCAGAAGGAACAGCTAAAGAACAAGATGGAGGAATATGCCAGAGAGCCATGGTGAGTCTCTAACAGGATAAAACACATATTTTACCCAATGTTTTACTAAGTCATCTTTTTAGAGCTGCTCCCACGTTAATTGAGAATTATTATGTCATTAGCACAACATTTAACATAACCCGAAACATCTCAAATCCGGTTAGTTTCTTGGCGTTAGCACGAATGCTAACTTTACATAGAAATGTATTAGCGGTGTGTGTTAGCATCAAGCCGTCGGTGCTAAATCACGTTGTTAGTGACCTTGTCGGTTTACTTGCCTGTAAGTCAAAACATTTAGTTCACTGACTCCTGTCACTCAGTGTACAAGGCGGTACATCACTTACAGTCAATGCCAATCGCCACGGTGACAATTTCATCTGTGTAGTGTTAATTTAGGATGCTTTAGCGTGTTGGTATGCTAGCTCTGTTAGCCACCGGTGTGCTAATGTTATCAGTTGTGGGCAACCTGATGGTTGCACAACAGCTGGAGAAGGGTACCTCGAGTCAAGGCTAGACTATTTTAATTGAATAAACAAAATAACCGACATTGACAGTGTTGGCGTGGAGTTACAGATGACTTGCCTGTGTTTGACATTAGTAGCACATTCATAACAGCCATGGAGCTGGTCCTGGATCTGATGGTACATAATGTAATAACCAGGCAATTACAACATTTTCTAGAAATTAATTTCTACGCTGCTTTTATTCAGCTAGCAGTTTTAATGTGACAAGAAGCTTTGATTTTATTTCGAACATGTAAAAAGGAAATAAAGAAATAATTGCGGTAAAACAGACCGACGAAAAACAATGTAATGATTACAAACAATGAAAAACATAAAGCAAAAGAAATGTCTGAAGCTTTTGGAATAAATGAAAGCAGTTCTCATTTTACTGTTTTTTAAAAAATTGTTAAGTATGTGCTCATATATGGTGGTGATTTTCAGCATCGTATTTAAGGTGAGAACAGTAAGGGACTGTACATTATTTGTTAGGGTATTGAGGTGGCTGGCAGTGTTGGGGACTAACTAGTTACATGGAACCAGTTACAGTAATTTAAATTACAAAATGAAAGTAACTGTAGTCACTTTAAGTTACTGAGAATAATATTTGATTAAATTACAGTTGCCAGTCAAAATGTTTGTGATTACAAAGGGGTTGCATATTTTATTGCCCCCTTTAAAACATTTGAAAAGTTATCAAATGTAATAACTTACATTACTTTGATGAAGTAATTAAACTGGTAATGTAACATATTACATTTTTAACAGGGTAACTAGTAGTCGTTAACATGTTACATTTCAAAAGCAACCCTTCCAGCAATGGTGGCTGGGGTGTTTTTTTAAGTCATGACTCTCCCTGAAGCTACAAATATTTGTCCTTGAGCTTTTTGAGAGTATTTATAATAAAGACACTACAACCATTTTAACATTGAATGTCTTTCCTCTAAGCCATATCAAAAAATCATAATGCCCTCCCCAGTGCTAAAAAATGTCCTGAAGTGCTTCCCCCGTTTTGCACCACTTTCTCCCTTCTGATAAATAACAAACAGTCCCTACTGTATTAGATTTCCATGTTTTGCTTGAGTAGAGATGCCCTTAAAGTTCCAGTGAGGTCAGATATATTGGTCGTCATTTTACATGTTTTGAGATATATACAGTAGATATACTTCTGGGAGATAATGACATCTGTTTGTTTCTTGACTTTAAGAGTTATTGTAATATGATTATATTGTGTTTTAATAATTGTATTGTATAAATTAAACACTACAAGTACACTGGTGCAATGTAAATTATATATATATTGCTGTTAAGATTACCTTTATTGTACTCCCACATTAACAATAATAAGAGAGCGTTTGTTCTAAAATCACCCTTGGCCTCCAGCCCATACTTGTAAGGCATATCAAGGCTGAACCTGCCATCAGAAAGCATGATAAAAGCACGTGTCAGTGCAACCTCTTTGCACACTATGTACTTTACATGACAATGACCTTGCTAATGGCTCTCTTGTGCTTTTAGCCCCTGGAGGATTGTTGACGACTGTGGAGGAGCCTTCACCATGGGAGCTATTGGTGGAGGAATATTTCAGGCAGTAAAAGGCTTCAGAAATGCACCCTCAGTAAGTTCAGACATGTACCTACACACTGTTTCTTGCTGTATTGCCTCAGTCAGATACAACAATTAAGACATCCTCATAGAAATTATACTACATACAACATGAGACTAGTTTGACGCCTGTTTGAAGCATGTCTCTACTGTGTTGGATTATTGTTGGAACAGTCAGCTCTCTGTATAGATGTCTTCCTTTTCCTTCAGCAGCAGCAGCTATTTACTGTACGATAATGTTGACATGAAAACTCAGAAACCGTTTGTCACGGAGGTTTTCACATACAAGAAATTTGACTTGGGGTTTTGTACAAAACAGTAAACACAGCAGAGAAGAGAAAATATAAACCCAAGTACTTAAAAGTGTCAAGAAGCATACATTTAAAAATAAGAGAACTGACAATAAATAAACAGTTTTTTTAAAAACTACGTAATTCACATGATTTTAACAGTGCACCTCTGCTGGCAGACAACATGTAAGCACATTTTCTGCTCATCAACACCACTTGGAGCTATAGTAAAACATAATAATTGAGGTTTAACACTAATATCAAAGAAGTATGCTTAATACCGAATACTCTCTCCATAAGAGGAAACTACATGGGAAACAACAAATGCAGTGAAGTCAGATCAATGGCATTAAACTTAAGTTTGTCATTTTTTAGAAATAAATTTATTTTCGTTTTTGCTCAAAATGCATTATAGATGTTTCACTGAAGTACTGAATTTCCATTCATGTGTGTTTCTCGTTGCTCTCTCTTGTAGGGAATGAGCCACAGAATGAGAGGTAGCTTGACTGCCATCAAGACCAGAGCCCCACAGCTTGGAGGTAAGAATAACTGCTGAATTTGAATATAATCTGTCTATATGTGATGCTTTATTTTTAAATCAAATAGGTCACTGTTTTTTGCTTTGCAAAGAAAAGGGGCTATAGTCAGTTTGGCATCATGCTGATCACCATTTCAGCCTACAGCTGTTAAATATCTGATACTAAATGAATGTTTTTTGAGTAAAGTGTATCTTACAATGACAAAATGCGAAGCATCTCTGTAGTGTTTGTTGTTTAACCTATGCAAATGTTTATTGGGTTACAGGAAGCTTTGCAGTTTGGGGAGGCCTCTTCTCCATGATTGACTGTGGTTTAGTAAAAGTACGAGGGAAGGAGGATCCCTGGAACTCAATCACAAGCGGGGCCATGACTGGAGCGATCCTCGCTGCAAGAAGTGAGTAAGCTCAGAAGAAGCTGGCAGTCAACAGTCAGCAGATGGCACATAAAGCACATGCCGCAGACAAAAGGCAAACAGTGATGTTGCTGTTGAACACTGCGCACCGAGTAAATCTACTGCTTTATCAAAACTAGAGTACTATTCTGTGTGTGGCTTAAGTCGAGGAAAGAGTGGATAAAATATGTGTTTCTAAGCATGGGCTGTAAGCATGGCACTGGGGCACAGGCTGTGTCTTTTACTGCCTGAAAAACACAAGGTCGGGCCCTGGGTGCTACTTTTGTTCCTGCTTTCAAGGGCACGGAGGCAGGATGCGCCTGACTTTGCTAAGAGATCATAACCAGCATCACAATCACAGCATACGAGACAGAAATCCAAACATTGGAGGTGATCTCTTTACAGCCGTTTGTTTTCTAAATGTGTGATATTGATATTGTCCCTGGGGCAGGTCATACAGCTGTGCGCTAAAATGATGAGCTTCCCCTCCATACATACTATTGACTGATATTTCTGGATAAATGGAAAGAGATATACCCACTATGATTGTTATTTCCCTGTCACATGACGTGGTGCGTGCTGCAGGGTTCCATAAGTTGAACCATGAATATCGCAGCCACCGCACCCTTAGAAATAGCTGCAAGAGAACACTTGGGAAGCACGATGGCGTTGCGCTCGCTTCTGTGTGCGCCTTCTGCTCATATACATGAATAACAATTGATGTGTTGGTGTGAAAAAAGTGCCTTAAATATAACCCCTTGAACGGCCAGAATCTTTTTTTATAGTGTTAACAAATTCACTGTTGATGACAGCACTGCACGTTCAAACATATCCTGTGTAAGTCTTTAAACTGCAGTCATGTTGATCAAAAGGCACCCGAGGTCCACCTGTGGTCGCAGTGAAATGTTACCTTTTTTCTAAAGATAGTTCTTGTCTAGCTTCAGTAAAAGTGTCACAACTGGAAAAATGCCCAATTGGCAGCACTGACTGAAGAATTATTGGATTTATTTGAGTTTGGCCTGTTTGCAGAATTTAAACTGGAAATAAGCAGATTAACCTCATTGAATTAAAGGAACTGGAGTTGCCAAGTATTGTGACTGTGCCGAATGTGAGGCCATTTATGTCCACATTTATTCATTTGAGCTAAGTTATAATTAGACACCTTTCGTCCAGTGACACAGGTTTTTAACATATTTTGCCTGATTAAACCTTTTATCAGGACTGTATGGGCCTGTACAGGTCAGGCTTGTTCGACATCTTTTTCACTGTCCTGTTCATTTTGTTACACTTAAACACAGGAAAATTTACACCATACTAGTGCATGGACTTCTGTCATTTTCAGCACAGCTCCATCTAACTTAAACCTGCACACAGAATAAATTAGGAAAAATAAGTGCAACATCTGTGTGAGTTATGTGAACGTCATAAACAACGTGTAGATTTTTCTCTATTTCCTAAACGTGATGAAACAGTGGATGATTTTCACATGTAAAGATACCTCAGCCTCCCTGTTTAATGTACTTCTTACATGAAATAAAGAGACGAATGTACTGTGTGCATGTTAATATACTTGCGTTTCATGTTCCTCTGCAGATGGACCAGTGGCCATGGTCGGCTCTGCAGCCATGGGAGGTATCCTGCTGGCGTTGATAGAGGGCGCTGGAATCCTGCTTACTAGGTTTGCTTCTTCACAGTTCCCAACTGGTGAGTAAAACTTCTGATAATAATATATTTTCAAAGTCTTTCATGTTTTTTCCTCTCTAAAAAAGTGTTGTTTTCAACATTTGGGATACACAGTCTAAAATTGTAAGAAAATCATGCTTTATGTTACAATAAACATTTGAACAAAATACAGTTATCTTTCTTGAAGTTTGGTTATTAGAAAATTGGCCTTAAACTCTCGAGTGGCATTAAAAATCTTTAAAAGTCTTGACTCTGCCTTGCCTTAAGCTGCAGGAACCCTGATGTAATGTGGAATCAGTCTGCCACTCAGATGTAAATGTAGTTATATTTTATGGTTTTGCACAACTATTTAAAAGGTGCAAGACCTCTGATTTACTGTCATCTCACTGACCTTTCCATTTTTTTACTCTCCAGGGCCTCAGTTTGCAGAAGAACCCGCCCCTGCTCCCATGCCCACCCCTTCATTTGGAGACTACCGACAATACCAGTGAAAGGACCCCCCCCCCCCCCCCCCCCACACACCTCTCGTCCACTAGGCCTTTTTGAATTCCTTGCTGAAGTTACAAAGAAGAAATGGAGATGTAAAATACCACTCATTAAACAAAAGCAACTGCAACCAACTTTATGGACCATTTAAGAGAACTGAAGGACGAAACACATCTTCATTTTTCCTTTTTTCAAGAGCCATGTACAGATCTGCCTTTTGCCATTCTCAGCCTTGTCATCTGTTTCACCTCACTTTGGTTAAATACAGACATGTGGTGAGATTTGTTGTTTGATGGTTTGTGGGTAAGAAGGTTGTTTATCTGTTTTGTTCAGTGTGTACTGCATGTAGCCCAACAAGTGGGAGGCCAAGACTGACAAGCTTTGGACAGTGATGAATCTATCAAAACACGTCACACATGGAACCACATGAATTAAATATAAGTATGTGTACATACAGTAAAAGCTTTGTACTTGTACTCACTTATGTTAGTCTTTATTTGCCTTAAATATTGTCCCCTGCTTGGGCTGGCCGCTGACATTTGGTCGGCCTTTTTTATCTGATTGTCATCAGTTACGAAGGCTAACACCATTCAGATGCAATGCTGTTCCTGGGATTTGTTTCAAAGTGATTTATTTATTTTAGATTGTAAAGAGTTGTACCATATTGTTTTATTTTATGTGACAGTGCTTTTACATTCAACACAAAGTAGTGGCAAAGGCTGCTCATGACAAAGGATGGCTTCGGCAGTACAAACAAACGGAGAAATTCAAGCAAGGGATTGATGCATTCTGTATGAAATCTGTATGATAGATTATACTATGGTACAATAAAAAATTAAGTTGTTAAGTGTGTCTGTTGGAGTCTTATGAATGTATTTATGCAATGTGTTCTGGCTTTTTAAAAGTGAAGATAAATGAGTTTCAGTAAGTTTATGTCAAACTTCTAAAGTGTACTTTACTTGTGCTACAGTCACCCAAAATCCATTTTGGCTGGGCAGGACCGCTCATTCCCCACCAGAGGGTACTCCTCACACACTTACAGAACAGTTCTGCTATTTCTCTGCTGAGCCAAAATTGTGTAACTGACTCTTTTAGGATGTGTTTACTAAAACCACATAAGGGAATACTTTCCTCTCACATTCTCGTGTGTCTGTGTCACACACACCTGTTATCAGTTTGACGCCCGCTCCGTGTGGTGACAGGTGAAGGACACTGGATGAATAAGGTGATAAGCAAAGGACAGTTAAAGTAACTCCAGCTGATGTGTGGGGTCTGGGATCATTCATGTCATGGCAGAGATTTACACATGAGACATAGGTCACAAAAATAAAATACATGAAACCAGAATTGACTTACTCAGTCTCAAGTTTTTAACAAGAAAAAGAAAGAGTTTGTACATGGCACATATCCTAGATATTAGGCCTGGGACTGCAACTAACCATTAAAAGATTTTAATGATTAATATTGCAATTATTTCTTTGCAGAGATGTATATTTAAGTGAGGACTCGGTGGACATGTCCCCCTCAATATTTAGAGTGTCAATTTGTCCTTACCAATAAAAACATGACAGCAGCAGAGGGCTGTTATTTTGACAAAATTAAAGATACGTACACCATAGATTGATGCAGAAAAAGCCCAAATTGGTGCAGAAAAATCTGGATGAATGCAGGAAATAAAGTATTTTATGCTCAAAATATTCTGGCAGAGGACTCTGGGAGTTAAACCCTTTCAAACCCGGATCGACATCAGTTTTCTTGTGCTGTGTTCAGATGCCTTTCACAAGTATTCAGACCTTTAAAATATGAGTAAATTGGTTTGACTTCTCTTGAAAACATGGCTATAAAGGCATGAGCAACTTGGCAAGAAATGTCCTACAAATGGCAAGAACTTAGGAAAAGGTAAGAAGCAACTAATCTTAGGGGGTTATTTGAGGTTAATATAAAAAAAAATAGGAGAAATGCACAGAAAACAATATTTATAATTTTTATTACCTATTTTTTTTTCCTTTTTTATTTTTTTTTTTTTTGGGTTTTTTTTTTTTTTTTTTTACCTTTTTTAATATATATTTTTAACCCTTTTTTTCTTTGTTCCAAATTTTAACTAATTTTGTTGTAAATCATAACTTGAAATCAAGTCAATTTGCTCAGGTTTCAAAGTGTTAACTCAAGTATATCTTTAGGCCATCCACTGTTTGGAACCTGAAATTGATTAAAAAGTTGCTTTGACTCAGATTTATTCTCAGGGACTTTAAACTTTAGGCGACAAGACTTTTAACTCAATTTTAACTTTAGACTGCTTAGACTTACAGCAGCTTTTACTCATGGAGTTTATAATCTTAGATATCTGGGCAATAATTTGATAGCCTAACTATGATGTCACTTCACACATAAACATACTGTCTTTTAGTTTTTTTTATTATTATTTTTGCACTGATTTCACAAACAGAAAGTGACTCATGCTTCAAGAATGTGAAATCTTAAAATACTGCTGCAAAAAAAAATGTTTGCAACATATTAGTAATCATGAATAAAACTGTATGTGTGTGTGTGTGTGTGTGTATTTCTGCTGACACTCATCATTACTGTGCAGCCCCGTTATCATGCAAACGATGCGGGCCGAGTGGCCGCTGTGTCATGCCCTTTTAAGAAAAATGAGAAATAGTGGGGAGTGACGTCTGCTGCGCACTGAGGCCGGAGGCAAACTGACACTTGCGGAGCGGCGAGAGACAGCGAGCGAGAAACGGTGAGTGGAAATAAAGCCAAACTTTACTACATGCTAAACGCGGTCAAATAAGTCATTTGCGTGGGTGCACGTCGCGTCCGCACATGCGGGAGAATAAGCAGAAACGGCAGAGTGCACGGCGTTTGTCACTGTGTGTCTGAGAAATGAGAAGAATTGTCCGCAAGTACAAAACCGAGTGTGCACTCCCATTTTAGTCAAGGCCAGGCGGAAGGGCAGGTAACGTTAGCAGTCGGTCTTTCCCGAGCTAATACACCGTGGTGCGGGTTGATTTAAAGCCTGCCAAGCCTCGTTGACGTCTGAGGTGTAAAATACGACTGATTGTGGCGTTTTTCTGACAACCCGGCTGTGTTTTGAGGATACGCCGAGGACAGGAATGTGTCGGCTAACTAGCTTGATGCTAACGGTTGCTAACGGTTCTGAAGTGTCGGCGGCCCGACGCAAAGCTAGCTAGTTAGCGGAATTTTGCTAACAAGCTTTGATAACGGGACTTAGTGCAGTTGCTGGTGTGAAACTAGATTGTTTATGGACAGATGCTGGTCTCGGTTGCCCGGATTAAAGATTATGGCATTTATCTATAAGAGGGTTTGTGATTTGAACGGAATTTAATGAATGTTATGGAAGCTAAAGGGTGTAATAATCGTGCATCGGCGGAGTGTAGTTACTGCTCTGTGGTTCAGCCACAGATTGCAGGGACTTAGCATGACCTGGAGTGATAAGCATATGCTACTGCCGTAAGCAAATTAGGTAGATTCACAGTGAGATAACCCAAATGACTTTCTCGTGTCTGGGTGCCAAGCTTTGTGCCAGCCTGTTGCAGTTTTTTCTTCTGCAGGGAGAGTGATGTGAAACAGGGAAAGGTGTGCACTCCATCCTCAAACTATAAACACACAGCAGGACTACTTTATTAATAATAGATTATCACAGTTTCCAGGTGAAATACACATTTCTGCAAGGCAGGGTTTCTCTTTTCACACGTGCACTGAATCCAGTGGTGTAGGCTAATAAAGTGGTAATAGTGATAATAATATAATAAAGTTTATTTATAAAGCACCGTTTTATACAAGAAATGGAGCACAAAGTGCTTTACAATGAGGACATTGTTAGCATTTGTTTCACATGAAAACGGACAGAATGAACATAAAATAGGCCAGCAAGGCAATTCAACACATATCAAAGACATTTAAAAAGCGTTTATAACAAAAATTAAGTGCTTAAAATCATATTCTCAAAACACAAATCATAAAATCAAGTAAGATACAACATTTTAAAAGTTTTGCATTAGTCTGAAGTATGAAAAGAGTTTTAGAAAGTCAGAGCTAGTTAAAGGCTAGAGTAAACAGATTTGTTTGTAGTAGCGATGCACAATAAAATCGGCACGTCATCGATATAAGCAAGCATTGGCTCTAAAATGGAATTTCGAAGTCGCTCAACACGCTGACTTATGCCAATCACAAACCTATACTTTATTTTTATTGACAAAGTGAACATGCACAAAACATCCACCCTTAGTTGAAGAATTTTTTTCTTAATGAATGAGTATTACATACATTTAAAAGCATTGTTTTTTATGTCTTCATCTGCTGGTGGGCCATCACGATAAGAGTATGCATAATGTGATGGTAATTCCATGACAGAGGAGACTTGATGATTACTAAAATTAGATGGGGAGAAAGAGTTACCGTTTTCAGTTATCGGCCAAATTAGTTGTTATATATCTGCATATTGGATAGCGACAAAAAAAAAAAAAAAAAAAAATACAATATCCGGCATCCCTAGATTGTAGCTTTCTTTTAAAAATATATAGTGAGCTAGCTTCTCTATCTATTGGTAAAATGTTCTATAGCTTTGGGGACAAAAGCGGCATTCCCCAATTTTTGTTTGCAATGTAGCTTGGTCTAAACCAGTTTAGAACTTTGTATACAAGGAGGAGGACATTGAAATCCATTCTAAATCATAATTATAATAGCTTTATTTATACAGCACTTTTCATGCAGCCTAAAGTGCTTAACAAGACAAGACCAGACAAAAATGAACTGTAGCAATGAAAAATAAGAAGAAAAAGGATACATCAATAAGTGGGAGAAAAACAAACAAAACAGTTTGGTTACAATACAACAAAACTTTCACAATATCCGTAAAATTACCTCAAATTAGAAGGATATTTTAAAAGATAGGTAACTTTTTTACAAAACGTAAGTATTTTTGGGCGGGAGTATCTGTACTCTATTTGAGTTTTGTATTTGTGTCAATATTTACTTAAACTCCGCCACATTTCATAAAGAAAAAGCATTGTTTTACTCCAAATACATTTCCCTAAACATCTTTGTTACTACCTACAAAATTGGTAAAGGAAGAGAGAGGAAGGGGCGAATGGATCAATTAAGGAATGGGAGAGAAGGAAAAACTGCATTTTGTCCCTAAAATTTAAGTTGTGAAGAAGACCTTGAGAACCCCTTTACTCAAGTGTAATGTGACAGCAACTATAGGAGTCAGCAGTAGACCAGCAGCTCCTGTGTTCAGAGATCAGTTAAATCACAGTTTTTCTTAATGGAGACTGGCTTTTAAGAGACCAATATATTGCCTTCTTTCCCCTGTTGAAAACCTTGTTTCTCACATAAAGGTAAAGCAGGAAAAATATTCTCAATATAGCATACACTTAAGCAGTCTTTAATTTTTTTTAGGTGGCTAAAATACGTTTTGTTGCTGACCCATCCACAGCAGTTGATTGCTTACTTTCATGTAGGACTCCAGCCTGCGTCTGAAAACTGGGTGCGTGCGGCGTGATATCTACTGAATGCAATATACTGTCTATGCCTGAGAAGTCCATAAAACCCCAGTTCAGAAAAAGGGAACTATCCCTCAAGTATTTCTTGAGAGTATCTTTTCTTTACTTGAGTTTTTACATTTCTGTCAAATTTCACTTTTAGTCCACTACATTCCGAAATAAAATGTATACTTTTACCCCACTACATTTACCATATGTATTTCAGTTATTTACTACAAAAAAGGGAAGGATGAATGGAAAGAAGGACGAATGGATGAATGAAGGAATGTGAGGGGAGGAAAAACTGGATTTTTTAGTTTATATAATGAAAATAAAATTACTTTTGATACTTAACTGCAGTAAAGACTTGGACTCAAGTAATATCAAAATAGTTGACTTTAAAGTAGTATTTCACTGCTGGAAAGATGACCTTCTGATAAAAATAAAAAAGGATGTCTATGCAGTAGAAAGACGCAAATACTTATGAAATTGGTGCTACATGACCTCAGAAAAAGGACGCTTTCACTCAAAAGATAGAGAACGGACAACTACCAGACCCATAAACGCTCCCACTGGTGGGTGGCGTAATGCAAACTCGTACTGGTGAAGTATTCCTTTAACATCTATCAAAGTCATTTTCTGGTAAGACATCTGTGGGTTACTCAAGTGTACAGGTACTTTATCCGCCGCTGCCTGAATCTCTTCATAACCCCGCTTTTGATGATGAGATGCAGGCTGTGAAACCCACTTCCGTCCCCTGCTCTATGCAAGCCTGCTGTCTGGAGTCTTGAACAGGAACAGAGACTGGAAGAGGCTATTTTAGTAGGTAGCTACTCCTTTTCCATCCTATCAGCATGAAGCCTTCTCGCGCTCTGGAAAGAGGATGTGGTTACAGGTCAAGGCCCCAGCAGCAGCAACACAGATGTAGTTGGCTGATGGTGTTTGTCAGTTACAGATCTTTGTCATAATTAAGTCAGAGCAAAGTTTTGTGTGTCGGGCTGCAGTTTTGTTCTGACTCACGGAGGACGTTCAGGGTTGCAGTGGGCCTGTAAAGAGATGTAAGAACTATACAAGAAGATAACGGGAGTTTTTGATTGCTTGCTCTTTTAGGTATAATTCTGAGAGAAAGATTGTGCAGGATGTTTGACACCACCTTAGAAGAGATGAAGGGATCCCTCAAGAGTTAACATCAGACGCATCCGCATCACTCATTAGTCTTGATTACCTGAGCGAAGTTAATGCAGTGTTATCTGTTAGCTTTTAAAGCAAGTTGCTGCTGTGCTCTGCTGGTAATGGTTTATTTTACAAGCTTGTAAATTCCTAATTTCCTGGCAAGTTTCCTAGAAAGAACTTTGTGAATTGGCACTAATTATAGGTTAAATTAGAGACAGGGCTCAATTGGTGTACGTCCAATTAATCAAGTCAAATCAACTGCTAAGCTAACTACTCTTTTAGTAGGGACACAGCAGGTCAGCTGAACATGCAGTTTTACAGATATGATGAATTTAGTTTCTAATAATAAAATAAATTCAGTATTACAGTTAAGCTTGAGTTTAAAGAAGTATTTCATTGCTTGGAAAAAAGATTGGCTGTTAACACTAGGATGTATCTGCAGTAGAAAGATGCAAATACTTTTGAAATTTCATGACCAAAGAAATCAGAGAAAAAGGACGCTTTTGCTCATAAGAAAGAAAACCTACAACTACCAGAATGCACTACGCCACACTAGAACAATAAATGCTCCCGCTGGTGAGTGACTTATGCGAACTGGTTTATATTTGATCAGCGCTGCTTAGTTTATTGTTTGATCTCAGTTTTTTTGGCTTCTGTTTTCTGTAGTATAGCGCCAACTTCCTGTTAACAAACTCTTGCTATTACAGCTAATCAAAGCACTTAAATATGTTTCTGAATACAAAAAAATTGGCGACAAATCCCTTTAAAAGGGAAATTCCTCTGGATTTGAAGATGCTATTAGGATATTTGAAGGAAATAAGTTGGCTGTAAAATAAAACGACCCCTTCTTTACTTAAGCTCTTTGAAACCTGAGCAAATTGGGCCTTTTTTAAAAAAAAAAAAAAAAAAAAGACAAAAATGACATGGACAGAAGGCAATGAGCATCAAGAGAATACATTACCCCCAAATGAGAAAAAAAGTACAAGAAAATGATCTGAATATTTGTTTAAAAAAACAACACAATGAACAAAAAATATAAAACAAAAAACAAACAAAGGCCTACAACCCTTTGAAAAAGTGGTAGAAAAGTTTTAACAGTTCTGTAACATAATTTTAAATATGTATTTATGATGAGTCTAATGTAGTTTTTTACTTTTTTTTTCTCTAGAAAGAAGCCTGTCAAAAAAATAATTTCCTATATCTTCTAATTTCTTCCAATTTGTGGAACATTTATTATCAAGTTGCTCATTGCCTCTTCCCCTTAATTTTATTGAAGAAATCACACCTTGCAGGCAGCAAACGAAAAGTGATGTCACTCCAGGTTTCAAAGTGTTAAGCTATTTCCTTGACAAGTTGGGTTATTCCCCTAAATTTTGTGGGGTTTTTTTGTGCTAAGCTCTGTGTGAACAAGTGATGTGAGCTATGGTTGTGGTGGAGGTAATGAGTAACCAGGAGCTTATCAACGTTAAAAACACTCCACCAGAACAACTATTATCTCACGCTGTTTTTTTTCTACCCTTAAACCTCAAGAGGATATTTTTTCAGTGTCGCTCCTGTAATTGTCATGTGGGTCAACAAGCAGGCAAATACGAAGATGACACACAAGTTGGTATCGTGCCTTTAGCTTAACCAACGGATGTGTGCATTTTTTTTCCTCCATCCGCACTGAGTGGAAGATACAGAGGGCAGCTGTCAATCACACCGCCCTGCTGAGTCAGGTGCTGTGACAGCTTCGTTGCTGTTGGATTAGCCTCACCGCACCAGGAAACCGTGCATCCTGAGTGTTGTAGTTTAGCCGTGAAGCCTCCTGCTCTCTTATTTCCTCTAGTTTGAGACGTGGTTTTATCCCGACACATTCGCTGCATATTCCTCGCTAGCAGCACCACTTCGTCCAACTTCCAGCCTTAGATGGATACATACCTTTGGCTGTAGAGGGTGAGTGATGCGGTGATGTCATGGTGGAGCATGTTTGCTGTGGCATGTGGCTTTCCCTCGCTCCTTATTTGCTGGGGTTACTACGAGAGCGGAGGAACGGCAGCAGCATGTTTGTTTTGTTGGGAATGACAGTGTGTAGTTAAAGGCAGTGGAAAGCGGGAGAGGTTTGGTTTTTAAAGGGAGATGTCCTTAAATGGCCTTGTGTGTGTGTGTGTGTGTGTGTGTAGTGAGTGTGTAGGCAGGCGGTTGAGAGAGTGCAGCATTGTGTTCAGTTTTCCTGGTATGAAAGTTTGTAGAAAAGGTGTCAAAGCAAGAGCATCCTTTTCAGCCTCTGTGGAGAAAATGCTGCAGTGATGAGTGGGAAGCTCAATAAACACAGAGTTCAAAGACGACAGGTGTTGTTCAGTAGTTGAATATTAGGCAGAATTTGTTTGAGCCTCGATCAGTGAGGTCATTTTATTCGGGCAGAGTCGTATTTGTGTCAGGCATGACACAAATAATACAAGCACTTTGCCGTTCTCGAGGACATGAATTTACACACTTGAGTTTAGAAATGTTGTCCTTGACTTCTACTCGAGATCAGTAAGACACACTTACAATCTTACCTTTTTATGTGCTTGAAAGCTCAATGATGCATTTTAACTTCCAAGACTTGATTGTTCTTATTTGTAGGCGAACGCTGAGCTTCATTGACACCTTACTAACACATTACCTGTCAAATTCTATACAGTTTTATGACATACAGGCTACTATGTAAAAGTTAATCGCATAACCGCTAACTTTCCAATAACTCAATCAATGCTCTTAACGTTGCCAAAGTATTTGTCTTTTAAACTTAAATTTGTACTTTGGTATTAGAAATGCAACAATTAATCGATTAGTTGTCAACTAATAAATTAATCACCAACTTATCTGATTACTAATAAACTGGTTTGAGTACTTCTTTCAGAAAAAAGGTCTACATTTTTTAGATTTCAGCTTGTAATTATGAATATTTTCTGGTTTCTTCCCTGTGAAAGTAAACTGAAGATCTTAAGGTTGTGGACAAAACAAGACAAGACGTCATCTTGGGCTTTTGGAAACACTGATAAATATTTTCACCAGTTCCTCACATTTTATAGACCAAGAAGCTTATCAATTAATCGAGAAAATAAAAACTAATTGACAATGAAAATAATCGTTATTGCAGCCCTAGTTGAAGTTCGTATCTTAAATTGTAGAGTTTTGCTTTGGAATTTGTGAGAGTCTGGAGAAGAGAGTCTATAAGTTCATGTTTTGAATGTGACTGTTCCTCAGATTTTTTTCATGTTACCATTTTTTGCTGTGGTCAGCACCCACAATTGCGTAAGGTAACAAAACCTAAAACAAATCTTATCTTATAATATCTAATCTTATTATGTGTTTGTTTTTGATATGTATGGAAAATAGGATATTCACGTGAGTATTTGTTTTTTGATATGTAAGTGTTAAGATTTAAAGAAAAGGCAATAATATAGGTGAGAAACATGCACTTTTAATTTTGTTAATCAATAAAACCTGTGACTATTTTGCTACAAGAGGACTTTTCATTTTCAGTTTAGTTACAATACCCTTGTAGTAGCAAACAACTACTTTTTGATGTGTGGAAAACAGGTTTTTTCTTGAGCATTTTTATATAAGGACGTCTTGCTGCTCTTGAATTAAAGAGTGCATCATCTCAACATCAGAAGAAATGATTACCTTGCTACAGTGTTGTCAGGATACTGAATTTTCAAACTTGATGAAACACCTTGAAAAATATTTATTTAATAGTATTTTCAATGCAACAGGGAAAACATCCCACTGAAGGCATACAATTAAAATGTTTTATTAAAAGATAAACAGGGAAAAGGGGCAGAAAAAGGTACAGAGAAAACAAAAAACCCGTGCAAAAATAAAAGAAATATGACCCCAGATCACAGACGTGCAGGAATGATAATAACACCTGACTTATTTGTTTGCGGAAATATGATATTTGGTGGAATTTTTACTTGACAAATTTACAGACATGGCAGATTCACCCTCACAGATGACCTCTGCAATAATCACAAATTCCTGGAGGTCCTCAGTTAATACTATGTCAGTGCGAAGAGGGCTATAGACGGACGCTGTCTCATGGATTCATAACCAAGGTCTGATGAACCTCAGTTTTGCTCATCCTTCAAGGATTTTTTTCTGAAGTGTGGAAAGGAGCAGATGACTTTGACTGTACACTTTTTGGTGTAGCAGACGTCCTTCATAACGACCTCTGAAGCTGTCAAATAATAATAATAAACAGTCAAATAGCGGGTCATCTTTCCACAGTGTCCATACAAGAACCATGACGTGTGGATAGCTGACAAGTGAGGCTTAGCCTAAATCTATGTGTGACATTGTCTGTGTGACATTGTATATGTGACACTGTGCATGCACTTGACTCTGTACTTGAATGTTTACATGAGAGTGCAGCGGGGACTGTTTGCATAGTGCCCGTGCAGCCCTGGTCTTTTTCTTTACTCCTCCAATGGCTCCTCCCTAATCATGCAAGGAGAACTTCTCTTTGTGTGTAGAGGATTAGAGAGTATGAATTATTCACAGTCGGGGCTTCATTTCCCACATGGTCACTGCTTGTGATTGAAGTTTGAGGTCCTTGTTTCTTTGTCCAACCCCCTGAGTGTTTTGATGTAGTGTGCTGTAAAAAGAGCGGTGTAGGAGGGGATCATTTGCTTCCCAGAATGGTTGGCGATTAGCTTTTAATGGTTTGGAAAAAGGGTTGATTATCAAGCGAGGCTATACTTTCTCCCCTGTGACCTGATTTCAGCATGAGCCACTTTCTGATTTTCAACAAAGATTTGATGCCAACATGATGCACTTTTCAATCTGTGACTAAAAAAGTTGTATCCTCTGGTTTTGGGATTGTAGTCCTCTGATGTGTGGTCACAGAAATGTGGTGTCTGTTTTTCCCACAGAAAGTTTGGATACAGCAGCCACAGCTCCATCTTTTATCAGTAACTGGCTTCCTCAATTTTGGTTCCAACTAGTAGCGGGTATGCCATATCATATACCGGTATAATTTTTGATATGTTAAAAAAAAAAATCCATTTTGTGATTAACAGTAAAATTCCAACTTGTTCACATAATGAAATCAAACTGTTATGCACTGAATGGCGATGAGCAAATTTGCTATTGGTTAAAGAGATGACAGATAACTTTAGTTTATTTTTTTACTGAATATCTGAAAGCAAACATTCATTTATGCTGACATTTAAAACAATAACACTTATTTTCTTACAGTTGTATGTTCTTTTAATTAATAATAAAATATATTTTGCTATCTTTCAGTATTTCATTTTCAGTACAAAACCAAAAGATAAATTAACAGTCAAAGGAGAATAATGAAAACCGAAGGAGAAACTGAATTTGGGGATTTTTTTTTCCAGAGAAGCCGACTCAAAATGATGAATTGGTCATCAAAATTGATTTTGTTCTAATTAATTACAATTTTTCTGCAACTGTAAAATGAAAGGATTAAGATCTTCTGAATGGGTTAAGACTTTTATTCTATTTCTGAAAACTAAACAAATTATTGAAAAACAAAAAAATGGATTGTCAAAGAGTTGGGCTATTTTTCTTAGCCCTTGAAAAGTGTTTGTTTTGTTTGCAAATCTATTGCCGGCTGCTGAACATTAGCTGTTATAAAAATATAATTTGATATGAAGCCAGAAAGAACACAAAGAATCAGAAATCCCCGACTTCACCCAGCCACAGCTCACCCTCAGTGTAGCCGTCTCTCTGTCTCTGTAGCCCAACTTGTAGTGACCCAGTTGGCTAACCCAACTGACTTTACGCCACAATGTGTGCCAATGAGTCAAAGCCTCTGCATCCCTTAAAGGGATATTCCTGTGATTTCACAATTTCCTCCCCATAGCAGTTTCCACTTCCCTCAGCTGTTTTCTGTCATGAGTCGAAAAACACTGACACTTAGTTGCTGTTTTACAAAACCAAAGAATGAGTGAGTGACTAAAACATCTGACAGCAGGGTGTGTTTTGGTGTGTGAAGGCCAGATTATTGTGTCATTAGGAGGAATATCTGCCAGATCCGTGTATCATCTCCCCTTCAGTCCCCCCCACACTCGTACACACCACAGCTGGTTTGTGTTAGAGAGGGGTCACATACTCTTCACCTCCTCCACCCTGAAGCAGCTCCACTTATGGGTGTTCCCTCCATTGTTGTGCTGCTTCTTGTCCATAACCTCCAGGAATGACTAGAATCCTTCCTTTCTGGAGTGGAAAAACTCACAGACCAGACTGGGAAAATTCCTTTGTTTTGCTTGAAAAGGTAGACTTTGTTTTTTGTTTTGTTTTCATCAATGTTTTGCAGCTTTCTCATTTTGTGTTTCCCATTTTTCCCCCCCCCCCCCGTTTGTCTAGTGCAGACTGTTGGGCTGTCCGGTGAAGCAAACCCGCCATGCGTGAATACAAGCTAGTGGTGTTAGGCTCTGGAGGTGTGGGCAAGTCCGCTCTGGTGAGTATTGCTTCCTGAACCCCTCCCCACCTGTAACACCTCTGCAGTTTGTTTCCTTAAGACTTGGTAGGACTGTCATTGAAACAGCAAAAAACTGTTGGTTCAGAGTTTCTGGTAAAACTATGTTGTAAAATAATAAGGGCTGTACTCAACTCAGAATTATGCCAGTTGAATCGGATTTGGTTGTACAATTTGTTTCGTTTTCCATACAAAGTTTTAAAGTTTGAACAAGCCCTGCAGGATGTTCAGTGTGACAGTGGTATTCATGTCATATAGTCAACAAGCTAACTGCACAAATGACATTCTTTGCTGACACTAGATATCAACAAAAGCCAAAGACTGTATCATATAAACTTGCTGTGAGCTGTAAATTCACCACTTGACTTTACAGTGTGGTTTCTCTCTCTCTCTCCTTGCGGCTGTCTGCATGTCTGCAGCTGCAAAGAGTATTGTTAGAGTCAAAAGCACTCAATCTGCACCAAAATCTGGGGTCCAAAATGTCCCCTGAAGGACACTGCAAAGAAAAAAATGACTGCTCAACTGGAAGCAGTCTCAGTCTCAGTGTTTCCTATTTTTTACTTCAACTTATTTTTGTTTTGTTGCAACTATTTATAGGTAAATGTTTACATCTACAGTCTTCTCGCCCAGTTTTATACAGTACAGTTCATTCAAAATGTGTTCTGCGGGCTAGTCTGTGTTTGAACTTCCCTCCATTTGTCATGGATAGACAGATATACCACTTCTAGGCTCAACGTAGGTTCTAAATGTGGGAATCCATTTTCAGTTTCACCATTATGATGAAAAACAGACGCAAAATCTTGAACTCGAATGTGTTTTATTGTCACTACAAGGTTGCCAGGAGGCCATGAATGTCTGTGAAATGTTGCATGTCCTCTTTAGCTAACTTCGACCAGGTGTTGAAGTCGGGTTAATCCTTCAAACTGGCAGCCTGCCATGTTTAGACCTTAAGACATTATCAGGTGAACTCTGTCTATGCCTAATGTAAACCTACCAATAAGCACAGAGCTTAGAGGGACAGTTAACTCTGAAATCAGAAATACATAGTTTCCCTCTTAACTGCTGCTTATCAGTCTAGATTGTTTTTGTGTGAGTTCGCAAGTGTTGGAGATATCAGCTACAAAGATGTCTGCCTTCTCCCCATATAATGGAACTCAGCTTGTGGTGCTCAAAGCACCAAAAATACATTTAAAAAAACTCAACAGCAGTGTCTCTTTGCAGAAATCATGACCCAGTTACTCAAGATAATCCACAGACCTTGTTGTGAGCCGTTTCATTTAGGAATTTCTACTGAATTACACCCACCAACTGTATCACAGCGCACAAGGAGGTGTGAATCTACTGCTAGCTCACCTGAGCCAAGATAACGATAACGTAACGGCACCAGAGTGCCATCTAGCTCCATTAAATTCAAAGAAAAGCAGACATCTCTACAGCTGATATCTTTAACACTCTGCAGCTCACACCAAGACAATCTATATTTATAAATAACAGTACAGGTAAGAGGAAAAATATGTATTTTTATCTGTTTTGGATGAAATGGCTCTTTAATGTTGCGCTAATTACGACTGTTGTATTTGCATTTATATTTCACGTGTCTAAAAGATCAGTCATACCTTTTCTTGCATCCTGGCTGGTCTCACTGGCAACATCACGAACATCCTCTTCGTCAGTGTCCTGCTTAGCAAGGTTGCATGACACTTGGGGCCATTTTCACCACTCTAGATGTTTTGGTCACATTGATCTGACGCTGGCTTGCTCTGTGTCTTCTCTTACAGACAGTTCAGTTTGTACAGGGAATCTTTGTGGAAAAATATGACCCTACAATAGAAGACTCGTACAGAAAGGTGAGTGTCCCTTGAGGAAGGGGAGAGGGGGAGGCAGAGTGCAGGAGAGGAATGAGCTGATTGTTAGCAGCTGCTCTGCAGGTTCACGTCATGACATTGTGCTCTATTTTTTTCTCGTCTCAACTCTCTTCATCTCTCTTTTTCTCCTGTTTTTCTTTGTCGTTTCACTTCTACTTTACTTTTGTCTCATCACTTCCTCTGGTGTGCTTGTCTGTCTTTGTTCTTGCATGCAGTATATTAAAGGTGGATTATGATGTGCCCATTGACCTGAAGTAAAACCTTACATTATCCCTTTTTCTCCCTCACAGCAAGTGGAGGTAGATGGCCAGCAATGTATGCTTGAAATTCTCGACACAGCAGGCACAGTAAGTGAACTCTACACCATGGAAGCCTCTGTCGATACCCTGCATTGCTGTGTAGACAGACCCCTGAGTCACTCTATTGAACGCTGACATTTTAAGTGATGGAAAACTCCTTTCAGAAATGTCAGGCTCAAGATATGAATGTCTGGAGGAATTCTCAAAACAACAAAAAAAAGTTGTTGGTGGATAGATGAACTAAAGTTGCAGTCAAAGATTTTGCCAGCTGACATGCTGTCTAGTTAAGAGACTAGGTTTATTTTTTACCCTTACATAAATGACCATGTTATACCTGTTCTTGCACAGCATGGTGTTCAATTTTTTAGCCACGTGAGTTATGTAAATCTAGGGATAAAGATGTCGATCCAGACTACAACAACATTTACTACTGATAGACTAAGATGAAGCTTTGTTAAGACATTCAAGGCACCCAGAGGATAAATCCCTCTGGCTTTGTTGATCCCCTGAATTTTTCCCTAGCGCCACCATAAGGTTTACATTTGTGGTTTTGAGTGAAATATCTCGACAACTCTTGGATGCATTACTATCATATTTGGTGCAGATGTCCCTGTTCATTTTAAAAGTGCAGTCTGCCATTATATTCCACTACACCTTTCGTCAAATACGGCAAATATATCCTTATGGTTTGCTTGCTGTCTGTTCCAGTGTTTATACGTAACCGTGGCTCTGTAAATGGGAAACAAAGTGGCTGTCACCGAGCTACAAATCTCTGTACCGGCTAATCTCCCTCTTCCATGCCTTCTCCCAATAGGAACAAATATATCATGACAGTAATGAAACATAATAACATCTGAGGTGTTGCCAGAACACCTGATGGAGCACTGATGGGTTTATTTGTTTAGATGTTCAGGTTAAATATCAAAAATCTTACTCTAGAATTGCTGACCCCACCTTTAAGTGATCAATTAAGAATTTCTCTGTTCTCTGAATTTTCTCTGTCTATTAACCCTTTGAAATCTGAGAATATTAGTTCAGTTTCTTTCCAAAACATAGGGAGAAGGCAGCAACTGAACAAATGGTTGCCCTAAAAATAGCAAGACATTAGTAAAAATTTATGAGAAATTTCCTGAAAATAAGCAAAAAAAAAAGTAAAGTAAAAACAAACAAGAAATTGACCTGAGAAAAGGGCTAAAAATCAAAATATATATGGTATATGTAAATTTTTTTACTGTAACATAATTTAAATGTATAATTGTTAATGCAGTTTTGTAGATTATTTTTTCTAACAATCCTCCCCCTCTCTAAATATCATTTTCAGGTCATTTTCTTGTCACCTTTCACTAATTTCTCACACTTTGTGTGATGTTTCTTATCATGTTGGTCATTGCATGTTCCCCCCACATTTTCGAAACAAATAAAACCAATTTGAACAGGTTTCAAAGGGTAAACATGTTGTTTCCGATCATCATGAGTTCAAAACTTTGGTTTATGACCAAATAACCACAAAACTAATGACTTAATGTGCTCAACGTTTAGTGCACATTAGTAACGGTAGCATGCTAACATGCTAAATTAAGATGGTTAACATGATAAATAAACCTGCTAAACATGAGCATGTGCGCATCAAAAGTAAGTGCAGCCTCACAGTTTGGCTGCAGACACAAAGTCTTGTTCACATAGAAATAGCTCTCTCTTTTGTCCAGCACAAGTAGAAGAATGTATGTAATTGTATGTATCTTGATGGTGCAGAGCCAACATACATGTTCATGCTTGTTTCTAGAGTGGAAAAAAATTTCCAAGCATGTTGATACTCTACCCACACTACATAACGATGTGTGTGAGAGTGCTGTGGAAAGACTTGACAGAGATCCAACAATTCCACTGCACTGTATCTGCCACTATGTCACTGAATCTCAGAACAGGTCTCAACGTTATAATGTCCTCTTATATGCAATGGACTCGTACAATATGACTAATGACTTTTTAAAATGCCAGAGAACGTATAACAGAGCTCATGGCCTGTCTTGTTTTTCCTGCTGTGTAGGAGCAGTTCACAGCGATGAGGGACTTGTACATGAAGAACGGCCAAGGCTTCGCTCTGGTATACTCCATCACAGCACAGTCCACCTTCAACGACCTCCAGGACCTGAGAGAACAGATTCTACGAGTAAAGGACACAGAGGATGTAAGTAAACACCACGCACAATTACAAGGATGTTTAGACCAGCTCCTCCACACCCTCACATCAACTTTTTCTCCTTTTCATTTTTATTTTGTAACGTGGTTGAATTGTTTGTGGAAACACAGTTGGTGGAAAACTGTACGGATAGGTTACAAGCTCCCCACTTCTGTGTTCTCAGCCGCCTACATTGTTCAGGACCTGATTGCACTGTCGCTATGGATACCATTCAACACTGTAATCACTGCATCTTATGCCAGTAATTACAAATTTGTATTAGCTCAACATAATGCGCACGGTGTCATTGCCGTGTTGTCCGAGGAGTGAAAACAATGAGAAAGCACTTAGCAAAAGTTGTGCACTGTACATGGCCTAGCGTTAGCAAATGTTAAGTCTCTGTGGTGTGATTACGTCATCTGTGTTTAACATGGACATGGAGCCAAAGCCCCCACTTAGCTGAGTAAAAAGCAGATGAATATTTTTGTCTCATTAGTGGACGTTCAACTCTTAGTCTTGCTTTTTACACACGTACAATGTGGTTTTCCCCTCCAAGTCTGCCCGAAACTGTGCAAATAAAAAGAGGATGTGTCATTATTTTCTGGGTTTGCTGTTTGTTCAAAGCATATTTCCATTTTTCTGGTTAATTGTGAGGCTGTAGAGTGAGTAAGCTCTCCGTCCCCTCTCTGGTGGGGCAGATAGTGCGTCAGCAAGATCTCAGATGCCCTTTTTTGGTGATCTCTGGAGGGAATGTTACCATAACCCTCTTTCTCTGCCCCTCTCTCTCTCTCTCTCTCTCACTCTCACTCTCACTCTCACTCTCACTCACTCTTTCCTTCCCTCGCTCTCTCCCTGTGCCCTGTCAACCGTCTTAAAAGTCCTTCTGCACCCTGCTGCAGACGTTTTTTGCCAGTCTTTTCTGTCCATCTTTTTGTCAGTCCTTCTCTTGTGCCCCTTCCTCTGTATCTGTGCCAGTATACTCCCCTGCCTTTTGTTGTGACTGGCCTTTTCAGCGCCTGTTGCTCTCTGCTTTCCCCCCGCTCCTCTATGGCCTGCCTTGTGGTCTTACTGTGGTCTGGCACTCTGTGCGGGTGATTGGACTGTCAGGGATGATGTGCAAGGAAAGCTTCAGCTCATCAAAAACACACAGGATCGTGAGGTTGTGGTTCTTCATTAGGGCCTACGTGGTTAGGGAGCTGAGGTTAGCCTCAGGCTAACAGATGGATTGCAGGATCAGTGGCTCCTCAACATGCAAGAAAACAGTTGTCATCCTTATTCTTAACTGTGCTCCCTCTGAATATATCTCCAGGTTGTGCTTATCTGAGTGTTACGGCCACTCTGTTGGCTATCAGGCTACTTGTGATTTAAGCCTTTACCTGTGACTGTGACATCTGTTTATCTCTCTTTGCCCCTTGCAGGAATGCATCAAGGAAATGCTTAACATTCATTCTTTTTTTCCATCCAAGAGTACCGATTTTCTTATTTGGTGAAAGCTTTCAAGCTTTTGCTAAAGCAGACATTCTAGCTGCTGCTGCAGCTGTTCTCACTCTCAGCTCTTCCACGCAACATTTACTGCATAGCTGGCGAAATGCACAGAAGCACTTGATATCGCCAAGCTCAATTAACAAGCCTTTTTAATGACTGTACAATGAACACAGTAGGGCCAAATTCCATCTCCTTGAAAAAGTCGTTAGCAGAGAAGAATAAAGTGTGTGAGCAGTCACCAGTGTATTAAAAGCTCGCTCTCTTTACTTCCTTCCACTGTTCTTATGTAAGAGAGGTCTTATGACTTTTCCGGGCCATCTCCTTCTCTGCTTGTGTGACTCGGATGGGACTAATGCCTGACTCCATGCTTGTGACTCACCGCTCCATTTGGAACGACTGGCTCCATTCATTTAAGCTACTCTATACTGAGTTCTGTGTTCCCCGCAATCCAATCTTCAGCATGCCATTGTGGGCGGGACAGGACCTGTCTGTAGCATGTTAACAGCCTCTGAACAGATTCTCTGTGGGCTGCGTGGATTCTTAAAGTAGGCTAATGCTGCCTCGTGTGCTGCTGACACTGAACATTTTTTCTTACTCTGCATACCTCCATCCTACCATCCCCTCGCTCTCCATCCTTTTCATCCCAGCTTGGCTCAGAGTTTGTGTTAGGAGGGGCATAACACCCGTTCTCCCAGGACCCCTGGGAGAAATGTCGTTCAGCAGTCCAGAGCGAGGGCTTGTTTGGATATCAAACATCAAGCAGCAACCTCCATGGGGTTAATCTAAACATCGCAGTTTCCTGTCGTCTGCCCACAGCCCAGAAAGAGCGAAAGAAAAGAAAACCCTGGAATATTCATCCTATGCCTTCAAAAGTATTGCATTTTGTGGAGGAGGGAGGTCACACCGCTGTCAAAAACGACCCTTGAACAGTACCAGAGGGTGGGAGAAGGTCTCAAGTTTAAGCAAGTTAGTGCATGTCAGGGTACTACCATTTTGCTCACAAAAATATCCCGTTTTTCCAGATTCACAAGGCATGTCTGGGTGCTGTTTCTAGACCAGGAGAAGGCACTGAAGGCAGGATTTCCCATGCATGGATTTATTTGTTGCAGTCCCACCACAAATAGATTTCCCCAGCTGATATATTATTGGCGCCTGTTGTGCTGCCTGCAAAAGTTTCCACTAGTTGATTATGTCTGTTTGCTAAGCTGCACCACAAACACAAATATCCTGTGAACCCCCTTGAAAACTGAGACAAAAAACTGAACTCTTTCTCAAACTTGAATCGGTTGTCATGCAGATTAATAATAAAGTTTTAATGCAGAATGAACACGCACACAATCTGACACTATCATGTAATTCCAGAGTGTAGTCAGAGCGTGGAATCCAGCTGAAATGTTCGAAAACATTCAGGAAGGAAAGCGATGTTATCCCGGCTGGGCGGGGCTGCCATGACTTCCTCCGGGCCAGCGTGCTCCCTAGATAGACGGTCAGGAAACAGCAGGCAGGATGAGACGCATCCCAACACCCTGACTGCCCCGACTCTGCCTACTGTGACAGTTAGGGATGAAGTTATGCCCAGAATATTCCTTCTTCCTCTGAGAATTTTTGTTTTTTTGACCTTGGTTTGTTGAAACATCTGAGTCAGGGCACAAAGAAGAAGTGTTGGCTGTTTGCGAGATTCCAAAACCAGCTGCATGTCAGTGGTTGTGTTCTCACTTTTGGTTGAGAAGAGTTTCCTTTTTAAAGAAACAAAACCAAAAGAAACTGCTTTAATTGCAAGTTCATATTGATTCTTTAATCTCTTTTGTAACTGTTGTGTAACCTAAATGATTTTTTTTGCCTTCCCCCAGGGATGCATTGATTTTCTTGATTGTCTTTGTGACCCTGTAATCAGGGCTTCAAATTGAAGTGAATAAACTACTTAGCTGTTAATCATGTCTCCACCAAGCTTCAACCTCAGGGGTTTGAAAATGAAGACAACGGACCGACATTACAGCAGAAATAAACATGTTTTTAAATATTTTTTAATCTTAAAATAAGGCCTTATTAATATGAAAATGACTCAAATTCATCCTTCAAAAGTCTTAAAATGCTCAGACATGGCATGTAGGATTTTCTGAATTTTTTTTGTTGCATTGTAAAATCTCAAAATAACTGGTAACATCTATTTATTTATTTATTTATTTTTTACAACTAACATCTATTTTTTTGTTAAATAATTGAAAAATTCCTCTTTTTAAACTCATCATGATTGGAATCTAGACTGTTGAATCTCACATGCAGAGTGAAAAACACTAAATTGCCAAAAAAATCAGACAGAAGGGCCAGATATTTCCCGCTTCAATTGGTTAACCTAAAAGATACTTTAATGTTAATATACTTTACTCATCGTCGTCCATGTGTTTCACTATAAAAAGGTTTTGAGTTGGTTTTTTTTTTTCAATATTTGACACAAATAATCTAACTTTTTCACTGTACCAAAGGCATTTCATGTTTTGTGTCATGTTAAACATTTGGGCAAAATTAAGTGTCCTAATCTAATTTTGGTTATCAGACAATTAGTCTTTAAAATTAATTCCAAGAGGCATTAAAAAAAGTCTTAAAACGTCTTAAATTTAACCTGCTTTACGTTGCAGGAACCCTGGGTTCGATTCCGGCCTCGGCCCTTTGCTACATGTCATTCCTCTCTCTCTCCCCCGTTCACGCTCAACCTGTCCTATGAAATAAAGGCATAAGAAGCCCAAAAAATAATCTTAAGTAATTTAAATAAATAAATAAATAATCTAAAATAATTAACACCTCAGATGCTATCTTGCTCAAACTTTACACATTCACACTAATATTGTTCCAGCTCCCATTTCCAGTTCCTGCTCTACTTACTTTTTCTTTATTCTCTTTTCTATCATCTAACTCTTGATTTTCCTCTCTTACCAAATGTTTCTTTCTACTCTCCTCCACTGGCCTCTTTTTCTCTATTTATTTTTACGGGCTTTTTTGTGAACCTTCAGGCTTACTCAAAATAAATGTCACACACATCTGTTTTTGATTAACATTTTTCATTGCTTTAAATCTGTTGTTTTTCCACAATTTTACATAAATTAAACATTTTAAAAGGGAGAATTATATGTTTTAGTTGCATGTATTCAGTCAAGAAAAGTTTAAATTTTCATGACACAAAATCACAAACTTGCCTTAAAGGGATTCATGCCGACTTTCTGTTTGCTTTTCCGCAGGTGCCGATGATCCTGGTGGGGAACAAGTGCGACCTGGAGGATGAGCGTGTGGTGGGGAAGGAACAGGGCCAGAACCTGGCCAGACAGTGGAACCACTGTGCCTTTTTAGAGTCCTCTGCTAAGTCAAAGATCAACGTCCTCGATGTGAGTACACACAGATGCAAACCACTGGTGACACTGCACATGTTGTAAACAATCGCATTTATATCTCAGAATTATTTGAATACTGACCGATTTGTGAGAGTTAACAAAGACCAGTATGGTGGTGGTAATGAGCTCAACTGGGTTATTCTTGCTACTCAGTGATACACCTGGTTTAAACCTAGTGCGTGTGAACAGTAGTATCAATCCATTTTATGCTTTTTTATGTTATTTACTGTTTGCTTAAAGGGGACCTATAATGCTTTTCTGTATGTCTGCCATATTAACATGTAACAATATCATTATGTTATTAAATGTTCATACTGAGAGTGGCTAAAGTTTCAAATAATGATAACTTTAAAAATAACAAAAACATATTTAAAAGTAATTCCTTTGAGCAAAAACCTCATGCTTCAGACTATTCTGAATACGGTTTCCATTTTTTTCTATTTTTGTGAAAAGATGATATCAGGTAGTGAGAGATTTCTTAATATGGTCATCTGCTCATGGCATGCTACTGCAAGTATGTACATTACTAAGCCTACACTGCTACATAGAGCTAAATGCTAACATCTGGGAAGCATGTCATCTTGGCCATAAATGTTCATTCCTCCCCAATTTTGGTCCAAACTCCTGCTGGAACATGTCCAGTTGTGTTAAGAAGATTTTATTGTTCATTGGTAACAGTAGAAACTGCACACAGTCATTCTGTGGCTGTAAGAACACTGCTACATGTAGCTGCATGCTAAGGTCAGGGAAACGTTTGTTCTTGGTTGCCGATGTTGTTAACTTCTCCCCAGTTTTGGATCATATTCCTACTGGAACACGTCCGGCTGTGAGCTTAGAAGTTTTTATTGGTGAGTTTTTTATGGTAGAAAGTGAAGCTATTCTGCTTTACGGTTATTTCCTCAGCTGCAATGATGTTGCAGAGACGCAGAGATTCACAAGATCCAGGAACACCCAGACTGGGGTTTTTCCATAGGGGGGCCTAAAGAGACAGGTGCTAAAACTTAGTGTTTCAGACAGAGGGTGAATACAGGTGCTCATGCACAGACATTATGGGGAAAATAAAGTGTTTTTAAACACTAAGGCGTGTAAACATTTTCTTGAAGAAACCAAAAATGCAAGTATGAACCTGAAAAAATGCATAATAGGCCCCCTTTAAAGATGCCACAGTATGTTTCCTTGTAAGAATAAAGAGTTTTTTCCACTCTTAAATCACTGACAGCTTTACCTTTTGTTTGTTGTTTCTTTCTTAGATCTTCTATGACCTGGTCAGACAGATAAATAGGAAAACGCCAGTGGAAAAGAAGAAGGCAAAAAAGAAATCCAACTGTGTCCTGCTTTAAAGACCCCCCTTCAGCCCCTGCAGCAGCTCTGAGCCAGGTGTGTGCGACTAAAATTTCATAACACATAGTGTAAGTCATAAAGGGCCAGCAGCTCACCTATTCATGAGGTCATGATGCATGGGCACAGGCTGTCAGGTTAATTAGTGTTACATAATAGCTCTGATCTTTGTGTCACCTTACATGATGCTGCGGCTAACATCAGGTGCAGTTCATCATTCATCACGGCCTTTTACGAGTTTGTTAACCTGCAGTGAAGAAGAGTCAAATTCATCTGTATAGCTTGATATTACATTGTGTCAACAGTGTTTACTGACTGTTCTTGAGCTCTCTAACAAGGACTACAGCACATGAGGAATATTGGAGTAGAGAGGCCCCCCTCCAGGCAGATGGGGGTGCAACAAATACTAAAAGAGTTAAAGGGTTACAAAATAAAGTCTCTTTGGTAATTTTAGTTAAATTATTAGGTAAAAAGTGCCAGTTTATTTCAAATAAACTGACTACACAGTAACTCCTGACCTGGATTCATCTAACTCATTTCAGTTCATTGGCCACATACAGCCCCATTTGGTCAAGTCGCTCAGACCAATAAAACAATGACATAATAACCTATAAATGACAACACCTCCAATGTTTTCCCTTTCCTCTAGTATAAAGAAGTACAAGTACATACTGAAAACGTTCACAATTAATGAACAATCCATTCAAAAAACAGATGAACTGTCTAATGTCCGGTGTCTTAAGAAAAATGATTACAATTTCAACCATATGTCTAATTTTTTGTAGAATGCGCTTAAAAAAAGGCTGCAAATAAAGACTATTTTGATAGTTGAATAATATATCAATTGTTAAAACAACTGACTTTTCGGATTGTGAATTTCACAGTTGCTCTACGGCTCTCATTTAGCTATCACATTTTAAATTCAATGAGGTTGTTTTATGTATGTGCTAACTAACAATTTTCTCCCCTCATTTTATACATAATGAGTCTGATTGTGACGGGGAATATTATATTTGTTGAGCGCTGAAAGGTGCTGTGAGCACACCAATTAAACTGGCTCACTGGTCAATTTTTCTTTAAAAAAATGAATGCGTTTCAGTACAACCCCCTAGTGGACAGATAGGAATAGCAGTGCTTTTTGTTAAAAAATTGGAATTAATGACTTCTCTCTAATTTTACTGTGCAACTTATTGTTGTTGAGCAGTGTAGTTCTTCTATATCCTGGCTTAAAAATGCAGTGATTCAAAGAGGAACTACTCCATGTGACAACAGACCAGCCATCTTTCGCATAAGTGATATATTATGTACAATATGTCTTGTCACTTGCTCTAAATGACTGCAGTTGTCATCCTCTGATAATGAATAGCATTTCTTTGATGCTGATTAGTTACAGATCCAATAAATGTTTCTGGACAGGCAAACATCCCCTGAGTCAGCCTTCAAAACATGTGAAGTGCTTTCATTAGCAAATTTTTCTACATCTTCTTTGCTGTTGAATGAATGAGTCACTGTATTATGGCTGGATTGAAAACATGGACCTCAGCAGACTGAAGCCGCTGGTTAAATCTGAGGAAATCCGGATCTGTCATCAGGTTGTTTCCCATGAAAATCAGAATTGCTTCTTCTTTTTTCATGTTATTTATCAGCGTTTTTTACAGTTCGGCCGGAGACTGGTTATGAGGAAGTCTGACAACAGACACGCTCTGTAAACCATGCTGCCTATTCCCGTCAATCTAAACAGAGAAGCTGGTCTATTAATTCGGCCTGGTTTGATTTGGTTTGGCTTAATCTGGCCTTTACTTATATTTACTGTATATGATGTAACAAATTTTAATTCATACTCTGTG
The DNA here is from genome assembly GCF_008729295.1 of Plectropomus leopardus. Classification (NCBI taxonomy): domain Eukaryota; kingdom Metazoa; phylum Chordata; class Actinopteri; order Perciformes; family Serranidae; genus Plectropomus; species Plectropomus leopardus. The sequence goes on along the minus strand of NC_056464.1, from coordinate 23,292,373 downwards.
TCGAATTGCAGTTTGACAGTAAACTGAAACTACTGTCCTTGTAGCCCTTTTTGTAAACGTTAGTAGCTGCATTTTTCCCCTTCTGCTGTAATTCTAAGGACATTTTCTACAGTTGTCTTAAATATTTTACACATTTATTTTAGTTGGTTATCAATGTAAACAAGGTCCTCTGTGACAATACATCTACTTTTATACACTATTTATCTTGATTTTCTAGAAAATTCAGCTGCAAAACTTTTATCAGTGAGAATCTATAACCAGGTAGCTTTACATGTTTGGGGGGTAATTTAGTGACTGTAAGGTCCACTGTGTAGAATTAAAGGGGGGAATATTGGCAGAAATGGAAGTTAATGTAATAATATGTTGTTTTTCTTTAGAGTATAATCACCTGCTACTTAGGGAGCGTGTCCTCGTCCACAGGTTTCTCCATGTTGCACTGCCATCTTTCTACAGTGGCCCAGAACTGACAAACCAAACACAGGCTCTAGATAGGGCCCTTCTCGTTCTTGAGTCGACCACCGTGGTTAGTAGCCCCTTTGAGACAAGTCAAACAGTGTTGGAAAAACACAGATTTTTAACAGGGAACTGCTTTATTCTTTGTTTTTACCAGTATAATCACTGGACCAGTTTGTTTTGGAGAGGAAGACACATCTGTGGATAATTAGGCTCCTGGTAAAAAAAAAAAACCCTAAATAATAAACACCTGAAGGAACCCTGAACAGTAGAAGTTTCAGCTGGTTGCAATCTGCAATCCTCACTGCTGGATGCCACTAAATCCTACATGCTGCTCCTTAAAATACCTGATCAAATCAATGTACCTCATCACGTTGATGCAAGGTTCCTATAATGCCAAAATAGCCATAACCTAGTCGTGCTTATTGATTTGTAACAATGTCCCTAATCGCTTTAAACAGCCAGAAACATTAAAGGCATAGCGACCCGAGTTTAAGCACTAAGGCAAAATCACTGTAGGGAGACAAATCTCTGTCACTTCACAGTATATATTTGTACTTACTCAGGCCTTTGTATTCCCAAAGAAACATAAGCCATCAACAAAAGCTGTACATCCTCTCCGGTCTTGTGCCTTTTGATCCAGTTGCTGCAGGTCACACTAACTAAAAACCCACTGTAGGTCAGAGGTCACTTTGAGCTCCTGATAAGATTTAACCCCAGTTGACCTGCTGCTCACAGACTTAAAAAGTCTCAGTAAGAATGTTTCCACCCTGATGTGGAAAGTTTCCTTTGAAAGATGAGTCTAGGTTCATTCAGTTGTGCAAATCTTAGGAGACCTCATGACGTGTATCCTGCCTCACATGGAGATTACGGAGTTTAGCCTCAGTATTTCCAAACATTGAAGGTATAAGCCTATAGAGGGTTCACTATACTTTGAAAGAATTGTTCTCTGTGGCCGCTCTTTCAGGCAGGCTGAAGAGCTGGATTGTGTCTTTTTAAAAGCATTCATGATGTACTGGGATTAACACCAAAACTGAAGGACACGGTGTGTGAAGAATAAAAGCTTGTCAGAGAAGTTCAAACCCTGCCAGGGGGTGTGATTTGTCAGTCGACAGTTAAAAATATTGTAACTAAGGCCTCAGCACTTGTTCTGTTAGTCGGCCTGTGTTTGTTGATGATAAAGGAACCTCTGCACACAATGCTGCTGACTGAACTTTTAGAAGCATCCTGTTGGACCCGCACTGCGTTTAGTCAGTGAGGCTAATGTCCAGCAGGGGTGGCAAGCTGAGTAAGGACACTTTGTCTTTAAACTGGAGGACTTCAGTATGAGCTGTCATCCTGTGGGTGTCAACCAGGCTGAAGTGTCCTTGATGCCGACTCTTAACCATGCTTAGGGCTGCTGTCCTATATCAAAGTGGACGAATACTTTCTTTACAAGGACCTCAATAACACATTGTCATAATCATATTATCATAACAGTATTATCAGCTGATAGCATCCGAACATGAACCTCTTTTGGTGAATCTCTTGTATTGTTTCTGGATTCAGGTCTGAGTTACAGCTGCAGGAGAGAGACTGTTGTCTCTGGTGTGGTCGCTTCATTCATCCCCTAAATTCTGGTGTCAGCATTGCTATAGCATACAGGGCTGTTGTTATCAAAATAGATTAGACTCTGGATTTCTGCGCCAGCCCACATGTCCTCGCAGATTTTAATGTCCCAGACAAAATGGAGACTTTCCAGTAAAATGTTATCTGTGCATGAGGCAACCTCTTGCTCACCTGGTAGACTGTGAGTGGCCCTCATGGGCTGATTACTTTGCAGCAGCTCAGGTTTGATTCTGGCTTGCAGCCCTTTGCTGCATATCATCCCACCTAACTCTCCCACTTTTCCTAGATGTCCTATCAGTGAATGTGAAAATGCCCAAAAAATTATTGAAAAATTATCTGTGTTTATAATAATAGTCAGGCTAAATAAAAAAAAATCATAGTAAATATATGTAGATTTATATTGCTAATAGAAAAATAGGCTGCTTTTGCTTGTACATTTTATTCCAAAAAAATGGACACAAAGAATTTCCTTCAGCTTTACACCATGTTCTAGCTGAATGTGACGTGATGAGCGTCAGCGACAATCAGTTTGATTGCAGTGGTTTCTGTTGGCCTGAGCTGAACTTTGTTGGACACTGTGTTTTCTATTTATTCTAGAAATTATATTAATTCTGTACCATTTCTACGAAATGTCACAATATAAGATGTGTTTTTTGTTTAAAGTACAAATGTAGGAGGATAGAAAGTAATCCCCCATTTTCTTTTACTGTTGTAACTGTGTTAGGCCTACATATTTTTAGGGGAGTTTTTTTACTGGACATTATGAATGGAGAGATTTAAATATGTCTGACTTCAACTGATTTTCTCAGTTTAAGAAAAAACTGTAATCACAGACATTAGACATCCTGATGAGTAATACCTTCTATATGAGACTGTAAGCAGGTTTCCATTAACCCTCAAATTGCACAAATTGAAATTGTGAATATAGAATACACCTAATGGATCAAATCAATTAAAAGTTTTTTTACACTCGCATGAGGTGGTATTTCAGGCAAATCGAAAGGTCGAAAGGGCCATATTTTGCAAAACTGCAATGGAAACTTGGCTTTTATAAGTCATATGATGCTATGGCTATGTGCTTATCGGTAGGAACTGGCTCCCTCGGGCATGATGCAGCAGGCGCTACAAGATGTGTTATTGCACTGATTGATCCTTTTAAAGTTGAGCAGATCATCTGGAGGTTTTGAATCCACAATTCTTCTGTGAAGTCGTGGACTATCACCTCCTAGAAATCCCTCACACGTGGCTGCTCCCAAATATAAGGGGCTTGCCGTTCCATTATCGCTCGGATAACACATCTACGTCTCCATAGATAAGATATAATGACGGCAAGTGCGTTGGCTGCAAAAGCAATACCTGCTAATGTTGTGAACATCCATCGCCATGCTTCTTGGAACGTTATCTCAGTAGAAGTCGCATAACATACTGTAAAATTATACCGTAAATCTTCATATGTAAGCCTAGTCCAATTAAATGTCCAGTCCCTTTTACCAGCCCGGCTTGGCTACACATTTTGACAAATAAAGGCCTGTCTCTATTAGAGGCACGGTCCGGTTGTCATGCAGTTCATTTTTTATAGAAGTTCGTTGGATGTATAAAACCTGGTTGTTGGCTACCTGTTGGAGCTAAAGTTAGTTAGCTGCTTAGATCACGCATAAAAATCTAAATGTTTAAACTTTTGTCAATATTGACATACTTCATACATCGTTAGGTTGGTAAGATTCTCTACAATTCAGTCATTCAGTTCATTTCACTGAAACCAGATATGAATACTGGCATAGTAAACAAGAGAGATGCAAAAAAGAGGTTTAAATAAGCAATTTGAATGTATTTCCCATTTTTGCTGAGCAACCGTTTTGTGTGAAAAGAAATAAAAGCCAGTCCCATCGAGACGCCTGCCCCAAATATAAGCGGGTTGACTTCAGCGATTTAAGCAAATAATATCCCAGGCTAGGATATTACGGTAAGCATAAGTTTTACAGTGAGCATCAACACTTCATTAAAAGTGTACAGATGTGACATAAAATATTTTGGGTTTTGTGTCAGTAGTCGGGCCTCTTTGTTGCTCAGAAATTAAAAATGGGTGTAGCTGAACAAGTCACAATTTACAAGAGTTTTTCCAAAAGTTTCGGTCAGAGCGTCTTTTAATAACTATAAACACAAAACCTCAGCGTAACCAAACGAGCCAACAGCAGAGATTTGACATCTACCTTCACTTTTAACTTTCAGGGCAGGGGGGGAAATAAAACTTTGATATTACAGATAACACGGGATTAGTGAAACAGACAGTACCATTGTGCCCAGCCCAGACACCAGGGTCACTGAACCACCCACTGCGTTCCTCGTCTGAATCCATCTGTGTTGGTCAGTTAGTGGTCCAGTGTGAGAGTGGGGCCTCTGTCAGCAGGCCCTGGGGCGGTGTCTGTCCGCGCCCCCGTTCACACGCTGGCCAGCCCAATGAACCAGCACTAACGGGATTACAGCCCCCCTGTTCCACTGCTCACAACACACAAGCTCATACAGTGCGAGAGAGAGGGAGGGGTTACAGTGCCAGCCTCGGACAGGACACACTGAGAGAGTTAATGGGACGTTTCTCTTTGTGTAACATGGGCATTTTCCAGTTTGCTGACCTCATGAGCCGCCGGCCTCTGATTTTAGCTGCTCACTAGGACAGAAATTGACAGGAAGCTGACACTTGATATGATGGAATATTGATGCAGACTACAAGTATTTGGTAATGGTGTAATGATGCACAAAAGTCACAGCTTGGTTCATACCACAGTTAAGGAGTCAACAAATACAGTCCTAGTGTTTGCAATTTTGTTGTTTTGTAGACCTTTTGAAACCTGGACTTTGTAGAGTTTACTGTACACGCAGCGTTTTACCCATGAAACCTGAGCAAATGGACTTTTTTCAAAAACATGGGAAGAAGGCAATGAGCAATGAAAGAAGTGAAATTAGCAAAAAAATTGTTAAAAGTACAAGTGCATTACCTGAACAATAAAAAAAAGAAAGTTAAAACACAAATAACAAAATGACCTAGAAATGTACTTCAAAAATGATAATAATTCTCTCTATTTTAACATACTTTTAAATATGTAATTATAATAATCAGAATTATAGTTTACTTTTTTCCCTTGACCTGTTTAAGCTTTTAAAAATCAATTTATGGAACATTTTATACCAAACTTTACTCTGCTCAGTGATGAGTCAGATGTGCCCACATGTTGTTTTATCACCACAATACACGACTTTTCCATTAGAGTTATAGACTTGGTAATGAAATAAAAAAGGTGCAACCAACAACATTAGTTATGGCTACTCTCATTTGACGTTCTCCAGTTGTCCATGCCACGTAACGAGCTACAGTATCATGCACAATAACACGGTCTCAGAACATTTAATTGGAATGCAGACATCATTAATCTTGTTAATAATGTCTGTGCTTTATAACTGTCACCAGTCAACATGTCTGCTGTGAAAAACCTCCGTTGATTTACTTCCCTGAGACCAGTCACCTGCCCTGACCGTCTGATTGGGTGGTTACATGCTCGTCACTCAAAGAGCCACCTCGCCGTTCACTTGCAAGACTGATGTCTGTGTTGGGTGACCATTAGCTTGCCTGGTGTAGTGTGCGCTCCACATAGGCTGAGTCCAATGCAGCAGTTTGGGTTCAATTGCATTTCTAGACCTTTCCTGTCATTTCTAGCAATCCTATTGAGAAAAGCAAAAAAAAGCCCCTCCATATAAGAGTTACATATGAATTCATGTATTTAGAATCATTTTAAGCAGACATTTTTATGTTTGTGTTCATAACCTTTCAAACCCACTGAAATTCCTGCACTTTACTGCTCAGCTTATACTTGTCCGCACTCTGGTACTTATCTAGATTAGTGCACTGGTGTATTAACATGTCAGAAAATGAGTATTGAAACAGTAAAAATATTTAGAGTCGATTTGTATGATTGGCACTACGACTCAATCAATTCAATCAAAATCAATTGATTGCTTGTCTGTCCGTCCTGGACAGGGAGGAGGGATCCCTCCTCTGTTCCTCTTCCTGAGGTTTCCTACAGTTTTTTGCTCTTTGAATAGATTTTTGTCCCTTATGTGAATCATGGATCTAAGGTTAGAGGGTGTCATATGCTGTGTAGACTGTAAAGCCCCTCCAGGCTGATTTGTAGTGATGATATGAGCTCGGAAGCAATACCATCTACATTTAATGCCTCATCTCTTTTTTTTGGTGACTTTATTCATGAAGGTTTTTATCTTAAAACAAAAAAATGCATACAGATGTAATTTTGTAGTCCAATACGCACAGCCAATGCAACAGTGAACATGTCAGCCAAACTTACTAAACAACAGATCAGATAACTGCATCCCACCTTTGTCTACGAACATAAAATTCAGTTCAATTCAATTGTATTCATAATGCCCATTATCACAAAACACAGTTTGCATCAGAGGGCTTTACAGCATACGACATCCCTCTGCCCTTAGACTCTCACATCAGCTAAGGAAAACCTCCCCCAAAAAAGCCTGTAATAAAAGAAAAAGACATTCTGAGTAAAAGCATTACAAATTTAATAATAACATGTAGTTCAACTTTTAGTGCTCACATATCAGAGTTAGACACACTTTACTGAATCTGATAATTATTGATGATATATGAGACTACAGTAACAGGGCTGTTGTAGTGCTCCGGCTCCAATCTTGAAGGGATGCTTAAAGTTTTACGAACCACCGGATGTCTCTCGCTTTGCTGCATTTGCAGCCTGGAAGCTTGAAATCAAATAAATCAAATATTCAATCAAATAAAATTGACTTAATCCTGATTCTAAGAATAAGAATGTGCAATGCATCTTTGCTCTCAGGACCAAAATTTTACTCTTGGGTGGTTATATGTAATAGTGGCTCTGAATTTTGTGTTCTCCTCCTACGTTTTCCTCCCACTCCTTCTACAGCTGTGATGTCACTGACCGGCCGTTAGAGGGCACTGATAACTCGTGTCAGGCTGTGAAACGACTAAACCGCTGTGCTGTTTTTCAGAAATGCTGTAATGAAGAACTGTTGCCCTGATTGGAACGTGCCAGCATTCCAACAGCCCCGCCCCCCTCCCTCCATCAGCCATAAACGGTGAATCAGCTGACTGAACTGCTCCTATCAAAGACGAGGATGATCTACACCAGAGAGAGAGAGAAAGAGAGAGAGAGAAAGAGAGAAAGAGAGAGAGAGATGGATGGAGAGAGTGAAGAGAGAGAACGAGAAGACAGTAAGAGAGAGAGAAGACTCTGGTCTGTCGCCTCCGAGGACTTTCCTCTGTGTCTCAGTTTCAGTGTGAACCCTGAACGGACAGTCTCCATTTTCTGTACCAACAAACACCACAAACTTATGATGATGATGATGATGATGATGATGATGATGATGATAAAAGCCTCTGAAAGTTAAAAAAAAAAAAAAGTGTCCATGAGCTGCCTACATGGCCAGAGAGCAGCCCACTTATTTTCATTTTTTTGACAGTTTAACAAAAAGAAAATAACAGCATTAAAAAGAAGGAAAACAAAAGTTAGATTCAGTATTTTTCATCTTTTTCAATATCAATATTGTATTTGAAAGACATGGAAGTTGACCTCTTTTTAGTTGTATGATTATAAATATTCTTCAAAAACGAGCATGAAAAAAATGCATCAGTTATTAAGTGTAGATGTTTTCAAGTGAAATCAAGTGGAAAAGTGAGAATTTTTTTATAGCCATACACCTATTCTCCATGCCTGTCATGTCAGTGATGATAGATCAAGGTCTATAATATGTATTATTATTTTTATTATATATTTCTTTTCTTTGTTCGCCCTGTTGTTCATGGACTTCTCTTCTGCAAATATCTCTCTCTGATGTGACTTAATTTTATACTCAGTCACTGGGATTTCATAGCTCCCATAATATATTCTAATGCCATTTTTTGCATAATAATGCTTCAGAAAAAAATGGGTCTTTTATAGAAGAAATATGGGGAAAAATAAGGATTGATTTCTATGTCTCTTGAAGCTGAAATATATTATACTAAACCAACTCTAATAATGCTTCTTGTGTTTTTCTGTCAATGATGTTCCAGCTTTTATGGATTATTAAAGTACATTTTAGTACATTTTCATTATATTGGTCAATGTATTTTTGTGAATTAAACTTTTATCCAAAGCGGATTTGACTTATTTGAAAAGAGTGAAACTAAAAGGTGTTTTTTAAGGGTTGGAAAATTCATATTGAATGAATATAGGGATTGCATGGGGACATGTTGTTGGCTATAACGTTATTCATTTTATACAGTGAAAGTCTTTTCATTGATGAACAGATGACAAAGAGAGGGCAGACCCTGTGTCGTTATATTACAGTATGTGCACTGTACCACTAACCTCTTTAAACTTCAATATTTTTCAACCTGAGCCCAGTTAATCCTGTTTTTGTGTCCAAGTGAAAATGGGAACAAAACATTTTTAATTTGTCCATTATTAAACGAGAGTGCCTCAGCTGGGTAATGTTCACACCCTGAATTTACGTCCACTAAAAGTTCCTGGTTCTACCACTGACGGGCTCTGATTGTTTTTTGAAGCATCTGACCACTTGTGGATAATATCTCTACTGAGACGGACCTTTTTGTTGAAGGGATTATAAGGATATTATTTCTTATTTTTGTTTTTGATTCAGTTTAGTTTCCAGAGTTTTAGTTTTAGTTTTCTAAATACACAGTATAGTTTCAGTTTTTGTATTTTCCAGTGTCTAGTTCTTATTTTTATTTTACTTAACTGAATTTTTTCCACGCCTAGTTTGAGTTTTTAGTTTAGTTTTACTAAGCTAAAATAACCTTGGTTGAAATGCCTTAATTCATCCAGTTAGATGTGAAAATATGTTGGCCCTGTACTCGTTAAAATTTGTGTTCATGTGTTGAAACTGGTGATGGAAATTTCAGGGACTCCTTCTTGCTAAACACAAAGGATATTTCTCTGTAACAAAAGGTCTGCCTCTGTAGGAATCCTTTCCATAACTTGTAAACAAGTATTTTCCATGGACGTACATTAACATGCCCAAAGTGTTACATGGCAGCCTTTTTCGCTTCTGCTGGCTGCAACAATCTCAATAATGGACCAGTTTCAGAAATTTTCGTTCCTATTAGTCACTTTGAAACAAAATCATGGGAAAATAGGGTCCCTGGTTGAAAAATACAGAACTTACCCTTTAAGTGTATGATGTTCAACAATATTTTGCCTCACTTTTAGTCACCACAAGGTGTCAGTATATGAAAAGAAATGTTTCTCAGCGAAACGCTGACAGAGTGAACTGATTCAAAGCCTGCGTCCCAGCAGTGAGTATTATAAGGTGGAATAATCGGACAATCGATCATGATGAACTTACTGCAACTTTTTCATGATATTTCATATTGGCACAAAAGCACTGTGGGTATAAGGAGGGAAGGACAGCAAACCTCACAGTGTTTCTCTTTCTGTGTACACTGAGTCCTCACAACCTGGATTCATTTTAGTTTCTCACCTCAAAGACAGAATTTTTCTGAATTTCTTGAATTTGACTTTGGTAAAAAACTGCCCGTATTGCCTTAAAACAGAGCTAATTAATCAATAAGTTTGACAGCAATAATCTGGTGCAGCCATATATTAAAGGAATAGCTTTCTTAGTAAAAAAAAAAAAGGTATGGTAAAATAATATCGTATCATAGCTGTCTTAAAATCAACCCAACTGCATGTCATAGTCTGTAACCTCAACCACAAGTGTCAAAATAACCTGGCAGGCAATGAGCACAAGCTCTTCTTCAGTTTTTTTTTAAACATTTTTCTCGAGGTGTAAAAAAATATGCTGCATCATCTAAGCTCCTTACGTCTCAGAGGAGGACGTGTCAAGCAGAGGAGGATGCTAAATGTCTGCTGGTGAGAACGGTGGAGAAGGGATTAGAGCGTGTGACTCACTTCTTGTTCTTGTTTTTTTGACTCTTATCACCTACACTGCAGCCTTGATCGGGCCCTTAATCCCTTTAGTGGTTGAGAAGCGGAGTAATACCAAAACACTTTTGCATTCATTATCCTCTCTGTGAAATAATGCCTGCTGTCATCCTCCAGACTCCCCCGGTCTGAGGTTTCTTCAGCTTCTCCAGGTCCCCTCAGAGAAGTAGGCAGGCTGTTTGGTACCAGGTGGAGTCAAATCAAAGCTCTCTCTTTCTCGGTTTTACAAAATGTGATCCTCACTCGTATTGGAGCTTGTATAAAACATGGTATAATAAGCTTATATATTCCCAACACTCGGAAACTCCTACCAAAACAATCTGGACTGATAAATAGCACCACAGGTAAAAGGAAAAATGTGCATTTTGGGTTTTGGGGGGAACTTTGGCTTTAATATTTTACATTTCATCTTCATACTTTTATAGGCTTTGATGAAGAGCTGTTTTCATGATAGGACAGGATCCCTTTAATTTGGGAAATAGGAGAACACTGATAACTGATAAAGTCTTAGATCTTTCACTTAAACCTGTGGAAAAGGGGAACAAAAACAAAATTCTACATACTGTGTTGTGTGATAAAATTGCACATTTTAGAGTGGCCTTGTATTGTGACCATCTTGAGGCACACCTGTGTAATAATGATGCTGTTTAATTAGCATGTTGATAAGCCGCACGTCAGTCATGGATGTTGACCAACAATGAAATTTGCAACCAACATTTGGCAAAAATATATCCACTGGGCTCTTAATAAAGTCTTAGATCTTAGATCTTTAACTAAAACCTGCCAAAAAATGGGAGCAAAAAAAAAAAAAAGTGGTGCATCAATCAATAGGATTTAGCACTCTTCCAATTTCATGGCAACAGTTTGAGAAAGACCTCTACCTGTTTCGATGTGGCAACACATTGCTGAATAAAGATAAAGTAAAAATAAAAATAGTTTAGTTGTGGATGGACTGAATAGTAGCATTGGAGATCTTCCAATGGGACAGAGGGATTGCTGCAGTTTCAGGCTTTTAGTTTTACATCCAAACCCTCATCAGGTAGAGTGTTCAGAAAAAAATAGCTGATAGACTAGCTTTGTTCCTGGAGGCATTTATCAGGAGACAAAATACAAAAACACAGAAGTAATACACCAGATTAATATTGAGATATCCTGCTTTTTAAAGAACCACTTGACATTAGCAGGTAAAACTGTTCAGGCTCTCAAAAGTAATGCACCAGAATTTGTAATCACATGTAATCATGAGCCAATAAATCCTGTATCGGCCACATCAAAGGAAAGGCTGTGATCACGTGACAAATGCACCGACAAGAGTAAAGAAGGTAGCAGTACAAAGAGCGAAAGTCTGCAGAAGAAGGCAGGTTGGATGGGTCAAACACAGGAATTTCCCCCAGGAGACTCGTGTTTGAGTCCTGTGTGAAACCAAGTGAACTCTCAGGTAAAAAAAGGATGGAGATGTTAGACCTTTGCTTTGCTTCATGGTCAATAAATCATAACTGGAAAAATACCCAGGCACACTTTGCAAAAGTTAAAAAGCCTTTAAAAGATGGGTTTAGTGCCTATGCTTTTAACTTTAGTCTTGATCAGGGCATGTAAAAACAAGAGGCAATTCACAGATATACCAAGGCAGGTGTCAGGCAATCAGAGCAGCAGTGGATAATCGTCACAGGTGCACACAATCAGGTCTACCTATGTTTCATGGCCATGTTTCTTTCCCTAAACCTCACCTACACTGACTTAATGCCTAATACCCTAATACTTCTAATACAGGACTTTCCCTGAGGAGACTGGTGTTCAGGACTATATGAAGCAAGTGACCTTTGGGTTCTTTTAAGGTATGTTGTCATCATGTTTGTTTACCTAAACCCTAACCCATGTAACTTTGCATTAAGTAGGCCTACATAATATGGCATTCATACGGCTCTGATTTGTTAGATATCATACACACCTTTGTTTGATCATGCACTGATCTTTGAACAGTGATCTTAAAGCTTCTGCTAACTGCATTTGTTTCCCTGATGTTAAAAGTGCTGGCGTTCGATCTTTTATCTAAAAAGCAATAAGAGTGAGCACACCTGTGACATCACCAGCCTAACTGATGCAACTGAGCAATTAGCTGGTTCACCTAATTTTAATGTTTCCTGACATTTCTATGCCTTTTGATAAACTGTTCAAAAGTTAAAACAAAGGCTTGAAAAGGCAAAAATGCCTCTAACTCAACTTTTATACAGTAGTATAATACCCTGCAAAACTTTGACTTTTACGTTATGGCTTTTGCCACTTAGCAGATGTTAGCATGCTAACATGCTAAATTAAGATGGTAAACATAGTAAACGTGACAATGATGCGTTTTATTTAGCTTAGAAGTTGAAGGTCAGATCTGGGAATGACATTAGACCCAACTTGTAAGCAAAACCAGTTCTAGAGAGGTTAGCGATTGTTAACAATGCCATTTAATAACAATTCATTAAGTATTATGCACATACAAACACCACAGAAACATGCTCACAGTCAAATAAGAGAGAAATGCTTAGAAAAACATATTGCTACAGCTTTCACTGCTGCTATACATGATGCAGCCATATAGAGACCCCAAGGAATGAGTCCTAAAACCTGATGAGTTAGTATACAGCACCTCCGGCTCCCTTGTCTCAGAGTCAATCGTTTTTTTGAATGGGTTTTTGGTAAGAGGCCTGAAAAAGGTCTATGGTTAACACTAGCTTAAGAGACGTTTTTATCTACAACATAAAATACATCAGAAAATACCCCAATTGTGAACTTTTAAAGCTTTAATGTGTCTTTAAAAAGGGGGTTACTAACAAGTCATTCAATGAGACCACAGATCGTCATCATGCCAGGCTGCGCTGAACACAGCTCCAAAATCCAATGAAAAAATCCCATAAGCTTTTTGATGAGGGAACCAGGGCGAAGCTAGCTTTCCATATCGTCCTGCTGAAAAACGTCGTCATCCCTGGGGCCAGGGCTGGTGAGGCTCCTTCGACTTTTTGAGTCAGAATAAGACTTCAGGCGGTGTTCCAGTTAAAATTTCCAACTGGGAACTTGAAAATTCTGACTTCCCAGTGCAGAGGGAACGCACCATAAATGCTTAAGACCAGAGTGTTGTCATTGTAAGCATGTTAGCATGCTGACGTTAGCATTAAGCCAAAAGTAAACCTCACAGAGCTGCCAGCATGGCTGCAGAGTCTCAGTCTTCTTACTACAATGAGAATGAAAGACAAGGCAGAACATCAGTTTCTAATTTGAATTTACTGTGCAAAACATCCCATTTAACATGGACCTCTCCAGATTTACTATTTGAGTTGGCAACTCCAGATCATGCAAGTGATTAATGCAGTGCCCTCCGAAATGTTTTTCTTAGGTGGAAAATATAGTTATTCCTGGCGGTACTATCTGTCAAAAATTACCCCCTTTAAGCATCTGAATTACATCTTCAACACAGTTTGAGATCTTTATTGTAAGACAGCAGCATAAATCGCTCTCAGAGATTGCAACAATAAACTGGGATGGATGAATTCTTAAAGAGGGCCTCTAAACAACAGCCAGCTTTCATCGCACTCAAGGTCCCTGAACCTATTATGAAAGATTATATATTTCTCCTGTAATGTCATCCCCCCTTATCCCCCCCCACACACACCCTTTCTCTCCTTCCCCTCACCAGATCAATTAACAGATTAGTGGTTGTGTGGGGTAGATTGAAGGCCCGGGCTTGGGATATCATCTGTGTCTAATGCATTTTCTGGAGAGGGAGTGAACATGAGCACATGTCAGGGGAATATTGGCAGTTTGGAGTGCAAGGTTACGTTCGCCCTCTGAGGATTCATCATCTGCCATTTCCTGTCCATAATTTATTTATTTGGATGATGTACACTGATGCTGTATTGATGCTCAGGTAATATTCCACGTATTTTGTTGTCAGATTTCACCTTTGCAAGCATAAATTTCTTATTCAGACTGTATATATGTGTCATGGTAATGCACATATAAAAGGCTGTGCAATACATTTTTTAAATTCCCTTTATATTGTCCCTTTTTCTCAACCATTTCTAGTGTTAATCTGTATGTTTTGTTGTTGTTTACCTGGCTAAAACATTATTTTTTCTGAATTAAAGTAAGTGCGTTGTATAAATTTCCTAATTGGCTCAATTACGTAAGGATTTATAGGCATTTTCTTTGCAAGTTGGTGCTACTTTTGGACTACATTTTCTTAATCAAATATACTATCCCATTTATATCTTTGCTATGTTAACACAATATGTACTAATATTAAATGCTTCTCATATCTTTGTTTTTCCCATCACATATTGTTGAATGCATAATTTTTCTATTAACGTGGATAGTCCTGCCCGCCAGTGATTGTGATCGCACTGTTTTGTAATTAAAATGAAGGGCTTCAGTTCTCATTAGCAGTAACACCTAATTGAAAATGGATGATGTTTTTCCCCTCTGGAGTTCCTTTATGTTTGCATTAGTAATAAGAGGCAATTTGTCCACAGCAAATCCCACCTGTATTTACACAGGCAGCGCAGTCTGTGTCTTTGTTTACTCTCACATATATAGCTGCACAGGTTTGTGGTTGACTGTTTAGACAGCAGTGTGACTCTTTCATTCTGACAGCTGGTGCACAGAAAATTGGAGGCACTATAGTTCAGTCTTGATATTATTAGAAATATTTAAAACGTTTAGTTTTATATATACTAAACAAAAATTAGGTTGCAACACTTTTCTCAGTTTTGTTGCAATTTTGTTAAAAATCCCTATAAGTGAGCACTTCTACATTTCCAATATAATCTCTCCACCTGACAGGTATAACATATCATGTTAGTGATTAAACAGCATCAAATATTACACAGGTGTGCCTTGGGACTGTAAAATTTGCAGCTTTATCTTGAAAAGAGATATTTATTAGGATTTCACATGACTAGGGTTACAGAAATGCTTTTTTTGTTACAAATATCCCCAGAAAAACAGCATTGGGTGACACAATTTCTATGGGGTTGTAGATTGTGGCCTGTGAGTGTTAGCCCACTCCACTCAAACTGCCTTCAATAAAATGCACCTGTATTTGTAGTCCATACCTTATGCCAGCCCATACCGTAACCTCACCGCCATCATGTTGACAAACTGCCCATCCACATGACAATATACGCGGTGTCTGAGTAGGTTTGGTTAAATGTGATCTGTGGTTGTGAAGCTGTTTGGATGATCTCAGTGATGTGATGAGTTGGGTGTACAGCGAAGTAGATGGGTAGATTACCGAGGAGGAAGTGGGTATATTCTCTTCAAAATTCCAATGGCTTTTTAGCTGATAGGTGCAATTGGCCAGAAATAGAGGTGGTTATACCCCCTATACCCCCTATACCCAAGTATACCCTCTTCTACACCACTGAATGCACTGCCAAATTCACAGAAATGACTTTGGAGAAAGCTTATGGTAGAGAAATTAAGCTCTGGTATGCCAGTGGTACACTACTTCAAAACTCGTGACCTCCGTGGCATTGTGTTGTTTGATCAAACTGCAGATTTTAGAGTGGCCTCTTATTGTGACCAACTCAAGGCACATCTGTGCAGTAATGATGCTGTTTAATCAGCATCTTGATATGCCACACCTGTCAGGTGTGTCAGGATTATCTTGGAAAAAGAGACGTGTGCTTTAGCACGGCTTTAACAAATTCGCAAACAAAATTTAAGATAAATCATTCCTGAGTTTCTTGAGTGCATAAAAAGTCATGAATCTTTAACTTAAACATGTGTAAATTGGCAGCAAAACCTTAAGTGCTGCATTTAAACTTTGTTCAGTGTAATGATGTATAATAGCTGCAGCTTCAGTGACTGATGACATGGTCTCCACTCTTGAGCTGCTCTCTTAATTGATCTTTCAAGAGCATTTGATCATTAAATTATTCTTAGTATTCTTAGTAGTGTAGTTATAGTTCAAGATGAGGTTAATGTCAGGAGCCACAGCGGTCTTTGGGTCCATTTCTATTTATACAAGAATATTTTTCTTCCTGACATGTAAATCCATTTTTCATGGTACAATTTTATGTGACCCTGGCTCCACTCCAGCTCAGGCTCTGACCCGTCTTCAGTCTGCTTCTGAGAAATCCCTTCATAATCATAGGCCTGTTTTGCAGATAAGACCAAGTACGCGGTGTTCTCCACATTTACCCCTACCATCAGAATTTAAATGGTGATGGTCATACAGATACTTAGGAAATAAGTCAAACAAGTATGTCTGCACATAAACTAGAGACTTTCGGTCTTTTCTAATTTGTAACACAGTGAACTTTTACGTCTGTACCTGAGATATTAGAGATATTCTGTGCTGGCACGCTGCCCCATTATAGCCTCAGTGCGTTACACTTTGTCACTGATGTCAAGTTTTAATGTCATTATTGCTCTCGGAATCACAAAATTGGATGGACTTCCTTAATGACATGAATGAATAATCATCCATGATATTTATCTATAATGCTCTGCTGTTAAAGCCCTTTAACTATCTCGCACCTCTTCTCTCATTAAATATTGTAACTGCAGTACATGATCCAAACCTTAGATACTAAACACGTATGTACTAACCTTTGCAGAAGACAGTCTGTTTAAATAAAGGCTACTATAATTACTTTTATCATTATAGTACTCTTCTTTGTTAATTTGGCCAGTAACACTTCTGCCTTTTCAAGTGTTTTAGTTCAAGTTCAAATCCTTTAGATATATGAATCATCACAAAGTAGTTCACCTTTCAAAGAAGCTTTATCCAATATGGCTTTCTGACTCTTGCCTGCACAGTTTGTAGTGACAAGAGAACATTGAAAAATCAATAGTAATGTGTTTAAAAAACCAAAGCTGCAGCCACTCTGCAGGGACCTTCCTGTATCTGTTGGCTTGAGTTCCAGTCAATTACTTTTAGTGATACATCTCAGCAGCACTGAGTGTCCGTCTAGAGATTGTGCTTATGCATCACAGCCTCTGATAGTGAGTGAAACATGGCTTCAATCATCTCACCTTCGTGAGGTGGTGACGACCACCAGACAAACAGATGTAGTTGTTGTTTAGGGTTAAAGTCACTTTAAAACAGGTGTATTCATGTTAAGATGTTCCCCCTGAAACTGTTAATAAACATGGAAAAAATCAAATATTCAGAGTATAAACTTTTTGTCACCCTCTGTAGTGTAATATCTTTCTTGCAAGACTTGCTGTTTTGTACAGATATCCAACAAACAAACAGACTGAAGACAGAAAGAACACCCTGTTTTCCACCAACAGAAACGTAATATAATACAACATAACTTTCACACCTGCTGCATTTTGATTGAAGTCTTGCACTCTCACTCACAACATTTTTAAACAAATATAGACAACTTTTAATTTTTTTTTGTCAATTGTTCATTCTTGACCTTGAAAATAGCAGTTTGGCTTTTTCAGGATCTTTAAACAATGTCACACAGTCCTCATCAGCTGATTGAGTTTGCTCAGTGGTCATGGGGATGTATCTGTTTAATTGCGAGTTCAATAGTAATTTTTATATGACTTTTAGAAAGTAATTGCAGTGCGAAACTTGCAGGACTGATGAAGGCCATATGTGACATAGTTTTTTTTTTTCTGGCAGTTGCTCCAGGAAATGTGGTCGATTACTAATACAAGCACAAAAAGATGAAATTACAGCACAAGTCAGAAAAAAACCCAACCACAAATATCTGTGGTCGTGACTGCACACTCAACACATAACAAGACTGAGAGTCCACAGCCATGCTACCATGTCTGTGAGGCCGTACTTAGGAACAGCAGTGCTTTGAGCAAAATCTTAATGTCAGCATGTTAACATGCTAATGTTTAGCAGGTATATTATTGTGTATATTATTATTACAGTGTTTCTCCATCTCAGTTAACTGTATTAACATGTTGACATGTGCTAATTAGCATTAAATCCAAAGTACAGCTGAGGCTGATGGGAAAGTTAGTTTTGCAGGTATTTAATCATAAACCAAAGTATTGGATAAATTAGAATTTTGGCTTGATGATGGACCTTGGTGGAAAGTTAATGGATCTTTAATTTATTACATTTCATCCTGAGAATGACATGATTGTCCCTATTAAATATATGTCAATCCATCCAATGACTGTTTAGCCTCATGGTGGCACTAGTGGAAAAGTGAGGTTGACCAAAAGGTAGTGGGATTCATCCTCCGGGGACCTTGCATAAGTGTACAAAAGAGGTCAAAATGACAGGTTGGGAAATTCAAAAAGTATGCTTAATTTTCTTAACTGTAATTGTTGACATTTCAATATATTTTCCCATATTCATGCCGGGAAGACTCTAACCGTATGTGGACCAAACCATTTATTGACCTTGACATCAGTCCTCTCGTCAATGCAGTGGCGTGTGTCCTTATTCATGTCTATGCTCATGTGTGTCGCGACAGAGGATGATGAAGACTATGTAGGTTAATGAAAAGTAACAAGCTATGTTTATCTTACCTTAAAAGGTTTATACATTGAAGACTGAAACATTAGCCTAGCTACCACTACCCTGAGACTTTGTCAGCTTTTTCTTACTCTGAAAAAAGAGAAATAATAGATTAAATAGAAAACATAAATTTAGATTCTACAGGATATTTTCCATATAGGCGCCATATATTTCTCACTTCTGAATAACTGGAAAAGATAGAGTTAGGCTTTTGAGCCTATTGACCGTGTCTTAATTTATCTATTCATAATAGTATTGCGAATAGTACAGAATCTGCAACGTGGAATGTTGATGTATTTCTTTTTTTTTTTTTTTTTTTTTTTTTACTGCAGACTATTTTCAAAGTAAGAAAACAACCCTACTGACAACTATTTTGTCAGGGACCGGTCTTCCCACATCCCTGGACTGTCAGTTTATGTTATTCTGCTTAGGTCAACTGAGACATTTGAGAATCATTTTAATTTTCCCTGTGCTCTGTTTGTTGACTCTGCAGTTCTTTAGACCCCAGCCTCCTTTTTTCCTGTCATGGGCCTGTCTAGTCAGACTGAGACACCTGGAAATCTATGTCTGCCTCAATCCCTCAACTCTTTGGAAATCTGCCTCAGTCCTGCATCTTCGGCCTCTCTCATGGACCGCCTTCTCCAGCGCAGAACCTCAGCCCCCAAAACAATGAAGAACCTCTACCAGGTAAGGCTGCAACCACACACTGATTGTTGTCCTCAGCAAAGTCACTCTTTTCAACTGAACTCTGCCTTCTTGTTTGTGTCTGTACTGTTGGTCCTTATATCAACAACACCAAACAACACATGCTCTAGAGTACTTTGTTGGTGACCCCTGATCACAAAAAATGTCATTGATATGTGCCCTATGAGCTTGTGTGATGGATTTGATTCATCCACAGACACAACATTGTAAGGCTTCAGTTCACTGAAGCACGTTGCTGCAGTGCACTGGGTTCCCTTCACCCCCGGGAGAAAAAGATAACTGCCCCCCAGGTGTCAATGTATAACATCCCTTTTCCACCAAAATTAGCGTGTGCGTGCAGGTTTTTAAAACACCTGCTAAAAATAGACTACAGGCTCCTTTCCCATCGTCAGTAGACCAGAGCTGTGTACACGGCTCTGCACGGGACGAGTATGCCTTTCTGTGTGTATATGTGTGTTGTTTTTTTTGGGTGTATCACATTCAGTGTTATGGACAGGCCAGGAAACAGTTTAACAATATGGCATGGAGGCCAGTGAAAAAATTACAGTGATTATATCTCTCACTTACTCAGCCTCTCTTTCAAACTCGGTGCAGTGTAATTTGGAGTGATATTTTGGTGCTGCTCAGGTGGAGACAGACAGTATTTAGTGGCGGCCCATCGTTGCATTTCTGTGGTAAAGGGATTAAAATTAACGTGTTCACCCAAATGTTGTGTTTCCATCAATACCGATCAGAGCCTGAAACTGCCTGTGACTACTGCAGATTCATTTGACCCAGGTTTAAATACTAATTGTACACTTTCCTGTTGCATTAAAAAAACAGATGTCAGTGGATGTTAGGTTAGGCTTTAATGTCTCAGACCATCCAGTGATTGTGGAGACTTTAGCCTGGACCAAAGTGGTGGGCTGACTGTCATTGCCATCCCTAGAGCCGCACTGCTTGCAGGGCTAATAACCACAAAACCACAGACAACAACAATCTGATAGTAACATATTACACAAACATGTTTTGCTCTGCTGTTCATCAGACTTATTAAAATATACATACAGATAAAACTCACACATACAAAAAGACGGCAGGTCAACCCATAGCTAATTAATGTTTGTAATCAGGCTTCAAACAAACAACACATATTGCTGTAATAAAAATGCAGCTCTCGCTCTGTGGTACACACTGTGTGCAAATGTCTTTCTTTTTTAAATGGGAGCACTTCAAAACACAACATCATTACTGATGTTGATTATACAGTATGTGCAGAGTTTTGTATGATTATTCAAGACATTACCATACTTGATACTTGTGCTGTAGAGGCGTAAAAATTGTTCTCATGGGAATTCCCAACGCTGCGTGGTTATCTCTGATGTTTCTTCTGTGTTTTGAAAGGATTTGGGATTCAAATCATATCTTACAGAGCCTCTGCTCCTCCATGATGCATAAGCTCAGTATTGATTCATAAATCATTGAATTTTTGCAACCTGATCTGTTTTTGTGATTCTCTTAAATTTCTCATCTCACCATCAATTGTCTGAAACATCCTTGGTTATTTGGTCAGATCAAACATAATCCATTTTTTTTCCCCTGCATGTCAATGTTTTCGTTCATGTTTTTCAAACCAGCTGCTGAACATGTCTCCTCTAGCTTATCCTCGGAAAATGTCAATAGCTCATTAGAGGAGGGCTCTTCTCATGTTGTCACAGGCTTTTTTCATCATTACCTCATTCTCCCTCCTGGTCACCAGCTCCCACATGTCTGTTACTGTGTGCATGTGCGTGTGTGGTCATTAGAGAGGAGGCGATGGCTGCAGTGGTGTTAGTGATGTTTCAATATCAATTCACTCTGATGCCCTGACTCTCCGCTGCTCCCCCTCTCTGCTAATCTAACCTTGTCCCCTCTGTGATACAGCAGCAGGTCACTGGCCTGCATAGTTATTCATGGCAGTGGAGGAGGAGACTTAATGTACATCCTCTATCACCACATTTATCCAGGATTTAATGAATAGTGTTTTATCTTCTTTTTCTTGCTTTTTGAAAAACATGTTTTATATGTATCTTAGTAAGTCAGTTGGATTCATAACGTCCTTGCTGCATTTAGAGGCCTTCAGATTCCACTTATGACTTTTTGACAATGTATCTTTTAGTCTGTTATATAGAAGCTGTCTTTCACGTGTTCTATTATCATGAGGATTTTTTTTAGGTTTTGGGTTTTTCTTTGTTTAATTGATTAATTCAGGCATGTTTTCTGTTTTTTTTTTTTTTTTTTAAATTGTCATACTTTCATTGGGCATACTTTATTTAAAAATGGTGCACACAGCTTTGCTACGGTTTCATGCTGATGTTTTTTTTGTTTTTTTAAACGGTGTGAAACGAGCTTTGAGATACCTTTTCCCCCCGTTTGGTGGGTGTGTCACCCGTGTAACACAACAGGGTGTTCAATACGCAACTGTTTCTGTTTAACTACATTTTTTCTATGCTTTGTCAGGGCTGAACACAGCCCTTTTGTGTTGTGTCTGTTTCACTCTCTAACTGCTTGTGTATTTTTCCTCCACTTATTGTCTGCCTCGTCCTGATAAATTTCACCTGGGCTGTGTTCAGCCATGACAAAATGTAGCAAAACATTTATTTAAGCAGAAATAGTGCTGTGTTGAACACCCTGTGGTATTACGCAGGCACACTGCCTTTTTATCATTAGCATGGGAAACCTTTGTTTACATTGCCAAAGAAAGTGTAAAATAAAAACAAAAAATGTAGCAACAATAAGTAAAGATCCACTAGAATTTGGTTTCTATACACATTGCTACCAACTGGGTACACCTCTGACACACCCGCCTGTTCTCATTCTGAAGTGGTTAAATACTTTTTCAGCTTTTGTGTCCTTATGATACACTGTGGGTCAGTCAGATGGAACTTGTCACATCCTTATGATACGCCAACAGACAGCCCCTGGTTGAAATACTGCTGGTAATGACATAATATAAGGAGCTGGAAGATCCGTATAGGGCGGGCAGGCAGGACAGGTGGTGGATGTGTCCAATAAAGCCCGGTCTTTCACCCAGGAGCCCCTCGCTCACTTTCCGTATGCAGAGAATTTAGAGCCAAACCATGATGTAAACCTAACCATGTTCTTTCGTTGCAATCTCAGCATCAGTTACGGCATTTCAAAATATTAAGAAAGAGGAGGAAAACTAGAGCGTAATATGAAGACACAAAAGTCCACTGACAAATGGTGACATGTGACAACTTATTATGAGAACATGTTGGACGCACCTTTATAACAAAGGAAAATGCACCTCAAGGCCCATTGCACAGCGTTTTACAAAGTTTCAAAGAAACAACAGTGTAAACCTTTTTGAGATTGAACGCACCCCTGCAGTCACCTCACCTCCCAATCAGTGACTTCATACACCTACTGTTTCATGCCTGTCTCTGGACTCTTGTAGTTGAAATTGTTTTCGTCATGAATCATCCTGCTGCTCCCTCATCTATTTATTCTGTGTCTGGGTCCAAACCTGCAATTCCTGAACAGTGACAGGGATTAATTGGGTTCAGATCTGTTTTATGGTGCTTTACTCATCAATGTATTAAGAATGCCTTCCCTTTTCTGTTATCTCCTGCATTCTTCATTATATAATGGACTGAGGGTTGCTTTTATCACAAATAAGAATCGGTTCTTGTCACCATCAGATGCCATACTAAATCGTATCAAGGCATTTTGCAGTTATTATATTAGAGTATTTTATTATGGTACCCTCACAGCCCTGTCTCCTAGGAGTTATACATTTTGAGGGATGTTTCAAACAGATTAATGTTTCTATTAGCATAATGAAAAAATGTTGCTAAGTAACATTTAAAAAAAATGTTGATGCTGAAAGTATCAGCAAAAATGCAGCATGTTTGAGTTGTTTTCCCTCAAAAATAGGCAAGCTTAAAAAAGAAGAAGAAAGAAATTACCTTTTTATTAACATTTAATCAAATTAACCAAAGTGCTTTTGTTATCTAAAGCTAAGACAAGAGTCTGGAGGTGAACTCAAAGTTTTGGTGTCAGAGTCCTGCACTTTGTTTGCTTGCCATCCTCCCCAAACACTTCCTCTGAAACCTTTGTGCTACATGAATATGGTGTTTCGTTACCTGAAAATGTAGCTTATTTAAATAAAGTTTTATTTGTTTGTTTTATTGTTTTACTCTGAGTGCTTCTGCTTGTGCTTCCATCAACGTACTTTTGATTGCTTTCTTATATTTTTATAATTTGTTTCTTGTGATTTACTTGTATCTGTGGAGCTATATAAATCAGTTTGACTTGCCTTGAAAGAAACGTCTCTGAACATAATTCAGGCAGCGATTTCTACCACAATAACATAGTGAAGAAAACAGTTTGGAAACATACAAACATAATTCTTGGAGAAAAGGTTGACCCCCATAGATTTTTTTGTTCCTGGTTTCCGTGCCCTAGTGTATTTTGGTGTGCAGAGCAGCCAGGCTTTTCTAGTAAATGAGCTTTGACCCTGAGGTGATCCTAAAAGACAGAAACACATTCTTCATGAGGCAGCTGCTGACATCTGGCTGTATGCAGACACTGAATCTGAACACGGAGTCCCTATGTTGTCACAAATTTTACATGCTTTCCTCCTATTAATCATATTGTTATATATGGAGAATTAAGGCATTAAACCTTCATGACAGGAAAAAAACTGATGACAACAGAAAATGTATGGAGCAAAAAAAAAAAAAAAAAGATAGACAATGGACTGTGCATGCTAAATCTCAGCGCTGTTATGCACCTTGAACTGGAGTCAGGGCTGCAGAGCACTCTGTCATTGATTTAACACCCTGACAAAGGAGCACAGGGGACCTCATATTATTACACGGCTTTTGATTATAGAGATACAGGATGAAACCACGCTAAAGGCACACATGCAAAGCTCTTGTCAGGTGATAAAATCCTGTCCCCGTCCTCTCGGTGGCTCACGGAGGAGAGGTTCACCCTCCTGAGTGTGATGGCCACTCTCTGCATGCAGTCACGTTTGTGGGCAGACATTGAGTGGAAAAACGGCTGGAACAATGGAAAAACAAGGGTGGGGGGTTGGGGGGGATGGTTTTCCGCAACCGGGGAAATGCGGCTTGGAGCATGAAATCAGAGCCACTGGAGATGGCTGCTCTCTCATTGAATCGTGCTCTCCTGTTCTGCTGACTTGGAGGTTTGTGGCTGTAATGAATATCTTGCCTGGGATTGTGGAGGCTTCCCTGGGCTGCTCTGTATTCAGCTGCAGCTCAACACAAGGTAGACTCAGTGGCTCTACGGATGGATGGATGGTTGGTCTTTTTTTTCCCTTTCTGCTTTACTCCTTGATGAAATTCATTACTTGTGTAATAGGGGTTTGGTTGTGCGCTGACTGGGTTTCATAATCTGCTCTCCGTGCACAGTGGAGATAAATCAGCCCCCAGAAAGTCATTTTGAGGTCTAATTGCTTACACATCCAGAACTCACCTGAGATTTGCTGTTTAGTTACACTCGGCCGTTGGTGAAATAAGAACAAAAATACCAGAAAACGTGTACTGCATGAAAAAATATCTGTTGACATTATGGGAAAATGTATTCAAGAGTGTTTGCCCTTCAGCGTGTAAAGTTTGCTTTCACAAATTTTAGGCTTTTCATTGTATATTTCTCAAGGAGAAGCAGTTTTGTAATAATTATCAGTCATACTCTACTCATTAAAATAGCAAACTGACAGTTTTCTAAACCTTGAAAGTTACACTCTTCAAAAACCAAAAACACTAAACCAAAAACAAAGAAAAATGAAAAAAAACAAACAAAGAATGCGTCTGTTTGTCTACAATAACTCAATTTGTTAGCATGTCTGGCTAAAAGCTTTAATAGACCACCTACAGTTGTAACCAACTACTCCAAGGCTGAGGAGCATTTAATATAACATTATTTTATGAGGTTCCAGGTCACATAAAAAAAATGTGATGAGTGGCTCTACAGGTAGATTTTATAGGATGTGAAAACCATTTCTGATATATATGAAAACGCTTGAACTGCAAATCTTTCTATAAATCATCCTTAGTCAAACCAAACTACAATGTAGATTGGCTATAGACAACCGCAACCAATGTATTAATTCACATGTGCGTGTATTAATGTTAACATTTTTGATTTATTTTGCTGTTTGCATATGTATGTCCACAATGTGCTTTAGTATGCGTGTATGTATTCATGTATGTATGTATGTGTGTAAACAAAAAACTTCAACTGTAGCATGTTCACTGTGTAGTTTCTACCCACTGTGAGGAAGCTGATAACCTACACATCAGTTAGTCTGCATTGTAAAAGTCTTTTCTTGTCTAACTTAAAAAATAAATATATATTACTTTACAAAAATACTGGGAATTTTGATGATCAATCTGCTGTGTTAGAACCAAAAGCTACAAGGTGTAGGCTAGATCTTTGTGATTTTTTTGCGTACTGACACTGAACATTTTTCAGTAATTCACAGTCTCCCATTGTGTCTGTAAAAATCATGTTTGTTAACATAATGTTAAATTTTTTTTTTTCCATTTCGGTATTATTTTTTGACAGTGATAAAAGGCAAGGCGTGATACAGGAAACTGACAAAAGTGAGACACCTCCAATTATGTTGAAACTTTTTAAAAACATGCATCAACAATGCTGTGTTTAATGTATGGTTATATTTAGGCACAAAAAAACCCAAACACTTTTGTTGTGTTAGGAATAGATAATATGGGGCGTCCAGGAGCTCATCTGGTACAGTGTTCTGACCGCAGCTGCCGCAGGTTTGATTCTACCTGTGGCCCTTTGCTGCATCTCTCTCCCCTTTTCACGCTTAATCTGTGCTATAACTAATAATGGGAAAAGCCCAAAAAACAATCTTAAAAAAAAGAAACATCATATTTTGGCTAAAAATACCTACTTTTTGTGGCTGGAAATGGTGCCAATTTCTCGCTAAAAACACATACTTTTGTTGTTTGTTGGTTTTAAAAAGTGGTCTGCAGCTAAGCAGCTGTCTCTCCGAAGTGTTACACCATCCACCACCGCCTCCACCTGCTGACAACAAAGCCCTCTCATATACATGCATTCTAATCTATCTGAAAACAATATGATACATATGAAACATACAAATGTATCCGGGTTTTGCATAAGCATAGAGTACTGATATTTTCCTCTGGCGACTGGGATGGACACATCCAGTTCAGAACAATTGAATTTCATAACAAATCAAACAGACAATAGAACAATATAACAAAGGCGACTTTTTCTGTGTTTCTTTTTTGTCAGAATCAGACTGAGGAAATCTGTTTATCCGTCACTCTCATATCTGCATCATGTGTGTTGGAGGGTGGGAGGAAGAGGAAGGTTTCAGCCAACTGGCTTCTCATCACAGAGCTCAGTCTTCATCACCACTCCTCCACACAAACACACACAGACAAACACACACACACACACACACACACACACACACACACACACACATTCCCGAATAATCGTCTCCTCGTCCCCATGTGGTTCTCTACTACTCACCCAGTGATGAGTGAACTGAATACTGAGCTGCTTATTGGAGCATGATTACACTCCAAAGGACCCACAGCTAAATATCACCCAGATGAACAGCCATTTCCCCACAACAATAGCTAATTGAACACAGTGCCCTGCCTCTCTAAGGCTGTGTTGAGGCCTATTGAAACGGTGGAGGTTGATATTTCTTTCAAAATGGACTCTCAAGAACTGAGCATCCACAGCTGCTGTCTGCATTAAGTGGCCTGAGTGGCTCTAATTTCCTGCAGCATAAAAAGGACTGGATAAAATACTGCTGGATAGTCATTTAGGAGTCATGGAGCAGGAATGATTTTGATAGATGATCCTGCAGAGTCACATCATAAGGATATACAATGTTGCATGTGCAAAGCACCCACACAGTTACAGATTAAGTGCTGAGGTGAAAACAAGTCCAAAATGACAATATTTGTGGGGTGTCTCAATGAAAACAATAACAAAAGACAGACTATGATGACTTTATGAAGTAGTGTGGAATTGTTCTCTTCATTGAAAATCTATCCAATGTGATTTTGTCAGAAATTATGTTCACAGTGTTTGATTCATGTTACTTTTAGTCACTTTTAGTTATGTTTATTCATGTTAAGTTTGTCATTCTAATGAAATAGCAACCAGAAGGTGAAAAAATATAATGCACTGTTACCTTGACTAACATTAAAGATTATTCTTGCAGTGAACATTGTTGGAGACAAACGGGATAATGTAAGTACACAACTAAACAAAATATATATAATATAGGTCTAGTCTTTTTTGGACATTTAATGCAGAAATGTCACATACTGGCAGTTAGACTTAGCATCAGAGTGATGAAGGCTCTTTGTGGTGAAGAGGCAGCTGGTCTGAAAGGCAAAGTCCTCCATTAACTGGTCCATCTCTGTCCCAACGATCATCTATGGTCATGAGCTTTTGGGTAGTGACCACAATAAGTTTACTCCATAGGGTGGCTTGGCTCAGTCTTAGAGATTCGGTTCGAGTTTAGACATCCGGAGGGAGCTCGGAGTAGAGCCGCTGCTCCTATCCGACCCTGGATAAGAGGATTAAAATGGATAGATGAATGGATGGACACCTATAATAAAGTAGGAAACACCTCAATTTCATTCATACCAATAATGTGTTAGATTTTCTTAAGAACTTTGAAATTATGAGATCTTTTTTGACAACACCTCCACAGGAGTCTTGAAGACAGCGTCAGGTCATCAGGGAGTCGGCCCGCCTGCTGCTCATTGTGTTTTTGCTTTTAGTCAGAAAAAAATGCAGATTCTTGTGACATGACGTTGCACAATAACTTAAATGTAGAAAAAAATGTGATGTCAGTCAGTAGGTCATAGTAAGATTTGCATTTGAACAATGCATAGGGGCCTAAAAAACTTACTTCATGTATACAGCAGGAAAAAAAATGAAGGTGTGGGCTAAAATTAATAACAAAGCTGGGAATCTAAACACCTGGAAAAGTAATAACTGATCTGAGTCGCTGGAATCCATTATAAACAAACCTTAAATCCTTTTTCAAGTCCACCAGTTTCTCCAAATGTACCAGAGAAGCTGCTTTCATCCAGGGCGCACACAAAGGGTGGACAAAATAAAACAATACAACAAGACCACCCATTGCTGTCTCAGAGATCACCACAGAGTGGAATCAAATCCTCTCTGACACGACGCATATTCAAGATAAGCCCTAGAGTTCAAGTACTTGTTGCAGGGCTGTTGCAGTGGATTGCGTAATGCTGTTGATGCTGTTTTGGTGTCCCGCTGTCCCGCTGTAGAGCTCAGTTACCGACGGAGGCCCAGCTTTGATATCAGAGCCCAGCATGTTGTCTGAATGTTTGGACACGTTGCATGAAGGTGCAGCAAATCTGCTTCCATCGGAGCCAACCTGCCAACATCAGGCAGGCCCCCCTCTCTCAGTGTGTAATCACTGTGCAGCTTCCTGCTGTGGAGAGTGTGCATGTGTGTGTGTGTGTGTGTGTGTGTGTGTGTGTGTGTGTGTGTGTGTGCATGTCTGTACAATGGCATACATGTTTGTAGTGTGCATTCATGAATACTGATGAGCCTGTGTGTGTCTGCTAATAACATATGGAACAGCCTCGGATAAATGATGTCTGCAAGATAGATGGATAGATGGATAGATAGATAGTGTGAGCGTGTGTGTTTGTGTGCATGTGTGTGTGTGTTCAGGTGCTGCTTCTCCTTGGTAGCTTGAAGGTCTATCGGCTGATTTGAGCCTCCAGGGCTTCCTGTCAATCTGTCTACTCCTATCACATCTTTATCTTTATAATGATGAGATACGTGGCTCCGTGCGGGCTGAAGGTGGTCTAATGCATTCCCTCGCTCTGGCAGGCAGACGTTGACTCACACACCTGTACACACGTGCACAAGTGGCTGCATGTGGCAATTATGCTTTTGCATCGATGCTCATTTGTGGAATGTTTTTGTGCTATTTTTCCTTTTTGGAAAGCTTTAATTGGTTTAGGGTGGATATTCATTCTCGACTTGGGACACTTAGTCTAAATGACTATGACTAATAAATATTTCTACACACATGGTTCACAAGTGGGACTTGTGGATATCTTGTGGATGAGGGGATGACAGATGAGGTAGTGAGGACAGGTGTGTTAGTGGGGAGGACTGTTTTAAAGAGAAGTACACAGATATACATTTCATATCTGATTTTACATATGACACTTGAAAATCACTGCATGTCTCTTACCTTCGGTGTGTGTAAACAACAAAAAAAAAAAAAGAGGCCAATCACACTTTAGCTGGGCCTTTTCTTACCTAAGCACTTCCCATAAACACACCTGTTCCTACTTCTTCTTCTATCAACCCACTAATCCAGTAGATATAGTGGATCCTAAAGTTCCTTTTGACGGAGTGGTATGTTGCATTTGCTTACCTGGCCAATGAGTATGTTTTCATTCATGTCAGTATCATCAGATCAGTCTCAAACACATTTTGATTATATATGCACTGTTTCATTTTGACTAGGCCCACCTCAGTCAGCATATCCAGGTCCCTCAAAACTGGAATCTGAGTTCTACATCATGCAGCACAACACTGGGATATTCCAAACAAGGCAAGGCCCCAATCAGACAAAGCCCATTTTAGCAGCTTTTTGTAATATAATGGTTTTCAATGAGAGTGGTATTTGATATAGATTTTCGGAATAAGCATTTTTTTTGTTTTGGTGAATAAATTCATGTTTTGGGTATTCATACGATTGTTGCCAAGATATTTCCCTTAAAATGACAAATGTCAGTCTTGTGATGGTGCTGGAAGAAAAGTCAGGAATTACCAGAGTCATTAGCAGTTGTTGGGATATTTTATACTGTTGCAATTTTGTGGACCCACCGTTTGTGTCAAAAAAAAAAGAAAGGAAAAAAAAGATCAAAACACTAGACGCTACTGTGCATGCAATGTATCATCAAACCCCAAACAGCCCATTCATAACTTGTGTCTTCTTTTGAAGACTTTGAAAAACACTTTCATGACAGAACTAATTGCTCTTCAGTCTGTGCAACTGTGAGCACATTTCTCCTCAAGCTGAAAGCGAGACTCACTTAATAATGTAAAATCAGAGACAGACTCTGCTTCTCATCACAGACAGTAAATGTTTGTGGGATTTGGGGAGCATAGTGGACATGTTGAGAGCTATTTTAAAGGGACATGGGCATTTTCTGGTTCTGACATTTCAGTTGTAAGCTCATTTGAATGTTAAAGCATGAAGATGCTCTGCTGGGGGAAATCCTTGATTGGTGTCTGTGTTTCTCTGGTTTCATGAGCGGGTTTGTTCATGTTCACAAATGCAAATTGGCTTCGATGGGCATGAAAGGAGAAACTTGATTTCTTTCCTCTATTTTTTGGCTTCAGTAGCCCAAATAAGCATATGAATGCTTCTCTGCCTTTCAGTGCGAGCATGTGTGTCTCCGCTGAAGATGCACTGATGTTTCAAACTGTGTCATCTGGTTAAATCATCAGAGCACAGCGAAATGCTGCCGGGACCATCCCCAAACACAAAGTCATCGCTTGAAAGAGAGAGCAATGCACAATCCAGCTCCAATTGAATCTTTGCCTGAATTACCGCCTTCATTTGGTATTTTCCTCATTAAAGATGAATGCAAGTGAACTTAAAAGAGGTTTAGATGAAAAACCAAGAGGTACACAGACCCCTCGTCATTTTCTCGGGCCTCTGGGCTTCGAGTTTATGGCCTGAGTTCCTGCTTTGTAAATAAACACCAAACAGCCACTGCTCTGCTTTTACTACACCAAGGGGAATATTTCAGCATGTGTGTTTAATGAATGTGAATCGGAATTTGTGCATCTGCATGCGAGCGGGGTTTGGGACTTTGTTGTGGGTCTAATTAATGTTTTAGTTGACGTATGTGTCTATTAGAGTGTTTGTGTGCATGTAAGCATTTTGGGTTTGCTTTATGTGTTTGTGTGTGGTTTCCCTGCAACATAATGGAAATCATTTCGGAGACAGGCACCAAAATAGCTTCAGTGTATCCAGTCAAAGAGGACTTGTCATGTTTAACACATCCCGCACCGCCTTTTCAAAACAAGAAATGTTAATAGCAACAATTACACATGTCAGTGCGCTGTTATTATTAACATGAATGCTACTGCTAAGTAATTGTTTGAGGACCAAAAATGACAAAATGACACAACATTTTTGTGGCAGTCGTCCGCACGACAGGGAGCGCTCAGGGTGAGGAACAATGTGTGTCTGTCATTCGTTTCACAGCGTTACAGCTCAGCTACAGCTGTGACGAGGAAGACAGGCCCCATTTAATTCAGACGGAGAGGCTGAAGGAGTGTTGAGGGGGGATGGGAGAGCAGCCACGGGTTTTTTTTTTACACTGTCACATGTCCTCCCTGCACCTTGTGCTGCAATCGCCTTTCTCTCCTCCAATATTGCTGGAGACATGATAAGCACTGAAAACATCCCATCTGCCAGCACATCCATATATGATGCTCAAATTGTATCAGACAGCTTTATCAACATTTTTTAGTAGATGTTAAATAACATGAGGTTGACAGTAGAGATGAGTAAGTTACTTTACAAGAATAGAAGTAAAAACTACTACAATGTAAAATATACTCCAGCACTCCATATTCTGGACTTCAAGTCCTGCATTTAAAGGAGCTGCGTGTAACATCCAGGAAATTATTATATATCAGCAAACAACTATTTGCTATGAAAGGATATAGTGGAGCAGCCCAATCACCAGATTAAAAAAATATATTTTTTTCAATTTAAAAACAATGATGTATAATATTTTGTAGCCTTTACATTAAAACTTTTGGTTTCAGTATCACAGTGGGGAAGGCGTGATTAGGTTTAGGTGCAAAGATGACATGACAAATGACAAATTGGTCATGGTAAGAAAAGATCACGTTTTGGCTTAACCATGTTTGGTGGCATGCAAAATGCTGACAAATGCTGCACTGTGTTGCAAAAAAAACCCAGGTTCATGCCACAAATGGTGGGAAATGCTGCAAGGGGTTCCTAAAAAAACAGCTGGTGTTGTTGGACTTGAAAAGTGGTCTGCAGCTTGGCAGGCATCTCGCCTAAGTAACACAGCATCCACCATCCCCTCCTCCTCCGGATGACAAAGGTCATCTTATATATTTGTGTACTTTAGAAACATTGATATGTAACCATGAAGGAAAAAAGGGTAGAAAATGCACAACATCCATAAAATGTTGAGAAAAGTGCCGGACCCACACAAAGTACAAGCAAAAACAGAGAAAGGTCCTCATACTTTAGCTCCCTTTGCAGCTTTTATTGACCTACTCACTTGTGAGCTAAAGTGTGCAGACCTTTCTCTGTTAAAAAAAAAGATCCTGTAAGTCATTATAACAGAAAACCTTGCATATATTCATGTAGTATCTCAAAATAATGATTTTCTCAAAAAAATGCTTAGTACCTCAAAATAATTACTTGGGATCTCAAAAGTAATGAGAAACTTTTGCAAAAAATGACTCAGGCCTATGATAAAATAATGAGAAAGTTTCTCAAAAATGACTCAGTATTGTTTTTCATTATTTTGAGATACTAACTCATTATTTTTAATAATCAGTCATTATTTTTAGAATGTTTCTTGTTATAACAGGATCTTTTTTTCCCATCACAGTGGCAGAAATGGGCCTCCATAAACTACAACTGTCAAATAAATTAGGGAGAGTTAAAAGTAAAATATATTTGCCTCTGAAATGCACCGTAATAGAAGTACAACATGGCCTAAAATGGAAATGCTATGTACAAATACCTCAAAATTTACATAATTACAATACTTAAGTAAATGTACTTTCCACCCCTGAAGGTTGACAAAGAAAGGGCCTCTACTGAAACCAAGCAAGCAAAACAACCCAACCCCACTGTGAATATGAATGCTTGTCTCTGGAGACCGATGATTTGAGGCACTAATACCCACGAGACTTGGACATCAGCGTCTCTGTGACGCTCTGTCTGCTGAAAACAAGCTGAACTGTGTTTTTCATGTGGCCCCCAGGAGCAACTGGTTAATAAAAGCAGCTGGACAGTCTGTAACACCATGAGCCCCCTGGGGATTGGCCGCCTCCTCTGACACAGACATACATATAGATAGAGGCATGTGCTGAACACACACACACACACACAAACACACACACACGGTCATGTACTTGCACATTCATGAGGACACAGACACGGGCATGCAGTGGGTAAAGCTGTCTCTCTCTTTGACGCAGCAGATGGGGGCATCTCAGGCCAGGTGAGGCTTGAATATTTCTGTTTTAGCTCCCAAAAGGATGCAGACAAAAACCTGTGTAAAGTGATGAATAGGTAAAGGACACCTGTGAGGGATTTTATTATAGAAAATATATTGTTTGACCTGTCTAAGACTCCCTCAAGCTCCAGAGAAACAGAAATGCCTTTTTAAAAAGCATGTTTATTCAATAATACATTTGTGTCATGCCTGATGCTGCTATCTTTAGCCCGTTAAAGAGTCTTAGTGCTGGAAAAAATTTTCTCCTAAAAATTGAGAATTCCTTCTAATTTGAAAAGTTACCAAAATTATATATTAACTATTGAACAAGAGGAAACCACAGTCTTACTATTGGCTCTTTTAGTCAGATGGTGCTTTGAGCTAAATGCAAACATCTGAGTTTAGCAAATTAACATGTTATCACCAGATAATTAGTACTGAACAGATAAATGTATAAAGAGAAGTGAATACAGTTTTTGGAGGCAGGAGCCTGGTTCATTCCAATGAAAAGCTTAGTGGTACATGAAGCCAAAAAAGACTTCCAAGGTGTAAAATTATGTGGATCTTCTGCGTCATTTGGCCCTAAGAGCAAGCACACATGAGATTTTCAATGGCTTCCAATACTTCCAGTTTTGCCCTGCTAACTTAAATTGGGATAAAATTATTTAATTGTACAGCTCTTCTAGACATACTAAATGTTACTTGGCCAGATGGATTCAATCTTGATCCTGAAATAAGTCATTTGAAATCTGATGCTCAAAAAATGACAGTGTTTTTCCTGTTGGAAGTGCATATGTTTTTTTTTTTGCTCCACTGCAAGATATTTAGTGCACCTGTGGATGCTCTTTCTCCTAAACCTAACCATCCCTGACCTTGTTGCCTAATCCTAACCATTGTTGACAGTCCAGCGTTGGTTGCCATGTGCTTATTTTGTGTAAAGATAATGATGTGCTGCATCATCCCACCATGTGCATTTGTTGATGTCATGGTAATGGCATCCTGGAAGGGACACAGATGATGTAGAACGGATAAATGGACACGTCAACTGTCAACTGTCTCCCCTAATCAACTCTGCATTTCCACTCTGTAACGGATTGGGTCGTTGGTTCTTGGATAATGGAGGTTTTGAGAGCGCTGGAGGCAGCAAAGTTAGCCCAAAGCGTACAGCCACATGTGTCTTGGGATTCTACAATGCTCGCCGTTTATTACAAACCACACATCAACCATACCAAGGCCAGTTGTATGGCTTTCATCATATATGAGCAAATAATAAGCACACACGGTAGCCTAACGTTACTGTTGAGTTGAGAGGCTGAAGGAACACAGAAGCTTGGTTACAGCCATGGCAAGAGCGCCGCTCAGCTAATTTCAAGGATAAACAAAGTGCCATATAGTGACATAACTTAGTACCACAATATGTCTTAAAGGTACATTCCACAATTTCAACTGTTACAAATCGCAGAGACGAAATGACTCAAATCCTGGAGAAATGCATGATAAAAAAAAGCTGGAAGACAGAAAGTTGCAATGATGGTGTGGTACAATAAAGGAAAAAAGATTTATAAATGTAAACGTTATCAGAAAACAGTGTATCGGATCCTCTACAGAGGCACTCAGTGCAGCATGTGTGTGGCGAGCAAAGCGAAAGTGTGTCTGAACTCGGGACAGACAGATCAGCTGGATGCAGGTTAGCAGTGTCCAGACAACTCGTACGCTTTGAACTTGGCATAGAACCCTTTAAAGTTTGCATTATGATTACATTTATTTGTGGCACTGAGCACTGAGCTTGTTGTCATGTTGTTCTGTGTTGGTGGCAACTACACACACACACACACACACACACACACACACACACACACACACACATACTCAGCCCCTCATATTTCACATATTTAATTAAATTCAGCTACAAGCAAGAGCACAAATGTCCTGACTCATTTTCTCATTCAAATAGGGCAACATGAGCCTACAGGTTAGAAAAGTGGGTTGTGACGAGGATTTATATACCAACTGGCAAAAACTGGGGGAGTGTATGAATGAGCAATGCTCTCCCATTGGCAATACTACTATTGTGCCTGTGAGCAAGTCACACAACACTATGATGTTGCTGGGCAGCTCCCATTGGTGAATGTTTGTAAGTGACCTTAATTTGTCCTGCAGTTTCATGTGATTTGTGCATCTCTGCAGTTTTTGTGCATCTGTGGCCCCATGAAGCTTATTTGAAGCTAATTCTCCGATAGCTCGTGGCTGATGGATTAACTAATGCTTTGTTGTTGTTTTTGTTGTTTTAAAGCCCCATTAGTCAACATTGATTACAAGAGTCTTTGCTACTGTAAATATATTGATTGGGCTTTTAACTGTCTGGATGTCAGAGGTCAATAATATTAATCACTGGACTCAAGCAGGAAATCCATATTTCTCTAAATTTTTTAACCTGTTATTATTATTATTTTTTTATGATGTTCTTGTGATGTAGACCTATTTAATGTTCAACAAGTTTGCATGACAAATAATGTTTTGTGTGTGTGTGTGTGTGTGTGTGATCTTGATTGCAGATTTGAATAAGTCATCAGTGGATTCTGGTGATTGGTTTGCTCGCTCCTCGTGAAAGCCTCTTTGGTCAGAAGGATGTTACCTTTTACGCATTTGTCCCCACAGTGTTAGCGCTTTCATTCAGAGCACAGCTGTACTGTCATTTTCCCTGTCACAAAGGCTTGAGGTGGGAAATCGGTGTTACAGATTTTCCTGAATATTGATTCCTGCTCCTATTCTCACCTGACCCCATGCAGGGAATGTTCCTAAACATTGGGTGCAGTCTGCTCTGGCTGCATGCTTACTGCACTGCTGGGTAATGTGGATTAACTATTTAAACAAGATTTCAATAGTTTAAGACATGTAGGTTAAAATGAGGTTACGTTAAGTTTAAAACTGAAATACTTGTTGTGACGTCTTTATCTTGAACCACAGTATGTCTTGTCAGATTGTACCAAATCTTGTCAAAAACTTTCTGAGCTGTATAAGAGCCACAGCACTGATGTGAAAGAAAGGGACATTCAGCGTTCAGTAGGTCATTGCTACTTCACCAAGTATTGGAAAATCCTGTCACTGTTACAGAGTGTTGGATTCCTGCTGCAGTGACAGATATATGAACATTTTTGGATACAAGTGGAAAGAGTCACCCATCTGGGGACCGCTGCATGCGTTCCAGCTGTGATGACACAGAAAAGGAAGCCGTGACACAGAAAAAAAGCCAGCAGAGATTGTAGCCTAATGGGTTAGTGTTCCAGTAGTGTGCTTTTCTGCACCAGGAGATGATGTGATGTAAGGCTACACAGCAGCGGCTTTCAGCCAGCAGTGTAACCGTGCCCTGGTCTGCCTTCATATCGCTCATGCATTGACGGAGTCTCCTTGCATATTCATGTGCTGAGGGAAAAGGATTTTGTTGCTCTGAGAAACTAGTAAAAGTCAGCAGTTAAATGTTTAATGGCTGCTGCTATGCTGAACTTTCAGGATGAAGGGATGGATGAAGGGCAGGATGGAAGAAGCTGAGGAAGAGACACAGTGGAACATTAACATGACATAAATGGTCTCTGCATCTTTCTTTAAGCTGCCCAGCACCACCGCAAATACATACATAATAGACACAGAAAAATAAAGCTGCACATATGGCTTTATCTGAATTTTGGTGCTGCAATAGGAAAGTCGATCTTGGTCATGACGGATGACATTGGCTATGGTTATTAGCATTGATTCTTCTCTGTCTATAGGCAGTGATGTGTTGAAGTTCAGCAGAACTCCAGATATCCCCGCTGCGAGTGCATCCTGAGGGATTGTGCTTTTTACTGATGTCATGTTGCGTGATTTCTGGGTAATTAAGTCCATCAAAAATTTACAGCTTCAAAGTTACATGCTGCTACAACTTAGGGCTGCAAAAGTGCAAAGTTTCCTTGTGCGTTTATGTGGTGTTTTTCCTGATCTGCATCAAGGGTCTGACAGTATGTTGCATAAATTGCAAGGCCCACTGAGACAAAAATTTTGATTTTAGATTGTATAAATAAACTTTATTCAATTTATACAATTGACCTTTTAAAACATGAGTAAATTGGTTTGATTTCTTTCAAAAATGTGGGAAGAGGATGATGGCCAAATTAACACATGGCCCAAAAAATAGCAGCAAATTAGTAAAAAGTAATAAGAAAATTACCTGAAAATAAGCCAAAAAAAAGGAAAGTAAAAGACAAAAATAAACATTGAAATGAACTGAAAAAAGTGCAGAAAATTGAAAAATATATGTGTGTTTTTCCCTGTAACACTGTTTCATACATATAATTATATGATTATACATAGGTTTCGAAAGATTTTTCTATTTTCTAATACGTGGTCGTTATGTGGTCACCAGCAGCACTTCAACCTTACCTGCTGTGTTTCATGTGCATGAAGCAGGTTCCCTATGGCCATCTGCCAGTGTATGATAACACCGTGACCGTGTTCTCACATGATGCCGTCCAGCCGTGTTTCATGCGCACATGAAAGGTGCAAACTTATTCCAAAAGCATTGTCAAAGCAGCGCTATTTTACAAGTTTGGAATGAGAACAGGCTGGTGTTTCATGTCACGTTCAGGGTCTTCACAAAATGATTCTGAGGGCTGCCATCAGTCCGCGGACCGCACTTTTAGAAACAATGGTTTATGTGTTTTATTATTTGTTTGTGGGAATGACTCTCTGACACAGCACCTCATGAGTAAAGTAAGTTTCAACTTAGATGTCCAAAATATTAAACTTTTCCATGACTTTCTGCCCTCAGAGCTCCAAAATCACTGAATGACAGAAATCCCAAATCCGGATCAGAGCCTAATTATTAAAACTTGCACTATATGTCAGAGCTGTTTCAGATGTACTACACTACAGTTTGACTTTATAATACTCGTCTCAGGCAGACAGTCTTTATTAAAACCAATATTTCACTCCAGAAAAAGTTTCTGACTGTCGGAAGTTTGTGAAACAACATTTGGACCATGTGATAATAATCCTTAGCATAAAGTAGAATATCCATGTAAAGATGATGCTCCTCTCTGCAGTTTGACAACAGCTGCCACAGAAATGCAAGAAAACCTCCATAAACATTTTCCTAAAGCTGCAGAATCTGTGTTTTATCATTTCTTTTTAGGATTTGACTTTGACTCAGAATGGCAAAGGCATACAACGTGATCACACAACTTGGAAATCTGAAATATTAGACTTTAGCACCTAATAGATAATTATGCTCCGAAACCCCTAAAATCATCAAATGGCAAAAATCCCATATACAGATCAAAACCTGAAACAGGCCCCATAGATTTGTTGGTTTTCCATCCAATTGATTTACTTCTGTAAGTTTCAAAGGAAAAACAATCAAAAACTGACAAGCAAATGTGATGCTTAATTTTTTGACAAGCTTTTACATCCATGCAGACGTTTAAAAACTGTCGGGCAGTGTGTTGGATTCTCAACAGTACTGTTTTCTGACTGTACACTGATATTTTGAGGGTCATCACCAGCTGCATCCTTCTTTAGCCTCAGCCTCACCACACTGGGTTGTTTGGATCGAATCAAAGTGCCCTCTAATCGCCAGGCCGCAACAGCTGCATCGGCTCTGGGCGGGGCCCTGCCGTGCTGAGCTGCTCCACGGGGGTTAAAGTTGTAACCCACATCTTTAATTTGGAATATATCTGGGCTAGTTAATCACAGAGCTGAGAGAGGCTGAGGTAAACTGAGGGCCATTCATTACCCTGCTTTCTCTCTGTGCACACACACAAACACACACACATGGATGCATACACGTACAGATATTCTACATTTTGCACACATGCAGAAGTGTGCGTGTTAATTAATGTGTGCTCACTTTAGGTTAAATGTTTTATTTAGTTTTATCAATGTCATTAGTGTTCATGCAATTTAGAATAGGGAGAGGATTTATACACACATGCAGTGACACACATGCTCACACACTCTGCCCTCCACTTCTCATCAGGCTTCCCCGTTACTGCTGTTCCTCCTCAGGGGCAGTGCTGGATGTCTCATCTCATCCCATCACCCTTCTCTTCCTCCTCTCCCTGCTCATGTTCGGACTAAAATAAAAGTAGAGAGGCTTCCCTTCCTGTTCTGCCACTCCATTTTCACGTGTACTTCTTCTTATAGCCCTCGCTGAAAACTACAGTAGGTCAAAAAAAATCCAGGGAGTCACAAAAAAACTGTCATTTTGGAAAAAAAAAAAAAAAAAAAATCTTGAATTCACAACATTATTGCAAACGATTTCTCACCTTTTGCACTGATGCAACACAAGGGTTATGTTCGCAATACGACTATCATACCTGGACCGCCTGCACACACTGTCAGTGTGTCTGTTTCCTCTCAGTGCAATAAGTATATAAACAGCCATTCTCTAACACTCACATGTTCACGCTGGATGAGGGTACTATGGGTTACTAATGGATGTTGCTGCTATTTTTAGTTTAAAGCTGCAGATGTGGTGTCTCACCTGCATGGAAACCAGATATAAATTTTCAAGAAATTTCATCATTTACTGGTTAATTTTGGAAAAGAGTATGTGTTCTGAGCAGAGCCTGGGAATGTGGGTCTGGCAGACTCCACTAGACTCAAAATATTGTGTATGTGGCTTCTTTTAGGCATCTTTCCTGCTCTTACCTGAGATGTCTCGCTTTTTATTTATTTATTTATGCGGGTCTGGCCATGTTTCTGCTCTCTTTTCCCCTGCAGCTGGCCCTCAGACCTGCAGGCTATAAGCTTCACTGTAGTTATTTCCAAAAGACCTTTTTTTAGTTGATCTGAATATCTCAGACTCACGCAAATATTTAACATGTCTAAAATAAAATTTGTGTGGTTCTCACTGAACATCTGTTTATCAGTTTTACACAAATACCTGTAGCTCCAAGATCTACAAGAATGTAGATGTTTTTCCATTATCAGCATATTTATGGACTCATGTCTGTATTTATAGCAGCTCCCCTGACAGACAACATGAAAAACATTCTCTTCTAATACCACTAATGTGTATTCATCAGCATTTGCAGACAAAGACTTCTGCTTCAGCATTAAGCATGTGAAATACTTCTCGGGAATAAAAGAGACTTTTTTTTGTATCAAACTTTGCAGTTTCCACTAAGCCGTTCTAATTTGGTACATCATCATTTGCATGAAAATACTTGGATGTAATAGACCCAGAACTTGACACGGCAGTGCTCACTCTTGATACTCTAAGCTCATTTTTAGTTTTTATGCAGCGTGGAGTGTGGAGGATGAGATGTGCTGAGAGTTAGCAGCAGCAGACTACACCCGTGACATTTCAGCTGTGACTATCATCGTACATCAAACAGCAGAAGAGACATTTTGTGTGTGCTGTTTTGACTCAAGGAGACCATTTTACCAAGCACAATGGTCTGTCACTGAGATGAAAAAGAGAGGAGATAGTGAAGGAAAGGAGAAACAGAAAGAAGGAGTAACTGCAGGAGGAAACTGAAAGGAAAAGAGGATGAATTACAGGAGAGGGGCAGGAGAGGGTTAAAAAAATGGGATGGGGGGTCGTGCATATTGGAGGTGGGTCAGCTGCAGGGCTTAAGAGCAAGGAAAGGTGAATTTTAAAAAAGCCAAAAAGAGAATATTTTGTCTCAGACTGCCTTTAAAATTGGGGCACTTGTTCATTATTTAACCAGGTAAAAGTAAAAACTTTAAAACTCTTTTTCAGTCTTCCGCCTCCATGAATAATTAACCCCGCATTTGGCCCCAGACTGGAGGGCACTGAGAAGGAAGAGAACAAATAAACCTGATACAAAAGGTTAGGAAAACTGCTGAGTCACAGCCATGGTAAGAAAAAGAATTTTAGGAGAACAATTATATCAAACTAACTGATAATTACTCAAAGATTTAAAGTTTGTTTTGCTCTAAAGGGACGGTTAACCTAAAACCCCCCCCAAAAAACCCAACATATTTTCCCCTTACTTGTAGAGCCATTTATCAATCAAGATTGTTTTAGTGTGAATTACAGAGCGTTAGATATCGGCCTTAGAGATGTCTGACTTCCCTTAAATATAATGGAACTAGATGGCATATGGCTTGTGGTGCTCACAGCACTGAAAAAATACATTTGACAAACTCAACAGAAAATTCTCTTTCCAGAAATCATGATCTGGTTACTCAAGATAATCCACAGACCTTGTTGTGAACAGTTTCATGTAGGAACTATTTTCTTTCACACTTGCCAACCGTGCATCTACTCATGGACAAGAGGTTTGTGCTCCTGACAGCAGGGCGTCCTCCTCAGCTGAGCTGTAACATTACCTACCTCAGTGGTGCCAGGTGAGCTGACAGTAGATGAATGCTTCCTTCTGAGCAGCAGCACAGTTCGCAGGTATAGTTCGGTGGAAAGAAAATAATTCCTCTGTAAAACTGCTGTGAATTGTCTTGAGTAACTGGGTCATGATTTCTGGAAAGAGAATTTTCTGTTGAGTTTCTCAAATGTATTTTTTCAGTGTCGTCTAGTTTCACTGTATTCAAGAGAAGGCAGACATCTCTACAGCTGATATCTCCAAAACGGAGCAACTCACACCAAAACAATTTAGACTGATTAATAGCACTAAAGATAATTGGAAAAATATGTAATTTTGATTTGGGGTGAACTGTCCCTTTAATACCCTGGGTGTCTTGGCGTCTGCTCCCAGTGTTAATCTATATGTATTTGTGTATAATAA
Organism: Plectropomus leopardus; assembly: GCF_008729295.1. NCBI lineage: Eukaryota > Metazoa > Chordata > Actinopteri > Perciformes > Serranidae > Plectropomus > Plectropomus leopardus. The sequence continues at coordinate 23,250,060 of NC_056464.1, read as the reverse complement.
GCACAGAGACACCTTTTTTAACATACGGGATCTCCAAGGAGTTCATCCCTCCTCTCACTCCTTTCCTCCTCTTTTTTCTCTCTGTTCCTCATCCCGCTCTCTGAGGAGACTCAGTGATGCAGAACCAATGTTCCAGCATGCATGATGAGGAAGACTTTGGATTTTGTGGGCCACACAATCCCAGGGAATAGGATGCGGTTGTGATACAAGACAGAATTGGGGCCATGATTAGTGAGTTCTTCCCTTGAGGCCACACGAAGGGTGAGAGAGGGGAGGATGCGAGAAAACAGGAAAGCAGTTCAAAGAATGATGTTTTCCCAGTTTAACTCTGTTGGATATAAATTATGTTCATAAGCAGGTAATTTTTCAACTGATATTTACTTGGGTGTTTGCAGTACATTTAATGCAACTTCATCACAACATTAAACTAAACACTGACATTTATTTAAGATTTAACATACTTTAAATTAAAGCTCTGGGAGGTAGAATCTGGAAGAAACAAACAAACAAAACAGCAAAATTTGAAAATACATCCTCCTCCTGCAGCTCCCCTCTCTGTCCGGTGCACCTCCCACTACACGACTATGGGCCAATTCATGCATTCCATACAGTAACCCAGTGTTTCTCATTGATTTGATCCCGCACATTGATTTATTTACTCTTAATTAATTGTAGAGCTGCACACAGCACATTCCCGCAGCCCCTCCTTGCCCTGCTCTTTCTACCTCTCTTTTTTATCAGATCACAAATCAGACAATTATTAGCTGGTAAGCACCCCAGGGTCCCTTCATGTTGCTCCCAGCTGCTGTGGACTGCTTTTCCTAGAGGAGAGCGAGCAGCAGCTCTGGAGATAGATCTTCTGTTGGCTGCTGTAGCTCACACCAGCCCCTCTTGTGTGCCCAATGATGCCAAAATGAAACTGCCTACCCCAGCTTTAAGACGTCACAGAACATATGACCAAATGTTGTTTTATCTCCTGAAAGCATGTGAAGTGGTTAATAAGATCGACTTTGACCATAGACACTGCTTACATTTTGATACATCAATAACAATGATCCAGTATAACAGTATATCACTGACGGCAACCACTCTTTATGAGAAGGTCTACTTTCGTAACTTTATTTCTTTAAGCACTTTTATAGCTGATACACACAAGTATCAATACTCACGTTTGTGTATTAAATATTTTCTGATGTTGTTTATTTTTTCTTGCTTATATTTTATTTCATCATCATTTTCCGAAATAAATACATAACTACTATTTTTGATTTAATGATTTTTAGGCTACTCATCATGCAGAATTTTTATACTGTGGTACTGCTACTTTTGCTACTTCTTGTCAATACTTCCTTCAGCAGTCAGTTGGACCTGAACCAGCAGACAACTTTAACTGTGCCGCATGACGCACTGACGCAGTCTACCTGCTGTAACGTAAATCCAACGCACCTTGTGATGTCACCGTGGGGTATTCAAATTTAACCTGTCACCGCTACATCCGGCTTTTGTTTTTTTTTCTCGCTTTGACACAACCGTGAGCACCTGCTGCACTCGGAGCTAACATCCTGACGTTTTGACACTGTAGATACAAAACTGCGCTGTGCAGGGAATAACTGTTATCACTGCTGCGCGTTTGTGTATCAGCTGTTGACATTTTGATCCGGGAGTGGAGTTTTCCTGTTTTGTGGGCCACCGTGGATCTACCTGTGACACATCTCAAAGGTAAGAACCACCTGCTTGTGCTAACCTGCATGTCTGAGTTGGTCGTGTGCTAATGCTGATGTGTTGGTTTGTCTTTGCTGCTAAATTGTGCTCCTCTGTTGCTTGTGATAATGGCATGTGCAGTTTGCTTCAGTATTTAATGTTGTTGTTTATGGCACTAAGCTATGATGCTCACATGCTGTTGATTCTACATATGGTGGTTATAGTTGTTATGGGAGTTTTTCTGCTGTCACATTATGAATCAGGTGAACAGTAATATTGTTTAACTGTTTTAAGAAAGTGAAGTGTCACTGCTGCATTGTTTAATTGCATTCTTGATTAACTGCATTCTTGTTTTTCTGCAATACTGGCTGCATGGGTCACCTAACATGGTCTTGTTGCAAACAGTACTATTAGTCTCAACTCAAAGGCAATACGCTTGTGTGACAGCTTGTATAGTTCTGATCTCCATTGATAACTCCTGAATTTTGGACATGGAAGGGCTTTCATCAGAGAAATATATGTAAGGTTGCAAAAATATGTTTGTTTTCTTATTTTAATGCCTTCTTGTCTTTTGTAGCCAAATTATTTTTTTCCAGATTTCATATATCTATATTTTTATGGTGTGTATACTACATGGAACCCAGTTTTACTCCCCTCTGACATATTTTGTGCGAATTTGTTTTTGTTTTAGTTTTTTTGCCCCTTTGTTAGAACAGCTGAAGATAGACAGGAAGAGGGGGACAACATGCAGCAAGGGGTTGTGTGTTGTATTCAAAGACAAAATGAGTTTTACAGTAACATAAGCTGTTTGTTACTCTGTTAGCACTCACAAGAGAAATGACCTCTGTCCTCAGTTTCATCCCTAAATTAATGAAGTTTATTATCAGATGCGGTAATGTTGTGACGGCTTGTTTTGTTTTCACCTTGTGAGTTTGTGTGTGTGTAATCATGGCAAAATGTGATCCTGCAGATGCTGTTTCAGAAACTACAACAAAAGCTGTTCTGATTACTTAAGCAGATGTTTATGTCTGCCTGACATTTTGTTAATGCGATACTGTCACAACAGTATAAGATGGAGTCATGAACCTTTACAGGTGTGTAGCTGAGATCAAAATGAAGGCCGAGTTTGAAGATGTCTGTGGTCTGAGCATGGGTGCTGGCAGTAGGGGGTTAGGAGGTAGGGAAGGGGGCATTTCCTGCCACTTTACACCCCTGACCAGTAGTTGCTTTAAATAACAGTTTGCTGCTTCATGCTTGTGCTTAAAAGCTATACGTTGTTGCTGTGCTGTTGTTTTGTACTGGTGTTCTGCTGTTTCTTGTTGCTTCGCATGGCTTGTGTTCTGTCTTGGGAGTTTCTGTTTGTTGTAGCTGTTGCTGTCTTTATGGCAGTTGTCGGCAAAGTCTAGCCTGCGGGCCAACATCGGCCCTCCAGCAATAATATCTGGCCCGTCAGATTATTTTGATAATATGATATTTTTTTTAACAATATCGGACTGACAGTCCCACAAATAGGCTGTAATGTCCAAATAGAGAATCTACCCCTGTCTGAAGCATGCTGATTATACCTTTTATCCATGTTGAAAGTGAGAGTGAATGACAGAGACAGACAGTCTGTAGTAAATTGCTTTCATTCTTGAATAAAATAAACATATCAGGCTTTATCTTCACTGTGCCTGTAAAACAAAATTGCCCCCCCAAGTTGACTATTCATGAACAGAACCATGGATACGTTACAAGTTCAATACGTATCATGTCAGTGTTTTTAAAGTGCCTTAGCTCTGATTACATGTATGTGAGCTGACATTGTCATCAGATGGTGGATGGCATGGCGCTTAGGCGAGGTCACTGCAGAACACCAACAAACAGCAAAACTAGGTGTTATTCAGTGAAATGTTAGCAGCATTCCTGGACATGATTTCACTACCAAATTTATTTTTATAGCAAGACAGTGGGAAACTTTCCATCAGTAATTATAACCCCTCAACTGAGGGGTATTAAAAGCCAAAACCTTTCTTTTCTTACCCAATCCAAGTGATTTCTGTACCTATACATAGCCACATTTTTGTTGAACAGTAAATAAATGCAAAGTATCTTCTACAAAGTAAATGTTGAATATCTGTGCTTTGCAGAAACATTGGGTTGCTGCTACAACCTAATAAAGAATCCGTGGAGCAGTTTGTTATTGTCAGTCCTCTGGAAGACACCTCTCAGCGTTCTGCTTCAGCCTGGAAATACATTCACTTGAGGAGTCAAATGCAGTCCTCTCTGTCTCCCACACTATACATTCCTCTCTTTAAAAAAAAAAATCTTTGGCACTGAGACGGACGTGGATTAAAATATGGGGAGACAACAGGGACAGGCTGGTTAGTCAGGTTTGGAGCACCTATTTCAAATGTCAGAGAGATTAATTTATGAGCAAATGGTTGAGAAGAACAGACTCTGAAAACCTTGATTGTAGAAAAAACACATTTTTAAAAAGATGCCCCAATAACAGACGTATACAAAATGGCTGATGATGACTTACGTTGAGTAACAGGATGCAGCGTTAAATAACTGCGTCTGTGGGTGTGAGTCAGTACTGGAGATTTGTTTTTAATCTGGATTAATGATGACGAAGAGCCCCCATTGGCGTGCAGTTTATGATTTAATGAAGGCGGGGAGCAGGCAGACCCCCTGGGGTGATGCGCATGTGTGTGTTATCTGTGTGTGTGTGGAGAAATGACAGAAACAGAGAGAGAGGAAGAAATTAATAGAGCAAGGGGTGGAGGACGGACTGTGTGTGCGTGTGATTGTGTGTGTGTATGTGTATGTGTGTGTGTGTGTGTGTGTAGCCTATCCATTGGTGCTTTAAAGAGTGTGGGTGAAAACAGCCACTTCATGAGAGCAACACCCTGCAGAGATAAGACCAGCTGAGTACAAGGCTCAATTATTTACTGTTTGAAGGGCTTAAGAGAATTGGAGGGGATTGGAGGGGCTTCATGAAAATTGATGCTTTTGTTGCTGAGGGGGTGGCGAAGTTTAAATGGCGGCCGCTGAGCCATTAGCAGGGGGTCACCTCTTATCAGAGTGCATGCTGGTCGTGTTGGTGGTGGCAGAGTCTTCCCCTCTGGCTGGAGGTGGCAGGAAACCGGCTTCTGTTTAATGATGACGAACCATCTGATGCGCTTGAAGAGGGTAAAAAGAACTCCACGCTGCGGCTCTGCAGGCGCTTGGATCTGAAGCTGTGGCGATGAGATGATCTCCTAAATTATCGCTGAGCAGCAGTGAATGCAAACAGCACTTAATGATATGTTGTGATGTTGTCAGTGTGGGAGGCAGCAGGCTTCGTGCGGCTTGTGTTGACAGAGACGGAATAAACAGAACAAATTAGTCGATGTCTTTTCCCACATTGTCACTGCAGGTGATGCCAAGTTGATAGCTGTGTTTATTTTATTTTATAGAGCTGCAGCTAAAGATTATAAATTGATATGATTATTATTCTACTTGAGACATCAAATGTCAGAAAAGAAAATGACCATCATTATTAGGGTTGCAGCAGTATAGTGCTTTCAAGGTATCCGGAGGTATGAAACTTGATGGCTATCATACTATGTACATTTATGTATTGAAAAATAGGCCTAGAATCTCACATTTATTTTTAGCTATTTTTTTTTATAAAAAGACACATACATTCCTATTTTCCCTTTTTAAATCTATTTTGCCTTTTTTATTTAGGTTTTATTTTTTTTTTGTATTTCATTTTATTTTATTTGTGGTTTGATTGCTTTTATTGTTTCTGTTGCTGTTGTTTTTGGTCTGTTTCTTTGTAATATTTTATATTAACATTTTGCATCCTAAATCTTGCATAAATTGTCATCTGGTTTTAGTTTTACCCTAAATCTACCCTAGTATCTTCTTACTTGTCTTCAGTAGCACTGTTTGGCTTTCAGTGGTTGTATTGCAGTCTATGTATCCCATTTCTGCTTTGCTTTGTTTGTCAGAGCACTTTGTAAACTCAGTTTTGAAGGTGTTATATAAATAAAGTTTATCGTATATAATAATTATAGTAATAGTAATACGTTTGTTCAGACAAAGCCCCCTTCTGTTTACATTCATTTGAGAAGGTCCTCACTTTACAAGCTGTAAGCAGTGATTATCTTTATGTCTTAATAAATTACTGATATGATTCGATCATCAAAATTGTTGTCAATTAATTTACACATCAGTTAATCGACTGACTATCATCAGCACCAGAATAAACTCAAAAACTGCACATCATCACTGTGTCTGATTTCACCCCCCAAGAAGATTATATGGGCAGGGAACAGCAGGAGTCAAAGAGCCGACAACCCTGAAACAACAGCACCCACAGCACTTCTGTAGTCTGCCATGGAGTTAGAGCAACGTCAGACTACATTTGTACAAATAAACGCAAAATTCTTCAAATTTACAAAAGACTGGCGGGCAGGAATGAGATCAAAGAGTGGACACATTCCTGTGTATTAGGTTCACCTGTCAGAGCACCTAAAGACATCAGTCATTACTTCAGAGGAGGGTGGTCTGCAGGAGCTTCATGTTGCAGTCCGAGCAAAAAAAAAAAAAAAAAAAAGATAGTGCTGTTTTGTGTCAGGTTAAAATATTCAGTCCTGTTGGGATTCATCTTTAAACATAAGTTTGTTCAGAAACTTCCCCACTCATGGAGAACATTAGAGAACAGCAGTGGTGCATTTTATCATATTGAATGAGGGTCAACGGGTGTATTTTGCTCATGTGCAGTCGAGCAAGATGTGCTGTAGATCTACTGAAGTACTACTCACAATACTGCCTGTGTAATGCATAAGTTAAAGTCTGGTGTGTAGGATACAGGGGTATATAATGGTGAAAATCGATTATATTAACGACTGTGTCACCTTAGATCCCCTGAAACTAAGAATCGTTGTGTTTTTGTTACCTAAATATGAGCTGTCTACAAACTGAGCGGATCCTCTTCCAAACAGTCGCCATGTTGTTTCTACAGTTGCCCAGAACTGACAAACCAATCCCTGGCTCTAGATAGGGCCATTCACATTTTTGCATCGTTACAATAAAATATCATCTAGGGCTGTGCAATAATCTAATATTGTATTATTATATTGTAGTGTATTGTAATGTAAACATTATCTTAACAGTATATTCACTGGACAACAGCTAAAGATTGTCTTCTAAAGATTACCTGTTATGATGTTTTCATATAGTCCCAAACTCCAAGATGTTTTGTTAACAGTCCTTTAAACCAAAGACAAGCATCACATACTCAATAGTGAAACCCATCGGTTCATGATGATAAGCTTCTGGGAGCGAGTTTTATTTGAGGCTGATCGAGCGTAGCCAGCACATGTCCATGCCAAGACTTCCTCTTCTGTATGCTGGTCATTTCAGCTAATCTCTAATAACACATTTACAAAATGCAAATTTAAAGCCAAATCATTGTCAGACGAAAGCTGATGGGTTCCAAGATTGCATTTTGGCCAATGCGTTTAGTCTCTCCACATAAACTTAACTACTGTAATGTGTGATCGGTCAATATTACCAACAGAAACCAGACCACTGCTGATACCAAAATCTTGTCCTGTCGCCTGCAGACTCTCATTTCTGCATACATGTGCAGAATCTGTTGACAGAGATTGTCACATTCTCACATTTGAGAAGCTGGATTAGATATTTTTGCATGAGAAATTATTTAAATGATAAGTCAATCACTTATCAACCTAATCAACTATCCTTTGCAGAATGAAATGCCTAATAGTTGGACATAGATCATTGCATCGTTTTTTTGCTACTAGATTTACCATAACAAAATGTAAATGTGCACACTAATTATATGGTAAGTAGTTCTTAAAATTAGTGTTTATACTGGTGTGTGTGCAGCTTAGTAATATGTGAAAGTATTGCCTAAACAAGTTCATTTAGCTGCCTTAGTGAAAGGACATTCAAAATCAGTCTGTACAAATTTGCTCTTGTTTTCTGTGCATTTTATATTTTATCTTAAATTGCATCTCGTGCATATACTGCTCCCCCGTAGCTTACTCTCTTACACATTAATTTTACAGCTGTACACATTAAACACATATCACTGCACGTGGATAAAAAGAAATAAGATCATATGTTCATGCAATGAACCATTTTAAAGCATTATTAATGCATTTCTGTTGTAAAGCTGCACCTCTTTCCCTTCATTACAAGCCTGGGTTAATAGTGTTTAATGCAACATCGTTTCATGCCTGTGAAGTTCCTCTTTGCATGCATTAACAGAACAAGAGAGTGTGAGACTTATCCTGTACGATGAGCATTGCACCGCAAAGCGGCCAGATGTTAAATCCCAAATAATTCGCCCTAGATTTAACTCTTGCATTTATCTCTCTGCCAAATCTGCCTCCGCTTTGTGGCTTTAAGATGTAGTCTCTCATTTCCAGAAGTGAGGGCGTTTATGTGCTACTACAAATGACCTCTGGTTTTGCTAGCTTTAGCATGTGTGAGTGTGTGTGTGAAGACCTCTCATGTTTCTTGTGGGAACTCCTCACAGAAAGCCGCACAGAGTGACGATTCTGGACTTTTAGTTGCTGACGATTATAAAAAGTGAAACGTGAGCGCATTCCTGAGGGCCGAGGTAGAGCCGAGTGGCTACACAGCTGAGGGTTTATTGAAAGATGAGTGCTTAGCAGGAAATTAGCCTGCAGTGGGGTCACAGAAACATACATGCACATACAGTAATACAAACACTGCATCATTCTCTATTCAACTCCCCCCTCTGAGGATGATGCCTTCTTTATATGATCATCACACGCTTCCTCATTATTATGTTCAGTTTGCTGGATTGTAGCATGACCCGGTCTCTGGGTTCAGCCCTCGTTTGAATCTGCAGACTCTCCGACTTATAAAGTTGTACAACTGTGCTGCACTCAGGCATTGCGTGCCCCAGATTTGGGGTGGGAGTGTTGTGAGGCTGTGAGAGAGCGACAGCTGACTAGCTGAGACCAGAGAGGAGGGGAGGGAGGAGGGAGGAGGGAGGGAGGGAGGAGGTGGTGGTCAGACAGCAGTCAGCGTCCACTGCTGGGATCCCGGGGGAAACTGAGCCAGAAGAGAAGAGACTACAGTTGCAGCTGTTGTTACACACACACATACACACACACACGCACACACAGATTATTCTTAGCCCATCTCTACATGAACCCGAGGTCTTTTTGTAATCTTGAATGCTCACTGACCTGTTCATTGAGTGTTATGTAAAGTTTAATGTGTTCCTGTGAGATGGTGTTAAAGCAGAGGGAATATTGATCCAAATTCATTCGGCAGCAGATAAATGCTTTTCTCTGCTGTGAGGAAAATGTTCACCTCAGAATGTGACAAATGAACATGAAGAGGAACTAGTGTTTTTTTTCCTTGAATTCGGGCTGTAGCAAATTCGTTCATTGTTTTGAGTAACTGATGAATTGTGTAGTCATGAAATGACAGAAAATATTGAAAATGTCTTCTATTTGTGAAATCAACAGTCAACTATTCAAAGATATTTAATTCTCAATGATATAAAAACAAATTATGACATTTGGTAAGTTGGAACTCATGAAAGTTTTGCCATTTTTGTTTAATATGACTGAAACTGATGAGTGAAACAAATGTTACAGACAGTTTCTGCAAACCCTGAAAATTGCAACAGGGTTTTAAAAGCATCTTTGTTTTTGGTCTCCTTATATCAAGTTCAAATTAATTTATTTATGTATCTCTTTAACTGAGTTTGTCTCAAATGACTTAGCATAGAAATAAAAGCCTGCTTATGTTTAACAATCATAAGATAAAGTTATGTAATAAAGTATGCATCAACAGAAGCAAGTAAAGGGTGGCAACTAATGATTGTTTTCATAATTCAATAAGCTGCAGCTTATTTTCTCGAAAAATTGATTGAACTATTTTGTCTAAAACATGATGATGATGATGTCTTTAGATTACTTGTTTTGTTTAATCAACATTCAAAATCCAGATATTAATATTACAATTATATAAAACAGAAAAAAGGAAGAATATTCGTACCAAAAAAAAGCTGTAATCAATGCATATCTGACATTTTTACTAGAAAAATGACTTAAACAAGTAAGATATTATAAAAAATAGTTGTTAGTCTTTTGTTGATCGATTAATAAATTAATAGACCGATTGTTTCAGCTCTAAAAGCACCACCGTATATCATGTCAGGGAGTTATTTCTATTCTGTAGAGCAGATATGTTTTACAACAGCCTAGGACCTCTGCAGTAGGTATTACTCGCTTTTCTTGGATGAAGTGCTCGGGGACAGAAAGATGAACTGACTGATGTGGTTTGATGCCTATCTCATAAAAAGCATCTCAGGGACTGAGTGTCACGAAGAGCTGTGATGAACTGCGCGCTTGCAGAGGTCATGTTGCTTTTGTTTATTTATTGAAGACCCTGATAGAGTTGTTGTACAGATTTAGAATCAATTTAGTGCACTGTTGATGCACAGGCAGTGAGTGACTTGCTGGCGTTGGCCTCAATGAACCTGTTAGTCATGCAGCAGCACTTTACTATGGTGAGGGTGCAGAGCCAAGCAGAAACAAATCAGGCAGAGAGCAGAAGCTGGCTGCTAAGAGTCTTATATTTGACTTGATTTCATTTTTCTTTTCTCCTTTTTGTACTTTTTAGACAATATTTTTCCTTTATTGAGTTTGCTAGCTTGTGGCTATATACACGAGTAAATGTAATATTGTTTTAAATGTGGTCATATTTCAAAATATTTCAACAGCTTTGCAAAAGTCATCTGATGAGAAAGATTGTCTGATAAAATCCTTAACTGCGGCATAAAGGGTAACTTGAATATTGTTTTTAGCTGTACCCCTATTTCCCCATGTTTTGGTGTCTAAGTGACAAATGGGAACCCCACTTTTGAAATTGGTCCAGTAAGTGAGAGCAGCAACAAGACAGGCTGCAATTATGCACTGTCAATTCAAGTCCAGTATGGAACAGACATTTTTGTTGAAGAAACAGCCTCAAAATAACTATTAGCAAACCTACCAGACTCTAGCTAACATCTAACTGAGTCAATTATGTGTTAATTTCAACCAAACCAGAGTTGTTGATTGAACAGTGGAAAGACGAACCAAGTTATCCTTTAGTTTTTGATGTTATATTGTTTTGTCAGCTAATATTTTCAAGGTCAATAATAGTATACATAGTATACTATAGTAGTACAATAGTATAATAGTACACATGATTATGTTTTTCATATCACAACATGCTTAGAAATCAAGTACATGTTTTTTTGATATTGTTATTTTGTTTTCCACCTCCACATTTATAAGGACCCTCGTTGTTTGCTGTGAGGTTTCAGCTGCAAACTAACATCATCCAACAGTGACAGCAATAACAGTTTCACTATTTGATTCAAAAAACTAAAGCCAAGACACAGACTGACATCTCTTTCTGAAAACAGATTTTTAATTTACAAAGAGTCAGTGACAGTTTTACAGTGCACATGACACAAAATCACTACTAAAGGTTCGCAGAACCCCAATGAAAAAATATCAACAACAGTGCTAAAAATGACACTTGGACAACTTGTAGATAGGAAGAAATAAATGTTACATTTACATACACATACACATACTGTATGATATGACATCTCAGACTGTGCCTTGCAGCACGACCTCCTCAGCAGAAGCTGTGTGTGTGTGTGTTGGACCCTCTGAATGTACTGTATGTATTGACCTGAATACTGAGACAACACCATATGGATTGACTGGCCAAGACACTCAAAAGACCTCAGGCCTAATCCCTGCTGGCTAAGTTGATTGGTCTGGGATCCCATTTAAAAACTGAGTGAAACTGTTATTTTTTTCACAATAATAATAATAATAATAATACTAATAATAAGTTAGAGCATGAGATTGTCCTTGCATAACAGTGGTCCTCTAAAAAATATTGCGTCAGAGTGGGCAGTGTCGTCTATAATCCTGAGGGAATCCTGATATTTGTGTGAATTTGTGAAGGAAGCTGCAGCTAGTTTTTTATGATGCTGCTTGAAATGAAAAACACTAAAACAGTTTATTATGATACAAGAGAATAGATACTGTAAGATCAGTTTGTGGTTTAAATACACGTGTGTTTGTATTGTTACTGTGACATATTTATTTGTGCAGAATAATGAAAACCATGCGATGGGATATTACAGTAAATGTTTGTTATTGCTGCTGTTTGGTTTATGGCAAGTATGTACAATGCTCTGTACATTGATCCTGTCTGACAGATTGCGGGTCTTTACCTCCACTCTCTTAACTGTCACAGCTATGTCACGCATTTACCTGCATATATACAGTAGGTAACACCATCATCATAACTCATCCTCAAAGCTTTGGGATTAAACAAGCCTGTTTTGCATGTTCTTCGAGGCTGTGGCGAACAAGCTTTACATAACGACCGGGTACCAGATGGCAGTCAGTCAGTCGGCACTCGCGGTTGCCATCTTTACCCACTCCTCTCTCTGCGGACTGACAGTTGACTCAACATGTGCCATGTCTACACGGCAGAGAAGCATTACTAACAAGCACAAGATCGCTGGGACAAAGTTTAATGTGCAGTTTTTGAACTAGTTTTGCACTGTATTGCTGTTACATCTTTTTCTAGATGAGATTAGGCAAGATGTCTCTAAAATGTGTTTGAAACCCATTTAAATGCGGCAGTGTCTCATAGTTTACTCCTGTGTAACATCAGCAACTTTTACACTGCCTATTCAAGGCGGGAATGTCGCACCATAAAGTCGCTTTGCTGTTCTGCATAAAAGGTTCAATTGTGGAATGGGGGGGCAGAGTTATCTTGCCTTTGAGATAGCAATGGAGGTAGTAACAGCGCTGAAACAGTGTCTATGTAAAATGTACAGCTGGCAGGATGGGATCATGGGCGGGATGGGTGTGGCTTTTTGACTGTGTGTTATCTATGTGACCCACTGCAAAGCAGCTGCATGCAGTTAGTGGCTGACTCAAAGAACAGCAGCCGTTACTGTCCAAAAATTATGAAAACAATAGCTCCTTACCCTCTGAACAGAAGAGGAGATCAGCCGCCATGTAACAGGGATGGTAAATAATTGGTATTGCTGTGTTATGCCGTCTTTATTGTATATAAAGTGTAGTGATACGTCTGTTTTATGTGACATGAGAGGCAGACGTTGTTGTGTTAAATGCCTATCACGCCTCTTTTGCTTTTGCGATGCTGGCATGCTATCTAAAGTCACACACTGGAGCGGCATGATGCTGCAGTTGTTTGGTACTGTGCAGGGAGAAATCAAGAAGCACAGTCTTTGTGAAAAAAAGGGCTATTCATTCCCTGAGCAAGGTGAATGAGACGGACGTGTTCAATTTAACCTGAGTTTCCGAGGCGCTCGGTTGAGGCCTGTTGGAAACATAAGTGAGCTTATGACTGTGTTTAGTGGCAGTGCGTTCAGTAACAGCTGTTTGTAGCATCGCTTAAAAAAAACATGCAATCCAACTGTTGGCGTTTCCATTCATAGATGCAGAGAAGTGAGAGTCATGTAGCGTTGCATTTTCTGAAGATCTGTAATGGTGGTGACATTCTGAGAAAGATGTCCGTTTTTATGTACCGTCTTTTAAGACATCCAGAGACTCAGTCATACATGCAGGCACACACAAGAAGATGCTAGAATAATACAAAACTTGCAGCATAAGTCCTCAAAAAATCTCTCTTTCACACAGCCAGACACACACAGCAAACGAGGTTTAGGTTTTTAGGATTGTCTGACAAACTGTTGCCCTGATAATCTCGTTGTGGGTGTGAAGTTCATCGGTTCATTTTTGGAAGATAACTGTATCCACATTCAGTCATTCATTCATTCCCCCTCCAGCACAGCCTCAAATCCCCCCAGCACCTGTCACTCACTCAGTTTGGCATCACTGGCAGTCTGTTGGACTTGCTGTCAGACCCACACAGCTGTGTTGTAGTCAAACAAGGGCTGCATTTTCTCCAGACCAGTCTCTGGCTGTCTCCTGTCTAAATAAATCCCAGCAAATGGCTGCTGGTGGAGCTGGGGGAAGTGGTGTTGATGGTGTTGGTGGTTCCTCTCTGCCTCAGCTTGATGAGGACACGGCCTGCCTTTGCCCTGCTGTCCATTTGCCCAGAATGGCAGGTAGAAACTGCCTTTTGAAATTTTAGGAGCCGCTTTCTTTGGCCTTTTGAAGAGGTCGCCCTCTGGCAGCTCAGGAGCCATCCAGCCAGGCCGCTCCTTCAGCAGCTTGTCCCTGTCCGGCCGCACGCTGCGCAGGAACTTCTTGAAGATGTTTGTGGTTAACGAGAATTTCCTGCAGATCTCCTGTGAGCGGCTGAGGCGGAGAGGGTGAGCGGGGGTGTCCGGTCTGTCCGCCCCTCCGTCTGCTAACCTCTCCTCTCTGCTCTTTCTCCTCTCCTCCTCTTCCCCTTCATCCCTCTCCACCTCAGGCAGGTCTAGCCAGTTGCCCACGAGGTCAGCAAAAACGTTGTCGCCCAGCACTAAGGGCTGGCGGTTGCGGCTGCGGCTCATCAGCGAAGAAGTCCAGTCACTGGCATCGTCAGTGCTGTCCTGCGAGTAGTCGCTGTCCAGTGAAGGGCCCTCTCTGGAGAGACTATACAGGATCCCAGGCAGGTCCACCACCTGAGTACGACGGGGAGCCTGTCGCTGAGGGTAGGACTCCGGTGGAGGGTTTCCCACCATTGGTCCGTAGAAATCCACCTGTGGGGCGGAGTATCCTGACCACCTCTTTGGTATAGACTCAAGATCATTCTCGCTTCTCACACTTCGTGCGCTTCTTTCACTTCCCTCACTCTCGCTCTCAAGGCTGGATGCAGATGAAGACGACGTTCCCAGGCTGCTTCTGTTTCGGCTCCTGTCATCTCGGCTGAAGGTGTTTCTGCTCTCTAGTGACACCCTTGGACTTTGAATTTGGTTGGGCTCCTCAGACATTGTTTGACTGAATCTGCAATCCTTGCCTGAGGAGGAAGCTGCTGTAGATTCAGGAGGAGCTGGCGGAGCTGGATTTGGGAGTCCTCGGTTAATAGGTCGCCCCGAAATGTCAAGGTTTTCTAGTGCTGTCTGGACCTGAAGGAGCTTGAGTTCCTGAAGAGCTCCCATCATTGAATTCATCTGAGCGTGGAGGCCATCTCCAGCTTCTTTCATGCACAGCTGAAGGGACACACAAAGATAAAGAGATGATCAGAGACAAAAATTTAAAATGTCAGTAGGTTTGGGTGGTATTAAGTTATTATGGTATACCAGAGTACTTAGAAAACCTGAAGGTGTGTTTTTCAATACAGGCGCTTCCCTTTCTATCAAACTCATTATATGTAGTGCACAGCATGCACTCTGCAGTCTCCAGTCTTTACTGATGGAGCAGGCAGCTGAGCTGAAAGACACCACGTCACCTAAAGGCAGAGGAATAAGTTACAGTACTGTAAACAACCAGCGGCCAACAATGGCAGAGACCGTGAGGAAAAACAGCATGTTGTTGCAGCAACTCGTTCAATTGAGGATTTATTTCAACTAAACTGGAGCTGGTGATTATAGGAAAAGTGAACAGCACAAAGCCCTGCACTCTTATACTGTCATATACCGTATACCCCAGTGAAATTTCATGAAGGTATGAAAAATTGGATACCGCCCAAGCACAATGTCCACTTTGGTTTAACATCTAAAGACCTTGTAGAGGTCATCAATTTAATCATTTGAAATGTCAGCCTCCTGCTGGACCCATCTCATCCATCAAAGACTGATTTCCTCACTGCCCCTCCTCCTGTTTGTCATTTATCTCAGCACAAATCCAATTACACACAATCACCTGGTGGTATAAACATTAAATACATGCATTCATAAATAAAAAACAGTCCTGCTTTCAGTGTCTGTGTTGGTTAGACTCTTATCATGTGTTTCAGGCACCTTGTTTAATTATGGGTCATGTGACCTAGTTTTGGATGACAGGCCAGGGTCCCATATGGCCTGCGTACGAGATGGGATCCAAGTAATGACAGCTGTAAAACAGACTTTTTTATGTCAGTCTTTCACTCTTTCCATCTCCGTTTTCTATCCATTTACTTCAATACATATCTGCTCCCTCCTCTGAGCTCTTTGTCTTCACTTTGACTTCCCTGTGTGCAGCAGTAATCATACACTCGGCTTTTATCCTCCTCCTCTCTCTTTCTGCTCTCATCTGTTTAAGAGCCTGCGTCATGTGATGTAACCGTCTTCTTTTTCCTGAGGGCAGACAGAAAGCCCAGAGGCAGCATCCTGACCTGTGTCTTAACTTGTTGCTTGAATCATTTGACCCAGACCTTTTGAATGATTCTTTCAATCTAACAACAGGTTTATCTTCATCTTAAGAACATGCTGACATTGGCAAACGTAGCAACCCATTGTGAAGTAAACCTGCCTTTTTAAAAAAAGACAAACATCCATGGGAAGACAAGAGGAAGCATGTAAGGAATTTTAAAAAACGTGCCGGCTTCTGTGGGAAACCGCTGGTTCAAAACTTCTGAAGAACACCTACAGCAGCTGATCAACAAGCTGCCTGTCAGGATCTGTCAGTTAAACCGAAAAAGACATACATAACTGTCAACTTAACACAAGTGCAGTTTATTGCTCATCAGTTAGGCCTCTAACAGCTATTTTGTTTCAGTACTAGAATAAAATATCTCAAGATGTAAAACAAGAGCTTCTAATTATACAAAACAACATAAATCATTTGAAATTGTAACCTTACCTTCTATAAACTGTCACAAAGCAGGAGGTATAGATATCCCTGTCTGTCTCCCTGTTGTTAGTCTGCACCTCTGTCACCGTCTCTCACATTTCAAACAGATCTGTCTGACAGCCCCTATATGTATCTCTCTCCAATCGGGGGACACCGCTGGGCGTGACAGCCAATCAGCACTGCCCGTCTAGACTATAATCCCGAAACGTTCGGGGGGGTGGGGTCACTCAGGCGGAAACAGACTGACAATGAGAGGAGCGAGTGAGAGTCAGCCGGATGAGTAGAGAGAGGGGGCGGGGGAGGAGGGTTGAGTGCATGTGTGAGGATGGGATGTATCCCTCGCCATATGTTGAGATGTCGAAGAGAAAACTGTTGATGGATTTAATTATGGATGACTCCATAAGAACACAAGAGGACGGGGGGGTTAGTTGTAGGTGTAACATCACCAGGCTGTGATACTTAATCTTAAGGGAGCAGTGATTGTGTTGATCCCCGGGGTGGGAAAAGTAACTGCGTAGGACAACTGACATTACAGCATCGTAAACAAAGTGACCTAT
This sequence comes from Plectropomus leopardus, assembly GCF_008729295.1. Classification (NCBI taxonomy): domain Eukaryota; kingdom Metazoa; phylum Chordata; class Actinopteri; order Perciformes; family Serranidae; genus Plectropomus; species Plectropomus leopardus. Next base: position 23,233,052 of record NC_056464.1, on the reverse strand, counting down.
AAGTACCGTGAGAGAAGTAGCTGTGGCAGAATGTTGTGTTTCTGGAAAAATAGCCAAATGTAATCAATAACAAAAAAATTAGGTCTACATGTCGGTAAAAAAAAAAAAAAAATTGTAGCAATGAGAAAATGGGCGAAATCACAAACCTCAAATACAATACAGTATCTATCTGATGAGTATTAGCCTGTTTACATGCACAAAATATTCTGTTTTTTTGCCCTTATTAAAAAAACCCCAACTAAATTCTTACTAAGCAGTTTACATGGCTAATGAAAATTAATAATCCACTAATATGCCTCTCTAAACGCAATCGTGCAAACTCCAATTAATGTGCCCTAACATGTTGTTCATCATGTCAAAATATGGAATCGATTTATCCACGAAGTATGTCCGACTCCACCACTGCAGGTGGAGATATGCTCCCTTTCAGCTAGTTACAATAAACCTATTATTTATACAGTCTAAGATATAGATTGAATCACAATCATAAGTGTTTATTGACAGTAACTTCAGGGCAGAAAACTGCTGCATCATGTACATATGATCAAACGGCGCTGAGCAAACTCTGACTTCTTTGATTAGTTTTAAGCCACCTAAAAATCATTATGAGTTTAAGTTTAGCCTACACTATAATGAGAACATATTTTTCCTGCTTTACCTTGCTGTAAAACAGCCCTTACGGACGGGGATTTGAAGCAGTTGTATCAAAAACACCACACTCAGAAAAACATCAAAATTGTACTCCTCTGAATGGCGGAGTTGCTGCTCTACTGCTGCCTGCACCAACTGGTGTGGAAGTTAAAGAGGATAAAATATCTAAATATAGTGTATACTTAAAATTATATTGATTTACTTTAGGTGACTTAAGTATCTTTTGCCGCAGCCTTGTCCACCGCAGTATATCACTCATTGCTTCCTTGCCGGTGTAGTGGGACTGTACTTTATTTATCAGAGGAGAGGGGTGGCTGGGAGGTGACTTTTTTATTTAAAACAAATATAAAATACTACCTTTTTAAGTTGCATGTCCCTCACCTAAGCCAAAATTAAAAACAAAAGTCCCCCTTTTTGACGAACAGTCCCTATCTCTAAATGCAGAGGAAGACCAGTGCAGCAACTAGGAGCACGCAGAGCACGCAGAGTCCAGTTAAAGTTCGGCTGAGATGTTTACATGATGGAACAGCTCAGCTTCCTATCCAGTATCTGGTTATGTTTGTCTGATTTTGAGAAATTAAATTTAGTCCGATTTCAGTCGCACCAACATTTTTACATGTATTTTAAAAGTCCAGTTTTTGTCAGACTAACACACTAATTATACTTTTTCTAACTTGTAAACGTACAGACTGTGTGTGTGAGACAGCCGCAGCAAACTTTTTGTCACTGGACTTATGTAGCATTGTCACAGCTGCAGCAGCACCGGTATGCTGGATAGCTAGCCTAATTATTGTCTCAATTGTGGTCAGATAAACAGTGAATTAATCAAATTCAGTGCCCCAGAAACATTTTCCCCAAGCTACACAGCAGTCATAAATGTGTATTTTCATTTTCCATGGGAACACAGCAAATTGCTTGAATAAGTAGGTTGAAAAAAACGATAGGCGCAGATTAGTCCATAGTCAATGTGACTGTGAAAGAGAAAGAGAAAAGGAGAGACAGAGGCAAGCAGGTCCAAAAACAGAAAATCAATACTGCCACAAATAAATGAATGTATGGGAAACCCTGATGTTAGCATGCCGATGTTAGCATGAAGCTCTAAGCCCCAATACTTTAGTACAGCATTACAGAGCCACTTGCATGGCTGTAGACTGTTAGTCTTGTTCCAAAATACATTAATGATATTTGACATTTTAAAAAAAGCTGCTTTTAGAAAAGGTACAATTTCTTAAAGGCCAAAATTAATAATTCATACAATAAATAATGTGATTAATCATTTAATCCATCATTTAATTTAATGATAAAGGAAAATTGCAATTGCCATCACAATTTCTTAGAGCCCAAGTTGATCTACAATGTATGAAGTTGTTTTTTTTCTGTTTGACCAGCAATGTAAAACCAAAGATGTTCTATTTATTCGATAAAGCATAAAAAGAAGGGAACATTTTAAGTTAAGGATGTTTTCCATTCTTACTTGATTAATTACTTAATTCATCATCAGAACTGTTGTTGAGTCATTCTCTGTTAATCGATTAAGCACTGTCCATGCCTTGACGCTTATCCAATACCCTGCACCATTAGCATTAAACCTCTGGGTTAAAACACTCTGCTCATCACTAACATATGGCTGAGTAGGTGCATGGGGGTGTGAACAGCCCGTAAGATCAGATAATAAGCCTATCAATGCACATGCTGGGAACAAAAGCCTCTGAGCTTCCCGTTGGCTCGCTAAATTAGCCAGCGAAGGTACGTGTAATTAGCACAATCAGGTTGTCTCTTGTCTTCTTGTCTTCCACATATGGCTGACTTCATTAGCTGTAATTGTCTGTGTCCTGGGAGAGGCTGGGAGAGAGCGCATAATTACAGTTTACTTTCCTCCACATCAAAGGTCAACAAGTCTGAAGACAAAATGACGTGTAGAGTTATGTATTGTCGTTACATCTTCGCAGGCAGACATGTGGCTTTAGCAAAGTTTGTGCAGGGATCAGCTGAGGGATTACCGCACTCTGAGCTGCTGCTGAAAGCTCGACCACTTAAATGTATTAAATCTGTTTTTGTAATATTATCTGCTAAACACACCATTCTCATGCAGTGTAAAAGGGCCGCACCTGTTTGCACACGCCAACCAAAAACACCCTAATTTAACACTCACATGCAACTTTTCCATTATCCCCAAAAAGCTTTCACTGGTTATTTACAGAGCTGTTTGCTGGCGTTTCTATTCTAAGGCTACATTAATAATTCAAATTGTGCCCTGCAGAGCAAATAGAACAACAGTAGTAAACTAAACCCCATTATTCCATCTTTACCATGCCAGCTAACTCCAGGCGCTGCCATTTCAAGGCTGAACTTTTTGGCCCAAATATGTCAGCCTTTTCAACCTTCATTCTGCCATCTGCTCAGGAGAGTGACTTTAAAATAACGTCCTGTGGCGGTTTCTAGTTCAAACACAGATGTTCATTCTGAGATGTGTCACTTTTACAATGTGTGAAACAGCTCAGGGCCTCATTAGGGCCAAAACACACGGGACGCAGACCTGACAGGACCTCGAACCACCTTCAGGTCGTAGCCAGGAAAGAATGGGAAAAAAACATCTGTCTCATCTCATTTAATAAGAGAACGGGGATGAAATTGGAGCTGCAGGGAATGTCCAGAAACACTGGAATCATTAACCCAGTCTTGTTAAGCTTTGTTAAATCTTCTTTTTGAACTCCTGCCTTCAAACTATTTCAGCCATTTAATCCATCAAGCGTGCATTTCTATAAAAAGATCATAAAAAAAAAAGCTAGCAAAATCAGCTGAATGAATGAAAGAAAGACACACGGGAGCTGTCCAGTTTCTCCCCCTTCATCCCCCACTTTTTCTTCTTCTTCTTTGGCTGCAGTGATGCCAGCCAACCATACATAATTGCCAATTAAAGGCTAAATGCTTCAAAGTTTAAGAACAATGGCTGGCACTCATGAATTAATGTCGAATGGAGGCTTATTAAAAAAGTCTGGCCATTTTAATTGAAAAAAAAAACCAAACAGTTTATTGGTGATTCTTTAATTTATATTCTCACATCAAGGTTAATCTACTATGATGATACATCCAGAAATCATTCGATGTGCATGTGAGTGAATTAAATACCACACAGTATTAATAAATCAATGCTCCCCCTTTGCCGTCTCCTGCTCTCTGCCTTTATTGCAGCCTCGATATTACCTTCATCAGTTATGGAGGGAAAAAATAAATTCACTGTGCAAACACACTGAGGTCACACATGTCCAAACACGCCTTACTTGAATGAAGTCAGTGTCTTTTTAGAAGACACGTACGTGTGCGTCGCTGATATACATTAACTGGATTGTTGGGTGAGAAATAAACAAACCAAAAACAAACCAGCACTCTGTTCAGGCTATAAAATTCAGGCCATTCACTGTTGTTGTTTATTTGTTATTAACTGCAGGGGGAGGAAACAGTGAGGCCAAGGTTATCAGGCCCAAAAGGTCTTCCTGTTTAGAAGGAGCTGGCCAGCAGCAGCAGCTAGTGTACTCCACCCTCCCTCCACCTCCACCCCTAATTAAAAATGAATGGTAGGCTGTGTGGGTCAAGGACAGGAATGGGGGTCTCTGTCCGTGGGATACAGAGAGGGTCTCTGTGACGAAGTCGCTGGACACGCCACAAACCATTGCCCGAAGTCGCGATTAAGAGGGCTATAAAAGCTGTGGAGCATTCAGTGAAAGAAATAAATTACTGTGGCAATGAATGGATCTTTGACAAAAACGGTTACATGGTGACTCTGTTTGGTCCGAATGTCCTCCGGGTCATGTTCAGGAGGGGAAGAAGTGTGAATAATGTTCAAAAGAGAGTTGGACACGCTTGTATGATAACTAGTCGTTAAAGGGATAGTTCAGATTCATTTGAAGTGGGGTTTTATGAGGCACTTATCTATAGTTGGAGTATTACATACGATGTCAGTCAGCATGCCCCCAGTATGGAGAAGCAGAAAAAAAAATTCATGTACTGCTGTCGATGAGGCCAGCAGCAAAATGTATATTAGCCACAAAAAAAAAAAAAAAATATTCTAGATGTACTTTATTCTGCTGAAAGTCAAATCCAAGAATGCTTATACAAGTATTTTTTTAAAGGCAAGACATGGCAATTAATTTTATCATTAATATTGAGGGTTCTGGTTAATCTATAGACCTCACAGTGAAAACTCTTTACTAGAACCACTACAAACAAATAGCTTCTATGAAAATGCCTGACAGTTGGTCCTGTGGGTTAATCAGGGCAATGTGAACCATATTCCTGAAAAGAAACGATGCTCTTGTGTTTTTAAAACTACCTTCACCTCCGGTTGTATTTGGGCAGCAGCAAAAATGACCAGATAAGTATCCCAAAAGCCTTGCAAATCAAACCCAAACTATCAGCAAGAGGTGAGTAGAAATGGAGAATTGGGTAAAATGTGCCTTTTGAAAAACAGATTTATCTACTGCTTCTGTGACCAGAAAAGACTCCCTGAAGGCCTTTCAGAGACGGGAGGTGGTTTAATAGCTTGTTTCCTGCTAGAGCTCATTTACGCCATCACTAAAACTATGCTGCTGTGGGAGACACAGGATGATTAGGATCCATATCATCATCTTTGGCAGATGATATTTGGTGAAAATCTGGGAGCCAATCTGTTGTCTTCCTGGCTGAAAGTCTTCGGTGGAAGCTATGATCGTTAGACAGATGCTTGATAGCACCACAGTTGACGTCAGCACCTAGTGTGTGGGCAGTGAAAGTGCACGGCCAATTCTCCAGCCCACAGTTGTAACATCAAGTGTGACGTTAATGTTGCAGAGACTCCAGATCCTGCCCCCCTCTTAGTCTAACATCAAAAGCTTTCATGATGAGTGCCCTGATTTTTCTGCAGTGTTTAAATGCTCATCGAGTTCAGTGATTTATTGGAAGTGAATGGTCCTCCATTAGTGCATAATACTATCAAACTTAGTAATGTGTAATGCACATCCTGTACATGCTATCATAGTGTGCTCAGTTGTTCAGTTTGGGATACAGTGTTTTGGAATTTGAAGTTTGTATATGCAGGTGCTGTGATATAAAGGGAGCAAATTTGCCTTTTTAATGACTTTAAAGCTGCACTCAATATTTTTACATTAACAGTGAATCAAATGACTAAACTTTGATGAACTTACAGAGAATTATCATCCAAATTTGCAGTTTCCCACAGCTCTACAGAGCACTTTATTGTCTTTAAGCATATTATTTTGGTCTTATGGCCCACAACTAGGGCTGCCATTAACAATTATTTTCATTATTGATTAATCTACTGATTATTTTTATGATTCATTAATTAATCTATTAATTGTTAAGTCTGTAAAATGTCAAATGCTCATCACAATTTCCCTGAACCTCAAGTGACATCTTCAATTTGCACTCCAAAACCCAAAGCAAATTTTCACTTTTAAACAGCTCGATTCAGCAAAAATTTGACATTTTTTGCCTGAAAAATAACGCAATACAAATAATGGACTATTAAAATAGTTTGCAAGTTATTTTCTTTAGATCAGCTACAACATTGATATTATAGAACGTCTCCAGCTGTGAAAAAGCAGCTGATGTTCGAAGAAAACTTCTTATAAACCCACCTGCTCAGCACCAAATAGCAGAAACAATGAGTTTGTGACTAGCTGGTGAACATAGTGGGGCACTGAGCAACTAAAGGAACTGATATTTTCAGTAGGAATTGGTGGAGACCAAAAACTGAGCTAAAAGGGGAGTGAATATGGGACTTATTTTTGTCAAGAAACATGACTTCAAATAAACGCAAAAGTCTTCTGGACATGTTATAGTCTATTATAGGGCCACTAGGGCCATACCCCACTCACAATTATGCCAGCCTAATCAGATACGGCAGTTCAATCCAACTATTCAACAACAAATTTTTTTCAGATGTAAGATATCAAACAAAAGACAAGGGCTATATCTTACTGAGTCACTCTGAGCTGTAAATTCACCATTTATAAGAAAGAGAGAGAAGATAGCATTATCTCAGAGGTGGAGTCTCTCTCCCTCTGTGTCGCTGCATTGTGTCTGCTGCAACTTTTACCAAAGAGGAGTGTGAAAATCAAGAGTGTTCATGCCACAGCAAACTCTGGAAAGCAAAACGCCCCCAGCATAGCACACTGACTAGCAAAGAAAAAAGAAGAAAAAACTGAGGCAATCTCAGTTGACTGAGGAGTCTCTAACTTAGGAATCAAATCTCGGACTTTCGAGGGGCAGCCCTAATACTAATGTTGCTCTGTGTCTGCAGGATGTGTAATTAGGTTACTACAGGATAAAAGATTTTCCACAACAACTTTGCACTGTGATAATTTGTCAATTATTCGTCTACAGCTTGCTCCCCAAGTGGCCAAAAAAATCAATTATTGCTACTCAAATGCATTCTGCAACATATCTTCCATTTCACCCGCAGAACAGTTCCAAAAATCCAATTTCTTTTGGCCACACATAAAGCAATAATGCCAGACAAAATGTCATTTGAAGGCCCCAAAGACACAATAACATGAGAGAGAACACAATATTGACCTAGACCTCAGTGAGGGCAACACCCGTGAGAAATAATCCACATATTTTTCTTCAAATAAAAGCAAACAGAGCAGAGGAAAGACACAACTCAATCTCAGACCAGCGGGGTCACGTGTGGTTACAGCAGCAGCATAATTAACCACTCAACTGTCTCTTGATACAGTAAATCCCAAACATGGCGTTTTCTGTTCTGTGAACTGTGATAAAGTGGGTTACGTGCGTTCTGTCTCATAACGATAAACTGGCTTTGTAAATAAAAATTCCCTCTCAAACACAGTGATCACCCATGCAAAACCCCACAGCTGCCACTAAGAGCCAATTATAGCCGAGGGGAAGGAAGGGCAGGTTGGAGAACAGGAGCCACGAGGGAGGCTCCGAACAAACGAACTCAAAGTTAAACCACTACACTTCTTTGTGTGGTGAGCAGATTTCTGATCCCACACCCTAAAGGTAACAAAGAACATGCCACTTTGAGGCACACGAGCTTTCCAGAATACACTACACTATTTTTCTCGTATATCATGACCTCATACTTACTGGCTTTGGTGTTGAATTCCAAGCTGACAGTCATGTTTTGAAATGTGCCTCAGGTGTGTGAGGGATAAAGGAGTATGATGCATATGAAATCAGCTTCAGAAGTGATGACACTAAAAAAGGTTTGACTTATGCTTGAGTGTCTGAAATGCAGGTGTCTACCCTACATTTAGACAAGATGACTCAAAGGCATGTCAGCATTTGTATCTTTGACTCTAAGCAGGCAGGAAGGGCTTATGTTTTTTTTGTGACTCTTTGTCTGCTGTGTGAATAATGAGTCATGCATGAGCTTAAAAATATTTCATTGTTTCCATTATATCCCCTGGATTTCTATGGAGCCATGCAAAGCTTTTTATTGGAACAAATGGGAGCAAACAGCCTGTTGACAAACTCTGTTTTCAGTCAGTAGAAAGATGAAAAACAATGTTACATTCTTGGCTTGAAAACTAAGCTGTCAGTTAATATTTTTTTGGTGTCACTAGTGTTTTGAATGTGGTCAGCAGTTGGGAGAAATAGCCCCAGACCTTGTCGGGTCAAGGGTCAAATGTTCAAGCGTGACCTGACACTACCCCACACAGACTGACTCCCCCTACCCCCTGATGCCTGACACAGTGTTCACATTTTCAGATGACACTCTTCTTCTTTTAGAGCTGTTAGTGCATTGGATTTCAGGATGTCTACTGTGCACTGAGTCCACAGTTGTAAATTATGTGACTTTTACACAGGCTTGAATTCCATGTTCAAAGGAATAGACACTGCAACCTGCAAGGTGAACATTTTTTCAGCTCCTTATGTAGGCCCTGTCCTCACATGCACATATTTTTAAAAATGGATATCCTCCCCCTCTGTTTTGAGAAACTTGTTATATTCACACAAGCTTTGTTTTAAAAAAAAAAATTCTGTCCCCACTAAAATACAAAAATTATTTCAAAAGCTTGCTGGTGTTAGTTGTCTTCAGCAGCCTCCCCTCGTCAAAGGTAGCAAATTGTACACGCAAAAGTTATTCAAAACACCTACTGGAGATCATTGTTCATTGTCATTGTTTCCCAAACTTTCTGTTTTACACATCTGCACAGATAAACAGTAACTGAAGTTTTGAAAAATCTGTACCTTGGAAGTAGTTTAAAAAAATCTTAGTTTAGTAACCTAAAACATGCAGACAAGAGACCAAAACATAGAGGAAAATATCACTTTGTAAAGATATCTACATGTAGACAGGGCCCTGCTGCCCTTTACAGAAACATTTTTAAAGTATGTAAAAATAAAAATGAAGGACAACCAGGTCAAGGTTGACCGGTGAAAGAGCATTACATATCAAGATGGCAAGCGTTAGTATCAGAAGAAGCATCGGAGAGATTCAGCTGTACATGTTTGGGCCTCAGTCAGACTCAGATGAGGAGTCAGTTGTGCACCTGAACAGTGACTATAAGATGTATCAGAATCATCTCTGTACTGACAAGTCGGCTTTGCTCTGTGGGTTTCTGTTTTCTTTGCAGGTTTTGTGTCGCAGTCTGTTCCCCTATCAATATGTGTTTCCGGTGTTAGACAGTGATTGACACTCCCATTAGTGACATACCTAATGTAATTTGCCTGTTGTATGTTTAGGTCTTAGATTTTAAGAAGCACACTCACATCGCTTCCTTCAACAGAAGCAAAATCACCTCTCTAATGACAAACTTTGGTTGCTTGTTTTAAGGGGAAATGGATAAAAAGAAAAACACATCTTTGAGAGGTGGGGACTTTGCACGTGTGCTTTGCAAAACTGCTAACAATTTTTAAATGCATGCTGCACAGTGTTAGGTCTTCAGATGCATTTTCTTCCACCTGTTCCTGGCAGTGATTAGTGTAAAACCATTTCCATACGATATGAAAATCAATTAACAGACTCTGACTCCAGATCTTTGAATTGCTGCCCACATCTCTGAGTGGGCATTTAAGTGTTTCAAAGACGTTTGGTGTTGTGCTCATTAATGGCGCACAGCTTTGAAGATGGGTTTAAGAATGAGGACATCATCCTCTTGTGAACAGCAGGAAATATAGAGACGGAAGAAACGTCCATAAAAAGATGACAAGCACGGATAAGATCAACGCAGCTGTCCAGGTCTTTTATACGTCTACATAACTTATAAAAGCTGCATATTTCTTTGATTGATATGAAAAAAAGCTAGCTCAACCCAGAGGTCACTGTTGTAGCTTCCTTGCAGAGTGAAAATCAGCTGGATGGATATATCACTCACTACTGATTAGGGCAAAAACAAACAGAAAACATAAACACGGTGCCACACTGCATAATTAAGTGAAATGGCAAATTATCAGGCTCCTTGAAACGTGCTTAATTTGAGCAGTTATTACACTAACCATGAACTCCGCATTAATTTCTGTCAAAGTTGCATTATTGCGGCTTGGGTAATGTAGTGCAGCCCAATCAATCTGCAATTAAGCTGCTTCAACACGATGATGTATCCCGAACAACATTAGCTACACTTGATATTAAGTGGGATGGATTACAACTCAGACAGGTTTCAACAGTCTACTAACTGGTTTTCATACAATACAGATCACTTTCTGAAACTGAAAAATGTATTTAACACAGTAGCATGGTCTGCAAAATGGTTTTCTGTCATTTAATTAGTTAAAACTTGCAAAACAAGTGGGACAGCCCTTTGAAAGACAGTCTTTGAAGTGATACTGAAGAGCTACTCGACTCTGCAGCAGGTGTAAGTCGGTTGTTAGATGTTTGTGATCTCTGTGCTGCAGATGGAGCTGGTTTACTGCTCGTCAGTTGGGCTCTAGATAAAAATCCGTCACAGTGGAAAGAAAAGTGACAACCTTGGCACAGATATCCTTCGTTTTCTGAACAACAGATTGCATCCCACATGGTCCTTTGCAGGGGGAGCCTGCCTCGGCTTTTTAACCGGCATCTGCTCTCTGTTCTCCTGTTTGATCCCCGGCAAGGCGCGACACTTTTTCTATTATGTTACCAAACTGTGATATGGCAGCTATAACACTACATGTCCTCCTGGCATCGACGTCTACTCCCCTGAAATCTCAAGTGCCACTTCACAGACGTGTGGCTAATTCGGAGACACAAATTCACAGAACTCACAGAGTGGATCATGTTGCAAAACACGCAGCCATGCGCGGCTTTTCTGCGGGCCAGTGGCTGGATTGAAAGAAAGAAAAAAATCTGCTTTGAAGATGATTCCAAAAGAAATCTGTGCCAGTTAAGGCTCCTTTGAAAAATGGGTCTACATTGTGTCACTGCCAAGTGATTTGGGTGTGAGGGTGAGGCTAACAGATTTTGTTTTTACATTTCAAGGACGGGGGTAAGAGATAGCACTCTGAATTTGCCACCATCAAACAAATTTGTTTGTCAGAGGAGAGATGTGAACATCTTAAATAAGGGAGAATGACAAATTCATTGAGTTCAAAATAACGTGCTGAAACACAGTGTGACTGCCAGCTCCACTCACTCCTTTGTGAGAGCAAAACCTCACAGCAGTCTGTTATTGAGCTGCAACCTGGGCTGGGCAATATATTAATAATATATTGAAATCGTGATATGAGACTAGATATCGTCCTAGATTTCGGATCGATATAGTGTAAGTGAGATAAATACAGAAGCAAACAACAATAAGCACAGAAAATGAAGTCAAAGTATGAAACTCAAAACAATCTTAAGCAAATGAGAAAGAGACCTCAGTGCTCCTGATATGTGCGACATAAGGTGGCGCTAGACCATTTAAACCTCAAAAACAGCAAAATTACAGTAAAAGGATGTAATATTTTTCAATTCATCAGCTTGTTCCAGCTGTTGTATTATTTTCCTTCACCCACTTAGTTATTATATCTACAGTATTGATAAAATAATTAAAAAATTCATTGTAGAAACATTTTGTGAAAGCACCAATAGTCAGCCCTACAGTGTTATTGCAATACTGATATGAAGATATTACTATCTTATCTATTAAACAATTGACTATTTTCTTGATTAATCGATTATTTGTTTGGTGTATAAATGTCCCAAAGCTCATGTCTCTAAATGTCTTTTTTTGTTGTTCATGAACAGTTCAAAACCCCAAATTATTCAGTTTACCATGATATTAAACAGATAAAAGTAGCAAATTATTATAATTTAAGGAGCCAGAAACAGCAAACTCTGAGCATTTCTGCTTCAAAACTAAATCAAACGACTATTCGACTAACAGAACACTTGCTGAATTAATCCATTGATTAATCATTTTAGCCCCAGTGCATAATTGCATTTTCTACAACAAATCAAAACACTGTGAATCTAACAACTATTTCACGACTAAAAGCAGTCTGCCTGAGAGAGGAGGAGAAACTGTCTTGAGCTCATTAAGATTAAAACATCTGTCCCAGATGTGTGGACAGAGAGGAGCGGGGATATGTACACATGCTTCTGGTGTGGTCGAAGCTTTAAGCCCACACAGATTAATGCGATTTTAAAGAAAATACACATGCACCCCCAACTGAAAAGCAAAAAGTAGAATAAAAGAGAGAACCATCAGGACACACAGCGGTTCATTTGATGTCATTTCGTATATATTTTGTTATAAAAAAATGAATTATTATTTTCATTTATGTGCACAGAGGTATGCCACATTGCATTAACGATGCTGGCCTACGTAGATGTTTGAAATGCACAATAATAAAGAACAACATGACTCACAGCTGATTGCAGTAGTAGAAATAAACAACACAACATACCAGTTCTTGCTTCAGTCGCCTCAGACACGCATCCATGTTTTTGCATTCCGGTTTGGTAAGATGCTGTTGTTCCATGTTTTTAAAAAATTATTTATTATTATTTCTTTTGAAAGACGAGGATTTCAGATGAAACGCGTCGCCAGTCGCCTCTCGAGCATGACTATGCGAGCTTTCTACCGGGCAGGAAAAATTCAAACAACGCTCTCGCAGAGAGCAGAAATCAATTTGGAGATGCGCAAATCCTGCTGAGGAATGCGCGCGTGGCTCGCATTGACGCGAATCCTGTGATTAAAACAACAAGAACAACAGCAACAACAAGAACAACAACTCCCGAAAAATGAAAACGTGTTTACTCCAAAAATGATAATGTGGTCCCTCTTAAGACTCAGTCCGTGTGTGCGTCTCAGTGGCTGCTGCTCGACTACTGTCAGCCTGCTGTGTGTGTGTGCTGCTCAGCCGTTTTTTTCCCTCTCTGCTGATTTCCCATTCAAGAGGAGCGCTTACGTTGCCCATCCAATTTCCTCCAATGAGTGAGCCTCTCAGGACAGACTCATTCAAACGGGGATCAGTCATTTATTATAGAAGAGTAGATTAGTCCAGTGCAGCTTGTAATAATTTCACAGAGATTTGAAGAGAAAGACTGAAACATCTGGAAATATTTAAATCAAGGCTGCAGGATCAGAGAGAGCATAAAATATAAAGTAAATATCTTTACTTCATGGCGCTGATGGGCTAGTAGAGTAGATCCTGCAGCCACTGTTGGTCTGAAGAAGGAAGTTTAGGGAGGATGTGTCTGAAAGAAACCATATGTGTCATGAAACGAGCCATAGGGACAGTTTCCTGGCCACCTCTGCTGCATTCAGAGAGGAAACACCTGAGCCACAGGCTTTTGTTGGGTGACCTGGATATAACGCTTTATTAGCAAGGGCAGGAAGAGGTGCATATACAAGGAACACAATCTGGAAGTTGTTTATCACTTTTTCTCCCATAATATAAATTGGACATTTCTGAAACACAGTATATAGCAAACACAGTATATGAAACATTCTCTCAGGAGGTTTGTTTACCATGAAGTTATTGCATCGCTGAAAGAAAAAGGAAGGGCATTTAGGGGAAACTACTTAAATAATGTAAACAACTCCAAACATTAAGAAAAATGTAATCTGTTCTGTTGACTATTTGTCCCTGGCATAAGGTGAATTCCCAGAAAAGCCAAACGGGGTGCTAAGCATTGCATCCTCGTTTTGAATTTTGATGATTTAATATGTTGCAGATTTTAGACTTTAGTATTTTTTTATGCCTGCTTTATATTTACAGAGTTTTAGAACTGGCTTATTTAGGAAAACTTAAACTCTGTTATCGTATTGACATTTGCATTCCTCATACTTTGAAAAGTTACCAAGTTCTGTTCTGCAAAAAATAGATGAGGTCCATGCGGTTGCATATAATGCATCACATAGCAATCCAATCACCTTACATATTGCTGGTATTGTACATTTCTGCAGACCATAGATACCCTTCCTTATACGTTATTATGTAGTGGATAGTATGACATGTTTCAACAACACAGGGGTTTATGTGGAGTTAGGCATAAAAATTATTTGGTTATGGTTTGGAAAGGATCATGTTTTGGCTGAAATGTAACGATGAGAAACAGCCACATTTTAAGGCCCTATACCCGTAGTAAAACAGTGACAGGAAAAACTGAAAAACACCCACACTTGGTAGCTAAAAGCTGCTGGGAAAACAGCAATGGGTCACTAAAACACAGCTGGTTTGGTTGTTTGTTGGTCTTGAACAGTAGTCTGCAGCTTGGCAGGTGTCTCACCTTTGTGACATGACATCCACCATCCCCTCCAACACCTGGTGACAGTCAGGTCATATACAAAGTCGTCTTAGAAAGGTTCATTTGATATTTATGAAAAGTAGAATACCAACATTTTCTTCTGGCCATTGTGCCGCACATACGTACATGAAAAATCCAAATTAAAGTCTATTTTTTCTTTCGTCAGTTCACTCAGTTCCTCCGTGTCCAGAGAAGGTCTTGAGCTGACAGTCAGGAAAACTGGTTGTCTCTGTTCTGCTTCTATCATCTGGAAGTTTTAATATCAGGCCTGATGTTGGTGATGTATCCCAGATGGATAAATGCTAAGAGAGAAAGAGAGGAAAGTAGATCTAACTTGGATTTCAAAAGCAATAAAATGGAGAAAATGAATACTTTGTCTCAGCATAACTAAACTCAGTCAAGTGGAAGAGATTTTACTGACTTGTATGTTTTATTTGAGTATCTTTTATTGTCACGTCAGCAATTCAGAGAGTTCTCTGCTATGTCCATACAGCAGATTTGTTTGTCTGTTTAAGGGTCATTTTGACTCCAGTTTAAGTGAAAACAAAGAGAAAAGCTTTATAGATACAGTAATTGATCCTTCCTACACTTTCAGTAGGCATTTAACCACTTTTGATCAGCTCATTTTCAAAGCAGTTTCATAATCCATGCAGGTAACTAAGTGTCTATTTAACCAAGTTTTTAAAGGGATACTTCGAAGATTTTTAATCGGGTCTGTGTCCCTGGGGTTTGAGAAAGTGTTTGCAGATAAACGGTGTCAGGGCGCCTCCTGTGCTAACCAAAATTGCTAACTACACATTAACACATTACAAATTCATGCAGATGTTTAATACATTATTTGCACACATAGATGCACAGCTTGATCAGCTTAAATCAGCTTATTTGAGTATGAAGACAATTTGAAGGGCATTTATATTTCCATCAGTCAGGAGTGATATGATGAGACATGGGTCTATTTATCGTTCAGCTGGCTGTGTTATTATTCAGAACAATTTTATCCCAAATGTGACCTCCAACCTGCAGCTGCTTCTCCTGCATGTGTCCACTTCCTCCCAGCTGTCAGCATGCACACATAAAGGATAAGGAAGTGTCTCCTCAGGTCACACGGCGCTGAAACACACGGGCAACACATGCAACAGCAGCAACTGTCTAACTATACATCACTGTTGTATTATTATCCTTTATGTGACTCAGAAGTGTTATGACTTATTTGGATAGCCATCTTTTGCTGTGTTCAGGCCAAAAATGACAAAAACCTCTCAGAAAAGGCAAAACATAATTGTCCTTGTGATGAAACAACACTGTATGATATGATCTGGGTTTTTATCATAGATGTCATTCCAATACACGCCCTGACAGTGTTTTGATAGTTCATTTTTATGAGCCAGAGGTTTGAGAAACAATGAAATTATTCATTTTGAGCCCAAGAATAGACAAAACATCCATCAACAGCTGATCATCCTAAATGGTACTGTGGGCTGTAAAACGTAAGACGGGTTGTTCTTTTCTACCTGTAGTTGTGCATGTGGGTCTTTTTGCACCACATTTGCCACATGTTGACTGTGATTTGTAACAAAAGATGATTTTCTCCATTCATTTTAGAAAAGTTTCACTAATAAAATTAAGTAAAATTAATTACTTGCGTTCCATGTATGAGCATGCAGGAGCTCTGCAGGACTCACAAATTAATCTGCAATTTGCAAGCAACAGTCATTTGTGAAACGTGATGCTGCCACTGTTTGCTTCCTGTATGCAGTGCTCACAAATTACTTTTGTGAAAAAGGATTTTGAGTGATTATTAGGAACCTTTATAATATTCAAAACTCTGAGTTATCTCATAGTAGTATGTGAGTTCACCATCCGAAGTCGATCAGCATGAACTGAGATAGAATAATGACTTCAGGACGAGTCAACTCTGTTTAAAGTCAATCTGAATTATTCATCAGGTCCACACTGTTAATGGTCTCACTGTACATAAGACAGTAATTTCCCTTTGTGTTGTGTCACTTCTCTGTACGGTAGTAATGAGAATAATTGAATAGAAGAAAAAGATTTAGATTTAATAAGAACAAGACAAGGTGCTGTGATGATTCAGTGTCTACCAGTGGATGTAATAACTGTCATTCCTAAACTATTGAATATGTAATAAAACCACATCAGTCTCCCGAACTGTGAGGTAATGTCTCTATATTATCCTGTTACATAAACCAGCGACTGCTCACACTTCACACAAGAAGACTGATAAAAGATAATGATGAGAAGATTAAGATGAATCCAATAACTTGATACGACTTCATTACATATTATTACATCATTTGTCAAAGGTATTAAATTTCATGAGGTTGTGTTTGGTTAGGGATAAAGTATTCAGTGTAACAGGTTCCTCCAACTTTTTAAAGATTGTATCGATTAAAAGAGTCAATTAATAGATTATATGAACTGCAGAGAGTTAATTGAAATTTTAGTTACTGATTCATTGCTTTTTTAAAGCAAAAATGGCAAAAAAATACACTGGTTTCAATTTCTCAAACGTGAATTTGCTGGTTTTCTTACAGTCTTCTGTGTCAGTAAATTACAATATTGGGTTTTGGTCAGACAGAGGACATCTAAAGACATCACCATTCAGCTCTGAGAGGCTGTGATGATCATTTTTTAGGATTTTTTGACATTTTAAATATCAGTAATCTAATCAATATATTACACTTAATTAATCAAAAGTATAGAGGCAGATGCATTAAAAATGAGGATGATCATTAGCTGCAGCCATTTGCATTGCATTTAATTGGAATTTTAGAAAATATTACATTATCCAGCAATGATTGCATTAAAAAAATGAATGAAAGAAAACAAAAGAAAATGAAATTCTGATACTGTTAAAGGGAGGGCATTTTTATTGTGAGTTATGGCAAGACAGACATTTTGAACATTTTATCACCCTAAACTAGCACAATTAATGATTCACCTGCATCATTGAAATGTTTGGGTTGGCATTCAGGTTGTCCGTCTCATTCTTGTAAAGACAATAACTCAAAAACGCCTTAAAGGAACTCCGTCAAATTTGGTACAAACGTCCACATGGACTCTAGGATGACATGATTAGAATTTGGTGGTCAAAAGGTACAGATGACTTTGACCAAACATGAAATTTCACACAGATGTCTTACAGGATGTGATGATGAAATGATGATGATTTGTTATCCAAAAAGTCAAAGGTAAACTTCACTGTGGCATCATTATGTTCTGCAAGAGTACTTTTCTG